>NC_142514.1:123313000-123651500 GCF_057876585.1 Rhinolophus sinicus
AAAATGGGGACTTAGAAATGAGTAGGTCTGGGTTGGACAGTAGAGCTCGTGTCACTGCATTTCTCACAAGCCTGTTTCCTCATCTGAAACTCAGAGGTGAAGATTTATGATAACACCCACCTCAGGGGTTGTTAAGGGAAAGTACGCTTCCAAAGTCAATTCAGTAAATGCTAGGTCCTCTCTCCCTCCAACAGTCAAGGGGTGAAACCAATCCAGATGCAAAGTTAAGTGTTTTTAGTTTCTAGCCATAAGACTGAGACACATTATTTTACTCCAAATCACGGACAATGTAGGCTGTGAGCCCTGTAGTCTCTATATTCATACCAAGACCTTGGGAAGAGCCGCCCTTTGACAGAAACCCACACCAGATGGGAAGGGCCTCCTTCCGGGCCCCGTACAGGAAGTTCTGAGGCTGACAGACTAGTCAAGAGGGTGCAGGCTCGCCTGGACCATGGCATCGATATCTGCCTGCCAGGAATAGGGCTGGTAAAAAAAGCGCATTGGAGAGACACATGGTGGTGCTTGATTCAAGGGGGACGGAAACAGTAGAATGGCAACATTCTTTAATGACAGAAACCTTTCATTTCATCAGCACAGAACATATTTTTAAGAAAGGAGTTTCAGAGCTCCTGATCCATTTCTCATTTGGGACCTGACTCCTGGTAAGAACCTAAGCAATCTAAAAGGCACTGTTACCCGCTTTAGTTTACGGAGGTCCCGGCCCAGGACCTCAGGACAGAGGCCAGCATTCCTTCAGGTTTCAACCACAGATGGTGACCCCTTGGAGGAACTACGTAGAGCTGCTGAGGGTGTGGCTTTCTCTCCTCTGGTGCACATGGAGGCAAGAGAAGGGCCAGAGCTTGGGGGCACCTCACATAAGCTGCAAGCACTGGGTCAGGACAGGGAGATGGCAGAGGTGGACACTGGCTCAGAAGGGTCTTCAGCTGAGCCCAAAAGGCAATGAGGTCCTCCAGCTGTCTTCCTGGAGTGGTGATGGGGGTGTGGGTTCGGGAGCTGCAGTTTGTCCTTTATGCTACACGAATCACATCCGCATGTGTGCAGAGATCTCGGGGTCCCTGCAGAGAATTCCTTCGGGTAGAAGGTAGGACAGGTAAAAACCCAAGCAGACAGGAGCTTGAGCTCTGTTGCCTCTAGCAACCACTGCAAATGTACGGGCTCCGCGTCGGGTAGACTGGCTTCAAACACCGCTTTGCCGTCTTTCGCATGTTACTTGCCCAAAGTTGTATGAGCCTCAGTTTCCTTGTCTTTCAAGTGGGGATGACTAGGCTGTTGTGAAGACTGAAGGACGTAATGCGTGTAAATCACACCAGCCAGTCCTGGGGGACTGGAGGTGCGTCCCTATCTCTCCCTGGGCTCACACTTAGGAAGCAATCCCTATGCAAGGTCCTGGGGTTTAGTGAGGCGGGAGGCTTCTGCTGAAAGAGGCATGACTAGAGAATAAAGAGGGCACCGCCTCCTCCCCAACAGTTCCCCTTGGGAGGTCACTTCCCTTGGGAGAAGGCTTCAGTTGGGGGCTCTCACAGGGTTTCTTCAGTTCTGCTGCTTCAGTCACGGAATTTGACCAGTTTACCACATGACCCCTTTATGCCAAAGTCTCCCTCCTTTCCTGTGACCCTAAGACACTAACAAGGCAGCTGCATCTCCCATGCCCATCCTGGGGTGCATGTCTGATTGGGCTCAGAATGATTGGGTTAATTCCTGAATGACAGTGGTCACTGGCAGGCTCTGTACCCAGGAACCCCAAAAGAGGACACTCAGATGAGATCAAAGTGATACTGTCTCCCGGGGCCCAGCCTCCCTGCATTTCCTCTTTCCTTGTCTGGGGGAGCCAGGAGTGGGTAGACAACAAATTCCAGTGGTCTGGATGACTCATCTCCTCAAAATTAAGAGCGTGTGTTGGTGTAAGCGAGGCCCACAAAGGGGGGACCGGATACCTCTGGAAGCAAAACTGCTAGTGAGGTTGCCTGGGAGCAATAAAACGAAATGAAGTTCAACAAACATTTCTTGAGCACCCAGTGTGTAAGTTCTTTGGGAAAGAAAAGAGCAAACGTGAGGGAAAGAAGAGCTATTTTATCCATTTATTATATACAATATTAAGGCACACATTTAAGCAGCAAAGAATAGGAAAATCTTTGGCTGACCAACAGTATCAATATTTGCTGTGGGGCTTACGCCGTGTTCTTGATTCTCCCCACGCTGTACACAGACCCATCTGGCTGTGCAGCTCTGTACACCCCCTTCAATACAGACTAGTAAGACGAAGATGCCAAAATGTTACACCAGAGTCCTCTGGAGAGCACACAGCACACTGCCACCAAGCACACACACACACACACACACACACACACACACACACACACACACAGCAGGCCATAGCGTGGTGGCACAGAGGGCTGTTCTAGCTTTGGCTGAGGTTGGTACGGGCAGGTGCCCTTGTGTCACAGAATTTCACAGGTTCTGTAAGTGCCTCGTTGAGGAGGAGGTTCCACTGTCCCTCCGCAAAAGGGAAAAACACCTTAACTCAAAGAAAACCACTGTGGATAAATTTGCTTACATTCTGTTTTGTAATAAATACTTACAGGTGTCTATATGGGAACAGAATCCTAGGCAAAACCACATGTAAACACACCACTGGGCAGCAAAACTTCGGGAGCTGGTACAAGAAAATGCCGTATTTATACTTCATTATATTGAGAACAATATTTTAATGCTGTAGAGAAGCAAAAGTTTCATGACAAACACTTCAGTCAGAGCATAACATGACAATAACATGCACTAAGGATAACACGGCTTTACAGGGTACCTACTAGAGGTTTACACTAACTAATATGCACCTATATCTGTGTGTGTGCAGAGATGTGAACACATACAGGGCATGGTGAGAGAAGATTTTTAAAAACGAATCCACTAGAAGTTACATGTACTAGTGACAAATGTCCTCCTTAGAAGTGGTCACTTTGAGAGGCTCTAGGAGTCCAAAGACTCATTCTAAGAAACATCTTAGCGTTTTTTGTTTGTTTTCTTTTGTATTTTAAAGCTAAAATGGTGTGACTTACCTTAATCACACATCTTTACTTATCCAACTGAGCGAATGACTTGGGATTATTTCCAAACTTAATTCCATTCTCAAAGGATGAGGATTTCTCATCTTTAAGGATAATCAAAGGAATGTGCTAGGTCCCGAAGGTCGTTCCAATATAGAATCGTTGGCAAAATGTTTCTAGTTGGGCAGCACTGCCGTGATCAATATAGAGTCTCCCAAAGGGCCACCATTTAAGGAAGGTGGGGTGAGATGAAACACTTGGATCTTCTGGATATTAAGAAAAGAAACTCGACACACAACCCTATTGCCACACCTCACAGGTATGCACTTACATATACACATATTTATATACCATTAAATTACTAAATGAGAAAAAGGTATACTACTTAAAAGGAGGAGAAAAAAAATGCTCATTGGTTCCAGAAGAAATCCGTTTACTGAAATGCTGACCTTTACATGCTCCCAGCTGATCAGCTTTTGGTAATGTCTTAATTACTCTGCCCATCTCCCATGGAGCCACACGTCAGAGGCAAACCCATTAAACAATCCTCACACTGAATGAAGATATTTTAAACACACTGATTAATTAACAAGAAAGGAGAAAAGAAAACCAACGTTTATGAAGCGTATACCACGGCTTCCTCAGGTTTGGGGATATGAAGAAGCCAATTGTGGGCTGGATGCTCTCTGGCTCCACAAAACCACTACCATTTAAGAACAACCGTGGGCTCTCACTTACCACGACCATGGTTGTCCTGCCCGTAAGGCCTGCAAGGTCACTCGGAGCACACAGATACACGCCCCACCGGTGCCCATGCAGACATGGAGCAGGACTTTGCTTTTGGAAAATACACTTCTTTGCCCAGCATAGCTCTCTGCAGCATAAGTGTGAGTCCCCCGTCTCGAAAACCTTTTAAACCCCCAATCTAGTCTTCGCTCCTTCTGGGAACCCAGTCTGATGCCTGTGTGTACATCAGTCTGCAGGACTCAGAAGGTGGCCGGACAGGGAGAATTTTCCCATTCCGCCAGCACTCAGCATACAGGTGCTTCAGCCACTGCATCAGGAGGATACAGGTGGCGAAAGGCAAACCCGGGACAGATGACTGGCTTCTCTGCAGGGGGGCATCCCGACAGCCTCTTCCCTGAGTATCGGAACACCTGAATTCTCTGTTCCAGGTTCAGAACACATTTGGAGCAACTGTCTTGATATCCAACCCAAGCCCTGTGCAGTTCAATTCATACACGAGCTCCAAACAGCAAGCCTGGAAGGACTAAAGAAAGAAGGCCCCCCCAGCTCCCGCCACTCTCTGCCTAGAGCCCTGGGACGGACACGGCACCCCTGTCCTGTGTGCCTGCTCAGAACAGGCTGAACTCAGCACCACCATTGGCTACCAACCTCTGGGAAACAGAAGAAAAGCTGAGCGAAGAAAATGCTAAGCAAAGAAAGATTCTGTATGTGCTCTGAAATTAGTTGCCAAATCCAGCAACGCCCCCTAGTCCATATAATAAACCCTGGGCAGCATATAATAAAGCTGCCAGACAACACGTTCAAGGAGGAAGCAGAATTACTCTGGCCTTGTCTTCTCACAAAGCCAAAGCCTTTATCCTGCACGCCGAGATAGGACCTGCAAGTTCCATCATTAAGACAACACTGGGAAGTTCTGAAGATGTCTAGGCCTCTGGACAATGTGCCAGTATGTTTTAAATGGATGTTTAACTGGAACACAAAATCTCCATCTGTGCCTGGTGTTTATGGGCAAATCCAGGAGTTCTGGGCTTTAGTCCTGTTTCTTAGCTCCCGAGAGAAGGGCAGCTGTGCGTGTGCGCGCGCGCACGTCTCAGAGACAGGATAGACGTGGCACCCATAGGCAGTTAGTATCCCCACACCAGAGGCCGTCCAGCCTGTGACAAAGGCACAGCCCTTTGGGATCCAAACCCTTGGTTCAGATCCCAGCTTTGGGATCCAAACCCTTGGTTCAGATCCCAGCTTCTCCTGGCTGGGAGGCTTTGGGAAGGGATTTAATCTCCCCAAGCCCCAGTTTCCTCTAGTGAAATAAGGATAAAAAAACTTGCCCTGGCTCCCAGGTGGCTTGAGGACTCCTTAAAAGGTATTTACCACAGTGCTCGCATACGGTCAGCACTAAAAAAATAGAGCTACTACTATTTTTGTGAAAATCAAATGAGATAATATATTGTATACTGCCCAGAACACAGAGTGGGTGCTCAGTATTGGCAAACCCTTTCTCCTACATGCAAGCAAGGCTTCGAGAAAGCTATGAAGATGAAAAGTGTCAGGGGCTCTGGCACGGCAGGAAATCTCCTATAAAGAAGACTTCTTAAAGCTATAGACCCCTTTTTTTATAGAAAAGTCTTAGCAGGTAAGAAGAAAACAAGATTGACAAAGATCACGGCACAACCGAAATGTGGTGGTGTGTGTGCTTGCATTCTAACAATGAACATGCCTGGCAACTCAGGGGACCGAGGATAGCGTGCCAGCCTTGTGCCGGAGCTCAAAGATGAGGTCTGGGGGAAACCAGGCTGTGGCTCTCGCTCTCTCCCTCTTCTAGGGGAGACAGCCCAAGTTTGGTGGCCCAGACATGGGCAAGGGGACGGGCAGAGGTGACTTGCCCTCCTGGTTCTGGAAACTTTTTTTTTACTTCCTGGTAAATACCTAACACTAATTGGGGGTCAAACTGTCCGTAAGAGAATCAGTTGCCATCTATTGAACCTCGCCACCCATAAAAAGTGAAGGGAACCCTCTACTCCTGCACCTACACGATCCATTTCTTCATTAACGGTGCCTCGGGGCTCGCTCCCACACCCCAGGGCGTTCAGCAAGCTCCTCGGACCCTGCAGCCCCGCCAGTTTCCCCGGCTACACAATACTCAGTGACACTTACCCGGGACTGAAGGAGGCGACAAGCATGAAGCATAGCGCTCAGTGCCCACCGCAGAGCAGAGCCTGGGGAGAGTCCGTTCCTGCCTCCTCTGTCACACTGGACAGCTCTGAGGTCCCTCTGAGCATAGCCACTGGTTTCCTCCCTCCCCTTCTCTAGCTGTCACCTCTGTCATCCTTCTAGCTCCTCAGTTTGGGGAGGCTGTAACTCCACCCAGGTTACACTCCAAAGACCAACCCTCAAATAAGCGACCCAAGCCAAATTTCCTGAGCAGTGTTGTGTCTAGGGCTTCACTGGGGTGGGACTTGAAAAAATCTCAGACCCAGGGCTTCTCCCCCCGCCCCCCGCCCCGTCCCCTTTCCCTTAACTAAGCATGCATGGAATAACACACATCCAGCTGACCTGGAGGGAGAAAGATATCAGGATCCTGCCAGAACATCTGACAGGCTGGTCAACTCCTCTGCTCTGATCCAACACCTCCCAGATCTGTAAAGAAAGTGTCTTCTGAGGAGTTAGAAATGAACTGTCACACACACACAGTGATAAGGGACCCATACCTCACTCACTCCTAGCTCTTTGACATGGTATTGCCATCTTACTTTGGACAACTTGACCGAAACTGAAACATAGAAAAACCTGACCACACTATATGTATACTGGCCTGTTGGGGTTACAAAGCAAGTTCAGGATGGAGAAAAACTGCTGTGTTAACACACACGCACTGTCAGTCACGGGTATCTGTGTGCTCATCAACAGTGACCAGAGGAGCGCGAGGGTGAGGAGGGGGGCACATGCTCGTGAGCCACAAATACTAGAACGTGTACCAGGGGACTGCTGAGATTCTGGAGGCCACCAAGTCAAGCGTCATTTGTTTCCTGGAGTGCCATCCTGAAAGTCTTATTCTTATCCCAACAGAGCAATGGAGTGGAAACACCAAGCTCCGTGCAAGAGAGCTGACGTGAGAGAGAAAAAAGCCAGGGCTGTGAATATCTATGATCGTAATGCAAGATGTCACACGGACCGTGGATCTTCCACCTGGTCAAAGCTGACCTAGTTCACAGGCAGAATGTAATTAACAGCTGCAGCCCAACTACTCAAGGGTAGAGGAAGCAGCCAGGGAGCCAGCCTTTGGCTTTGTCCCACTGGTCACTATTAAACACAGCAGGAATGGTGATAGTTCAGATACTGCTGTAATAAATCCCAGAACTATACTGCCACGTCTTACTTAAAAAGGAAAAAAAAAAAAAAAAAAGAAGGAAAAAAAGAATAAAGTTAAAAGAGAATGAAGCAGAGACAGAAATGAAGTCGGGGAAGTGAGGGAGGATGAGTAGCAAATCACAGAGCCCCCATCCCGTTTAGAAAATACTGCTGAATCCACAAAAGCTAAGAAGCCCCATCATCTCCTGAAAATCCCAATCAAGCAGGTAATTGGATGAGGACCGTGTTTTACATTCCTCGTCACGCCTGGATATTTCTTCTCGTTGTCACACCCACACCCTTTCATGGGACACCCCCTGGATGGCACATTATGCCCAAATGGGCTCTCCAAGATTTCTAGGAGGTTCTTCTTTAAAGAAGATGCTAAGAGGCAAGGAGAATGGGGGTATTCCAAGGACGATCCATGTTTGGGTTTATCTGTTTATAACCAGAGAAGGGGTATACACAGACCCTCCCCACAGGATATGTTTTCTGTACAATGAAAAATTCCATTTCCTATTTCTTGTTTGTTTCTGAACCTACATGCATCACCTCTCTGACATCGTATGCAATAAAAATCCATAACCCTCTCTTCATCTTCACTCATGTAGGTCTCCTGATTTTTTTTAAAAAAAAACATTTATTCAAAAGTGTTCTTACTAATGTGAAATCTTTATCAGTTCAAGTCATTCTTGATTTTCCATCCACAACCTTCTTGATCTTTCTTCTCCCTCTTTGCCACGTTCCTTGTTTGCTTGTCAATGTCCCGTTACAAGATTCAGCAGGGATGCCAGCGTTAGATGAGAACTTCCATCATCTCCCCATCAGGGAACTCGGGCTTGTGGAGCAAGCAGCTCACTCGGCCTTTGTGGTCAGGTGACTTCCCGTGGCCAGGAGAGCTCTCTGCCAAACAGAAGGGTAATATCAGCAGCCAGCTCCTCAGGAGGGGCGTGGGTCTTACCAGTTCTCTCTAAAATGGAACCATTTCCAATACCACCACCCACCACCGCTGTATGTTGGAAAGACCACATCAACCGGCCCATGGCGGAGCCAGGTACTATACCTGTGTTCCCTGCTTTCCGTGGAAAAGTGAGTTTTAGGAATTAAATCTCAATAAAATGACAATGCAGTATTTACTTCTCTGTTTTGTTGGATGAACATAAAGAACTCCCTTGGAGGAAACAGTTAATGTATGCCCCCAACAGCCCTCAGCCCCTCAGAAGAATTCCTGAAGAGGGCTATTCCCATGAGTGAGATTGGTCCCCAGGACAAAGCCAAGTCTCTTTTTCCCCCTGGACGCTTCTGGACTTATCGAAAGCTCACTCCTCCCAAGCTGTCATCTCTTAAATGTTTTAAAGTGACTCACTAGTACTGGCCTGCGTGCTGTGCCACTAGTTCCCCTCCTCTGCCTTCTCCTTCAGTCCGGACGTGTTCCCACCCCCCAATCCTTGCCGAGTAAGCACCTTGAAGGCCACTGTCTGTGTACACCATGACTCCAATGTACCTGGTGCCTGGTACTAGCTCCCCAACATCCCTTGGAGCACCTATTTCCACCCCTTCTGGGTAAGGGCTAGTCACAAAGCATATCATCAAAGGCCAAGTTGTGTACTGTTTTAAATAGTAATACATTAGGAGGTGAGGAGTGTCTACATACATTTTATTCCCATAAGAGCCCACGTAGCCTAAGTGCATTAAGGGTCACCATCATCATAAAAGACGAGACAAGAAAACCCATCAATTGAGAGCTAATTGGGGCCCCTGCTCCCTGCACTGCTCAACAACAGGCTCCCTCTCTCAGGCCAGAGAACTCTACGGTTTTCCATAGTGTGAAAGGAGGTGGGACCTCTCACCCAGTTTCTCTGCAGTCCCTTTGGCCGCTGGGTGTTTCAGGACGGGGCTGTTGGAAGGGGTCCCGCTCAGCCTGCCGCGGCTGGGCAGGGAGGCCATGCTGGGCCAGAAGAGCTCAGCGCCCTTATCCGTCTGGGTACTGCTGTCCCTGCTGCTTGTCTTGGCGTGAGCGCTGCTGGCCGATGTGGGGGACAGTGCTGCCGCAGGTGGGGTGGGGAGCACGGAGGTGGACGCGTGTTCAAGGTGCTCCTTCCCCAGGAGCAGCCCTAGGGCAGAAAGACAGCTGTTTTCAACGCCATTCTTTAAAAACAAAACAAAACACCCTCGTGGGGAAGATCATTTCCTTCTTGACTGAGGATTGTTTCATTCATTCCCTGAGTCATTCACCAAATGCATTATGAGCATTTACTATGTGGATTAACTGAGAAGCACTGAGGAAATTTAAAACACAAAAAAGAAAGACCTTGTCCCCTCCCTAAAAATTTATAGTTCGTTTATCTTTTTTGAGGGGAGGAGCAGCTGTCAAGTAAACTGATTAAAATATGGTAAATAGTAGAATAAAATTATTCTCAGGAAGGTAAGAGGTGCCCACTAGCCAGTGTTGAGGGGTTGGGGGCATGTCTGCAAGGCTATCTAGAGATGATGCTTGCTTTCCCCAGTGCGGTCCGGGAGGGCGAGCCTTGAGCAGTGGTGTGTGCTGCAGAACTGAAGGCGTCCCTGGTCCTAGACATGGTCCCACTGGCCTGCTGGTTTCTGAATGGCCCACAATTCCACCCCACTCCTGATATTAGGTTCAAAAACAAGCATGCTTCCAGGTCAGAACACTGAGCCGTGCACGTTATTCCCTAAAAGAGACCCCTGCAGGGAAGAGCCATGTCCTCAAGAAGCAGGAAGCCAGCTGGGCTCCTGGAAAGGGCCACTTAGCCACGTCTTCCCCCTCACCCCGAGAGTAGAGAGGCTGTTGGAGGGGAGGGCGTGCTGGCTAGAGAAAGGGACGCATGATGGACAGTGCTGTCCTTTTCCTCAGTGTCTTCCAACAAAGCTGGACAGGAGAACAACTTTATTTTTAAATAGTGAAATTCGGCACACATTCACAACACGCCACAACACTAGCCTATAGACACTGTGGTGAGCACAGCCAACTACTTGTTCACGTATCTTACCTCACCAGCAATTCATAAAGCATCCTCAACAGGGCTGTTTCCAGGTGCCCATTCATAACTCAACACAGAGCATTTCAGTTTGTCTACAGCAGTGCTGCTCAAATGCAAAGTGCCTGTCAGTTACTTGGATACACTGTGAAATGGACAATTCGATTCAGTGGGTGGGGCCTGAGACTCTGCTTCTCTAACAGGCTCCCATGTGATGCCCCTGCTATTGGTCCATGGACCACACTTTGAGTGGCCAGGGTCTTCGGCTAGGTGCTTCACGCACATCATCTCACTTTGTATTTCCCAACCGTCCAATGAGACAGGCTCGGTGTTCTCCTCTGTTTTACAGAAAGGGAAATGGAAGCTCAGAGAAATTAACTTCTAAGTAGCAGAAATGAGATTCAAACCCAGCTGTGCCTGACTTTAAGTCCAGCCTGGGTTCTTCCCACCTCCTCAGCCGCCTGTCAGAACTCCACTGTCTGACAAGGATATTCTTGTGGAACTAAGTCACTAGCCTGTCATCTCACCTGGGAGCCCCTGAGCCACCAGAAACATAGACACTGTCACCTCTACCTCCTTCCAGAGTCATCAGACAAGAGATTGGAAACTGTGAAGTGGCCTGTGAATATGTGCCTCTGCCGGGCCCCTCAGAGGGCCCCTGTTTTTGTCAGACGTGGACACCAATTACAATGACAACAATGGGAGGAATACCAGCACCGAGAACACAGCAATTCTACCTACACACGAGGTCTTCAAGCTCCCAGGCCTGGTGTAGACATGTGAATGCTGGGAAGATACAGGCGTGGACACTAGAGAAATGCCTGCCTGGCTGGATGTCACCAATGGTCTGAGCACATTTCAGACTGCTTTATCAGGCCTGTCTGAGCATCGCCTCCCAGGCTCTCGAACGGGTGGGGAGCTAAGTGTCCGTGGCAGGGTCTTTGATGATCCCAGCTGCTGTCCACACATGTCCTCTTTGAAGTGTATTTCCTTGGAGGGCAGGGGCTGCTGAAGCGACCCGTGGAGGGAGTTCAAACAGAGATTCTGGCTGGGTGCCTTTGATCCCCCCAACTCTGTCAGGTTCATACTGGAAGCTCTTATCCCCTTTGGCACAAAGCAGCCAGGCTCCTCTGGGGTTCTGTGCTGACAAAACCTGGCTCTCGGCTCTGCAGATAAACAAAACACACTCTGACCCGGAGAAATGCATCAAAGGAGGGCGAGACCCCTGGAGTTGTCCGAGTGCAGGGAAGAAAGCGGAGGACGTGTGTCTGGGAATGCTGCCTGCGTGCCGGGCGGCGCTGCGTGCTTCCTCTCCAGACTCAGACAGCCCCACCAACCAGCCGGGCCTCGCCCTGGGAAACCCATTCGTGGCTAAGACCACATCTGCTGAATTCTCCTCAAAATTCTGCCTGTGCAACAACAATACAACAAGAGCCACCACCACCAAGCTCCAATGCTCGAGCATACTTCTTCCAAAGTGCTTTCTCCTCATTATCTCATTTTGCCCTCACCACGGCCCCATGAGATAACAAGGCAGACATTACCCTGGTTTTCTAGACACAGAAGCAGAGGGGCAGCAGTCTTACAACTGGTCTGGGGCACAGCCAAGTTCAGAGGCCTGACATCTCTAGGCTTTTCCCATTAGAACATTTTATGTTGTAACGGTTACCTCAACTTTCAACAATAACGATAATCATTATGTGAGTCAAGCCATGCCTAATAGTTACTCTGGTGGTATAGCCTTAGCTTCCACACACTTCATGTAATTTCCACATCCAAAGTATGATTGATTATCCACCCCATTTCACAGATGAGTAAACTGAGACTTGGAACTAGTTAGTGACATTTCTGTGTCCCATGAGCCACATATCTCAAAAGTGTCAGGGCTCTTTCTACCAGATGAGGTGGCCTCTCAATGTTTGTGCACCTCTTGCTTTCCAGACCCTCGCCTGAAGGAGGTGTGGGGCTCACCTATGCTCCCCTTCCAGGTCCTCTCTTCCTTCTTCTCCTCAGCTAACTGACTGCTGGTAAGAGAGGTCTGGCGAGAGTGTGTCCCGGTGGCCGCGGCAATGGATGGGACGGAGCGGGCTGGTCGCAGGCTCGAGGCGTCCGTCTTCCCGGCATCTTTACGGGATCGTTGCTGCAGAACCTTAATCATGGCGTCCTTCTCTATGATTTTGGCGTGGAGATTTTTAATGCTGTAGAACCAACAAAGCAAAACAGTCACAACCGGTAGACATTTGGCTAGAAAAACTGGACATGCTTCTCTTAGGCTGCCCCAGAGATTTGAAAGATAAATCGGGATGGAGAGTGAAGCGCAGTTAAGTCTTCAAACATTTATAACCTGCAAATCGTACAAGACGGATCTTTTGTAGTAGATCAAAAGGGTGTACCTTCTCTGGACTCTCAGGAGATTCTGGGACGTCCTGGGAACCTGAGGACATACAGTTAGAATGACTGTGGCCGCCCAGCAGGGACCAGCTCAGAGGGGCTAGGATCCCCGGCTGCGGGGACTGCAGAGCAGCAGGAAGCACAGCAACTCTGACACCTTACACAGGCTGAGCTTTCCCCCAAAATCAATTTCCTATTTTCTGAGAAAAAGAACTCAAAGGTAGTTTCCTGGGAGAAGATAAGTTTTCCCCCTGAAGGCCAAAAACGAGAATCAGAAAACAGGTGTGAGTCCTTTTCACAACCTGGAGAATAGGAATTCGCTGAGCCTATTAGCTGTCCAGAACGGGAAAGGGCTGGCGAGGGAGCGCAAACGTTGGTCACTGAGGTGAGGGGCCGGCGTGGAGTTGCGCACGGGGCTGTCCCTTACGTGTACTCCATGTCCTGACACCGTTTGGTGGCCTGCACCACCTCCTCCTCCTCCTGCCAGATGTGGGCCTCCAGCGAGCTCTCGCCGTAGCTGCCGTTCCTCGAGTGGTTGATGATCGTGGTGTCCCTGGAAACACAGGACACACACAGAGAATGACGCGGATGCACACGGGAGGCACCCCAGAGCACCACACTACCAGTATCTCTCTGCATCTCCTTCACCCGCTTTCCCTCTCCTAATAAGTCCTGGCCATCTCTCGCCCTCAAACTCGACAGAATTAAGACGGTATCTAAGAAAAACAAAATAAAATCCAAAATAAAAATTCCCTGCCCCTTCTACGAACGACCGTGTATACCGAGCTCTGTGGCATGCTATGAATACACACACCTACTGACACGTGGATGCTACTACTGCATTTGTTAATTGCATGCGTTAGTGTCTACATGCTGCTCCTCTTTCACTTACTTAGCCTTCTTGCCTTTTTCACTCTGAGTTAAAGTTTTACTTCTATTTCTCACTCACATAGTAGCTGTTTCAGTATTTTACAGTAAAATGGAGACTCAGTAAACACTTGACACTGGTCCTCTTGGACAGAGAGACCTGAGCTGAAATCTTCCTTCACGTCCGCCTTCTAGCTCACTTCCTGTTTTACTGGCCCTTGCCTAGGATTCAGGTCTGCTCAGCGTGACCCTGTCCTTGGAAAATCAAGTCCAGGAGGTGGAGTTAGGGAGAGACAGACACAGGTAGCTGGTAGCAAGTGTTTGACGGAAAGCAACTGGTCAAAGAGAACGATTCCTGCCACTGGTTTTGGCAATTTAATCACTCCTAATTAATGATGATTGGTAAATAAAATAAGTGTGCCGTCTAAGTGAAAGAGACATTTCCTCTTGCACGAAGAATGACAAACAAGGCTGGGCTAGTGTAGTGTGAGTATGTCGTAGACTGAAAGGCAGAAAAATATCTCTGATCAGTGAATGCTAAATTAAGAAGAAATGATCCAGCCAAATATGTCTCGTCTCTTTTAATGTCTTATTCCAATGTTACACTCATACTTAAAATCTTACAGCTCTTTTCTAGAACATTGAAAAACAGCAAAAAAGAGCCCCTTCTTTCATCTCTTTTAACGACAGCTATCAAGGAATGAGCACTTCCTTCGCGCTGGGGACTGGGGAAAGCACGTCACACATAATATCTCACTTAGTTCTCACAGGAACTTGTGCAAAGGTATTATTATCCTCATTTTGCAGATGAACAAACAGGTTAGGTGACTTTGCAAGAATACCCAATTAACGAAAGTGGAAATGGATTCAAATCCAGATATTTTATGACTCCAGTGTCCATGCCTCCAACGTCACTCTACACTCCTGCAGTTTCCTGTGTTTTGGGGAAGAAGGCCTTGGCAAAGATGCTCATAGATAAAATAAACCAGTCAAGTGGGCACATGAGAAAATGTGGCTTAAGTGCAAATCACAGCTAAAAATAAATCATAAAGCCAAACAATGTAGAAAATAAGCAAAATGCTTTAAACATACTGGCAAAATTATAAATGTACCCTACAGTGCACAAAAAATCATTAACATAGGAATAATGGCTGGAGAAACGTTTTCCACCAATTTACTTTTACAACATAAAAGTAACGTTTATATTGCTACTGGGGCTTCAGTGTGCTCGGCCAGTGGAATGGGTCTGGTTCCCTGGTTGTCACCAGCCAAGAATTATAATTTCCGTTTCAGAGCCCAAACCAAGTGTAAAATTTCATGTTTATACTGCCACGTAAGGACAGCAGGTACAATTACACGAAAACAACTTAGAAAGTAAAAACACAAGACTCTGAAAAAATATGTATTACATTGCTTTGAAATGTGTACAACGTTTCTAAGCCATTAAAAAATAGGTCCAACCTCTCAGAGAATGATCAATGGTGCCCAAACACGCCACAATGGCAGTCAGTTGGTATACAAAAATCATGTTCTTTGTTTAAAAATCATTGCTCATAAATGTGAAGTAAGCAGTAGTGGCTGAAAAGATATAAAACTAATGGCTGGAGATACTCACTTTTACCAATTCACATGCAGCCATTTAGCATCTAGACAAGAGCTCAGAATTTGGACCTTTCTCAAAAATTCTTCATTTTCCTTTTCTCTCTTTCTATCAACGGAAAAGCAATGTTGAAATTACAGAGGTTTTCTTTGAAAAGAACATTAAGATTGGAGCTAAAACCCTGATTTTTCTCAAGACTGTGGGAAGGAGTGGTCAGTAAGGGGGAAGGTAGTTCGCGTAGAATTATTAGATGCTCAATAAATACACGTGGAAGTGAAGAAGGGGGGAAAGGAGGAGTGCTGGAAAGGGCCCCCTTCCTTCCTTCCTTCCTCCTTCCCCTTCCCCTTCCCCTTCCCCTTCCCCCGTCCGTACAGGACTCCAAACAGGGCCGAGGAAGAGAACAGGGCTAGGTGAATCCCACAGGACTATTCTCCGAGGGCAAGAGACGTTTCCTCTTGCACAAAGGATGACAAACAAGGCTGGGCTAGCGTAGTGTGAGTGACGGATGGTGTGTGGGCTGGCTGGTTCTTCCCATGCCCCCACCATCCCCCTCCTGTGCGCACGACAGGGGTCTAGCACTTCAGATATGTTCATTCCCCGCCACTTCTGATTTTACATTCCAGGCCTAGTCATCCTCTTAGGGCCCAGGATCCCAAATATGCATCTAATCTGATAAGTCAATAGGAGCTGAGATGACAATGACACATGAAGGCCCCCCGTATCATGCTTCCAAAGTGAAATGTTTACATTGCTATTGGGGCTTCAGTGGGCTCGGCCAGCGGAATAGGGTCTGGTTCCCTGGTTGTCACCAGCCAAGAATTATAATTTCCGTTTCAGAAATGTCTGAAAGAAGTGACACTGAGAAAGGCGTTTGCAGAATCACACGTCTGTAGTCAGCGATAGCGGGAGAAGCCTTGAATGTGGGTGCCCTGCCTCCCTGTGCAGTGTTCTCCCCGTTAATAAACCACACGAGTGACAATTCCCAGGGCATCACTGACAGCTATGGCTCAAACCAAAGTTAGCAAAAAAAGCCAAATCCCTCTGTAACTTCACGATGGTTTGTTCTCTTCCTCAGAAGTGAGAGGTGATTTACTTATTACCTCACAAAACAAAAAGCTGAAAATAAAAACATCGCAATTATGGAAATACCAAGAAATGTTTCGAAGAGCTTCCCTGTTCTCACCCATACAGTGCAAGGGCTGAACTGGAGGCTGCCACCTCCTCCACCTCTCCGTCATGACTGGAGCTTTCCCCACACAATGCACATCTCAAATGCCTATTCCCACTCCCGGGGGCTCACTCACATGGAATACTGTGGGTGGTTTTCCCTCACAGCACAGACATGCATAAACAACATTTGAGCACAAGAAAATTATCTCAAAATGGTCATTTCCCACATGAGTCCGCGGATCTCTCTAGGTGTGAATGTGCTGTGGCCCCCAGTGGAAGCATCTTGTATGCATGGCACTGCTCTCTCTCCCAGTTCCTGGAGGCAACATCTGAGCACGCTGCTAGCGGTGCTTCTGTGCTTGAGTAACGAGCACGAGAGCCCATGAATAGCTTATGAAGTATGTCCTCTCCACCCCAATGGGCCTTCTCTTCCTCATTAAAGAAGAAGAACCATCCCAAGGAAACGTGGGGCAGACTGTAAGATTAGGGTGCATCCTGAGTGCTTGCTCCTTTCACCTGAATCAAGTGCAACCATCCCAAATGGTACAACAACAGCCCTTTGTTGAGTCTAGTTTCATACTGTGTTTCCCCGAAAATAAGACCCAGACGGATAATCAGCTTTAATGTGTCTTTTGGAACAAAAACTAATATAAGACCCAGTCTTATATTATGTTATGCAAGACCTGGTCTTACATTATAGTAAAACAAGACCAGGTCTTAATATTAATTTTTGCTCCAAAAGGCGCATTAGAGCTGATTGTCCGGCTAGGTCTTATTTTCGGGAAAACACGGTAGATGCTCCTTTGAAATTTGAGGATCTCCTTCAAATATACTGACCCTAAATTTTAGTGAATTCCAAACAACTCTGCCCAAAATAGCCTATGGGCAAAAAGCAAACTGGTGGAATGTGGGGTGCAGGGCAGAGGCAGTGAGAGGCTTGACCGATAGAACGCACAGGCACTCAAGCCAGTGCAGCAGTCACGCACGCAGGTGAGCTCCAGCAGTCAAATGGGACTATCTGCTTACTCAGACAAGAGTATAGCTTCACAGAATTACTTTGGGAATGACTGAGCATTCTGAGCTGATTTTTAAAGGAAGAATAAGGCTGTGTGCCTACAGAAAGGAAAGAAAGCCATAGCGATAATAACTGACAGCAACAGAAAACAATTTCAAGGCAACTGAGGTCAGGCTTTAAGTCAGACAAATCTCACTTTGACATGTGGTCCCACCACTTACTACCAGGGTGACTGGGAATAAACCACTGCACCTCTCTAGGCCTCATTTCTTCACCTGCAACATGAGGGTAATAATAGTTCTTCCTCAGGGCTGTTACGAGGATTATGTATTCTTCTTGTCTGGCCCCTGATACATGCCCACTGTTAGAAAGGAGCATAAAAAAGACGTTCACAACATCACTCTTGAAGAACACATACTCCCACTGTGTGGATGGAGGTCCCTTACGTGACAGAATGAACGCCCTGTGGGCCTCTCGGCTGCGGCCTCACCTCTCTGCTGCGGCCGTGGCTGCGGCATTCATGGCAAAGTGGCGGATGGTGCTCTCCTCCAGGTACTTCTGCTCCCACTTGGTCATGTCGGCCTCCAGGGCCAGGATCCGCTCCTCCTTCTCCCTCACAAGTTCCATGAGGGCCGGGGCATTGTATTCAGGCATGCTGGCTGGCGAGCCGTTTCCATGTTTCTGGAGAAGCAGGAGAAGTTAACAGCTGATGCTGAAATGGGGCTCTGAAGCAGACCATATAAACCGTGTCTGTCTGCGTAGTTCCCCACAGACAGCACACAGGCTTCACCATCAGCACAGGCACACACATTATCATCACGCTTTTGCTCCCTCTCCTGCAGGGATGACCAAATTCAGGGGCTCCTAACTCCACGCTACCAAATTCCTCCAGCTCATTGAAGTCTCAAGGAGCTCTATGAAACAGATAATATCATCCCATTCTTACAGGGGAAAAAACTGAGCTTCTGGGAGGTTAAATGAACTATTCAACGTCTCTGAGCTAATCAGTCGTAGGGTCAGGATTCAAACGCGGGTCTGTCTGGCCATACAGCTCTGTGTGACAGGAAGTGGCTTGTTCAATGTCCTGCAGTTAACGTATACCAAGCGTAACAATAGGAACTAAGTCTTGGGCACTTTCTCCAGTGTTCACGGAAGTGATTCCAGTTGTTTGTTTCCCCCTGAAGCTCGGAGATATGATGTAAAGGCAAAGGAAGGGGCAGTGAGATGCCCTCATGTGCTCTATGGGCTGCAGTGCTCTTATCTGGGAAACTGAGACATTAGTACCTGCCCTGCGTACAAGCCTGAGAATCAAATAATGCATATGAAAGCATTTAATAAATTTTAAAGGGCTAAACAAAGTAAAGTGCTACCAGAAATCCTCTAATGCAAATCAAGCTCATTTTTAAGCCCTGTCTTTTCATCTATGTCTTAAGATAGGAAATAAAGTAGTTGTGTTATCACGACTGCTTACAAACTAAGGATACTCACATTTCAGATTGTTTCCCTTTTTACTTAGGTATATGCTACTTCCTCTAAACAGCATGACTTTGAGGATGATGGCGTTTGGAGGAAGTTCTGACTTTAGGGGAGAATGATTTCATCCCAGCTATTCTATGTCCCGGGAAATACATTCCCCTCACGTTTTCCAGGGATCACAAATTTTAAATGCAGAGCTGGTTACAAGGTGAGAGGTACCCGAACGCTTTACCCCAAACCACATAAATTACCTAGAGCAACAGCTGGGCATCTGAGCTGCTCTGATGGACTCTAATCCGACCAGACAGAAAAAAGCAAATGGGCCCGTGGACTTTTGTAAACCAAATGTTTCTATTCAATTTTTTAAAGCTAAAAATACAAATTATTCTAGGGTCTTGTCAGTGAGCAACATTAAGCAACAGTAGAGCGGAAGGCATGTACCTGGCCCCATCCCACTACACAGGAAATCACTGACCCCTCCCACACCCTCTGGCCAGGCACTGGCTTCAAGTAGGTGGACAAATAAACCAGTCCATTGAGATGAGAAGCTCCCGTTTTAGACATTTTCCAAGAAAAAGATCCCACAGCCTCACTAAGCTGCCATTTATGTTAGTCAGTTTCTATCAAAATCCCTTACATTGCCATCTCAACTAGCTTAATTTTTCAGAATCCTCTTGACCTCAAATGAGATCATGATAATGCTTCATAGAGCAGCTAATTCAGGTCATTAAGGGTTATTCAATAAATGCATGCATTTCAACGTTCAAGCATGCAGACATGGCACGGTCTCACAGGTAAGTAAGCCGGCCAGAAAAACAGACTGAGCATCAGACCGGCCAGCTTCTGCTGCTTCTTCACTTGTCAACAAATATTTACTGAGCATGTACCATATGCTGGGGGTACCACCGTGAGACGTATAGGTAAAATCCTTGCCCTCAATGTGTTTACCTGGGAGGAACGTCCTAATTAGCTAATGACCTTGGGCTGACTGCCCTGTGCCTCATTTTTCCTCTTCAAGGACATCCCCCCTTCACTCTTCTACCTCATAGGACTACTGTGCAAGTAAGATGTGAAAATTATTTTGAGCTCCTTGCAAGACAGATAAAATTTTGAGTTCTTAAGTGTGAATTTCCCTCTCTCTTACCTTTATTTCCCTTTCACTTCCCCCAGCCTCTGAGACTAAGTACTCCCTCACCTCCCGAGGTGGAGGGAAATGACTTACACTAACAAGCACCTGTTCATGAGAAGGTGCTCTTTTCTAGGGTCCTAGTGTCCCCCTTCTCAATCAGCCACATTTCTGTCACGTTTGTCAGCAGAATAGAAAAGCTGGAGTAAGGGAGGAATCTGGGAGAGGGTACCAGATGCCCTAAGCCTTCAAACGACTCAAGGCAAGGATGATAGTAAGAACAGCAATGATAGTATTCTTCCTTTTCAACGGCTACGTGCCAGGCACTATGTAAGCCCTTTGTGCACATTTCCTTATTTGCATTTAAAAGTATAAGGTCAGTATCACTTATTTGACCTCATTTAGAGATAAGGGCGCTGAGGCTCAGAAAGCTTACTTACTCAAGGTCACTTTTCTAGCAGGAGGAGCAGGCAGGATTCAACCCTGGTTCATCTAACCCTGGAGCCCATGCTCTGAATCCATTCACGATTCCATGTCACTCTGCTCACCTCCAGTCTACCCACTTTCTGGAAGGTTCCAGGGCACCTCGCTCTGGAGCTCACCTGGGGGCTCTGTGTGGTGAAGGGTGTGGGTGGAGCAGTTCAGCTGTGCCCTGGTGTCAGTCTAAGGGGAAAGCCCTTGCGTGGGGTACTGACTTACTCAGTGCTCTAAGCTACTCTCTCAGTGGTCCCTTAGGATAATTCCCTGTGGAAAGCGGCTTTCTGGAGTGGGAGGAGATGACAAGGAGCTTTGTTATAGTGGGACCTCAGTGTGCTTTCTAAAGGGGTCAGAGCAATGCCTGGGAGAGGAGAGGAGCAGGATGCAGTGTGAACTGGCCACGTCTAGGACAGGCGAATGCAGGAGCTGCTAGAGAGTGAATGAGGAGGAAGCTGGGCAGAGGGGCCCCTGACACCTTTCGCAGAAAGGCTGACATTCTCGGGTGACCCCACCTCTGGAGTGCACGACAGGGGGCTGCAGGCATCCCTGCTGAGGACCGGCAGGGCTGTGCTCACCACGCGAGTCCACGGACTCCAGGCAGCAATCTGACCAAACTTTATAATATCTATCCCATGAAACTAGTCAGAAACTCTAGGCTTTGGGGTGGATTTACTTGTAGTAAAATTCTTTACCTTTTCTGCGTGTCGAATAATGTATGCTCACTGGTAAAATGACAGGATAAAGAGGGATTAAGGGAAAAAGTAAAAATAATACTAATCTTTTTAATGAGTAGGCAAAAGCGACAGGGAAATTCCTAAGTGTCTTTCGTATCCTAGGAGATGGATTATCACACACATTAAAAAGCAAAACAAAACAAAACAAAACTATACTACTTTTAAAGCGATGCCGAGTTACAGTTCTGTGTAACTCTAAAGATGATCTCCCCTCTCTTTGGCCTCATGCCAGCCCTAAACAGCTGGGGATCTGCTATCAGCGCCCCCAAACCAAATTCAAAATGCAAGCCGAGTACTTTCCTAGCGGAGCCTCAATTCTGAAACTTCTGTCTTCCGCAGGTATGTTTCAATCTGCCAGTGGCCTTTATGCATAGCAGGAATGTTGTTTTTGCCGGTCTGAGGAAATAGTGGGTGTGAATGTGCATGGGTCTGAGTGTGTATACTGTGAGTGGTCCTCTGGGGCAATAGAGATATTATTCAAATAATTCTAACTTCACATTTCTTCCTGATAAACAAGGATAATGGAATTGAGTCCGGTTTCATAGCACTCAAAATAGAAGGTCCCAAAATAAGTATTCTTACTATAGGATATGGGTGACACATTAACTGGAAACAAACCTTTTTGGCTCTAAGTGTTGAGATGTGCCCATTTTGTCAGGCAAAGATTTGTTATGTATCCACCGGGTGCGAGCACGGTACCAGGCACCAGAGAAGCCTGCCCTCTGGCTGCAGAGGTTCAGATCTCAATAACTGCACAACAGAGAACAGCTGAAGGGTGGACCACAAGTGGGCTCTTGTGTCATCAACCAGGGAATGTACAAAAGTCCAGAGACAGACTCACCCTTCCTTACGAGCCATCAACCAAGCCAAGATGGTGGGAGGCCGGGTGGGTTTCTTAATCTTCTGGGCAATCTCACTAACACCTCCTTCTCCAGCCAAGTACACATACCCAGAGGGAACTGTGTGCGCCTGCCATGAGAAAGGGCTGGGCTGGCCTGAGTAGACGCTTTCAAGTGTTTTCAAGTGTTTCAACCACAACCACTATGCCCTATCCAGTAGATAATTCCATGGAGCCCTGTCTGGAATTCGCCTGGTTCCCAACTTAGGGCACACCCTTCATCAGCTGCAGTGGGGGCTTTGCCCACCTCCCTGGTTGATGACACAAGAGCCCAGGAGCTCTCTGGAGCCAGGAGCTTCTGATTGGCCTGAGCCCAGTCCGGCTGCAGAGCTGTCCTGCAGGACTTATCCCCTTGCCCAGGTGCACGTGGACCCTGGGCTGGGCTGTTTTACCCTGAGCTTATTTGTAGCTGAGTTACATTAACAGCTGTTACCAGGAGAAAGAAGGAGAAACAGGAGAACTAGGAGTTTATGGCCAATATTATATTCCAGGGATAGTCCCGAACTCCTTCCTTTGCTTTACCTCTGAAAACTCACCGCTGATCATGTCCTGCTAATTTCATCCCGTTACTAGCTCCCCCACAATGGTACCAGCAGCCCTCAGGCCGGCCTCCCTGACTTCACCATCCACCCCTCCAGATGCTCCTGACACCACCAGAAGCCTCTTCCCCCAATCCTTTGTTCCACATTCCTCTCCAGTGTAAAACTCCCAGTCGTTGGCTCTGGGGACCACAGGAAAAAGTCCACTCTCAACTTGACCAACTGTCTTCCACAAACGGGCCTTCGCCTCCGCCCCAGCACCTCACTGGGCATTGTCCCCCAGCTAGCAGCAGCCAGCTGTCCTGAACCTGCCATGCCGTGTCACGCCTTTCACCTTTACACGGTCTCTTCCTCTACCTCTGATGTGCTTCCCCCCGGAACCCCCAGCAAACTCATCTTTCAAAGTCCAACTCAATGTCCTCTGTGAAGCCATCTAAAGCCACATTCCCCGATGCCCAGCCCCCAGGGGTCACCACTTTCTGTAAGGATGTCTGTCACTCCAGTGATTGGACTGCCTGGCCCCTCCACTGGCTGCTGTGCTGCTTCCCTAGGGCAGGGAGCTCTCATTTACCTCTGCATCCTCAGCAGACAGCCTGGGCCATGCAGGTGCTCTGCTCCAGAACGCTTGCTGAAGGAACATGTGGGATTCTTCTGTCGGCCCCACCCCCAGCCCCTCACCTGCTGGGTTCTCAGTGCATCCAGCTCTCTCTCCAGCCAGGTCCGCAGTCTCCGCTCCATCTGCTCTCGCTTTTCACATGCAGACTGCAGCTGGGTCAGGGCCTGCTGCAGCTTCTCAACTTTCTCAACATAGGCTTGTTTCTCTCGTAACTGAGCAGAGAGGAAAAAGGAGCACAGTGATTCTCAAAGCTGGGGCGGAGGTGGGGGGTCAGACTACCTGGAGATCCTACTTAAACTACTGGTGCATATACCCTCCCTACCCCTATCACTCAGATGTGCTGGGACAGAAAAGGTTTAGTCAACGGTCACCAGTTATACCCAAAGCATTGGGATGCTTGGAACTGAAGACCTTACTGGGGGCACCTGCTTTCAGTTATGTATAGCGCTGAGCTCAATCCTTGGTTATTGCTTAGCAATTATGGCATTTGCTGGCATTGGAAATGAGATTAAGAGTCTTTAAGGAAATCCCTATTGCTAATGTTTTGAGGAAATCCTTATTCTATAATGTTAACAGAAAAATCCAGAAAAAAAATTATATACGAGGTCTGACAATTAAGTTTGAGAACTTGTTGCAATGATGTTGCTAAACTTTTTTGATATCAGAGGGATTATTCATTAAGAATTTGTACCAACTGGACAGTTAACCAAGTTTACTATTTGGAAGTGCTGAAAAGGCTGTATGAAAAAGTTAGACGACCTGAACTTTTCGCCAACAATTCATGGCTCTTGCATCACGACACTGCACCAGCTCACACAGCACTGTCTGTGAGGGAGTTTTTAGCCAGTGAACAAATAACTGTATTGGAACACCCTCCCTACTCACCTGATCTGGCCCCCAGTGACTTCCTTCTTTACCCGAAGACAAAGGAAATAGTGAAAGGAAGACATTTTGATGACATTCAGGACATCAAGGCTAGTATGGACAACAGCTCTGATGGCCATTCCAGAAAAAGAGTTCCAAAATTACTTTGAAAGGTAGACTAGGAACTGGCATCAATGCATAGCTTCCCAAGGGGAGTACTTCGAAGGTGACTCTAGTGATATTCAGCAGTGAGGTATGTAACACTTTTTCTAGGATGAGTTTGCAAACTTAATTGTCAGATCTCGTACATTATCACAACTATATCTGTCTGTCTATCTGTCTATCTATTTACCTATCTATGAAAAAAGACTGAAATACTTAAAAGCATTAACTATGTTTATCTGTATGGCAGAATAGTAGCTTCTCATTTTCTTTATTCTCTTCTATATTTTTCAAATTTTCTATAACTACAAATTATTTGTTAATTTAGAGAACTGTGTATGTATTATATATGCATACCCATTGTATATGTGTAAGTAAATATAAAAATTTATTATAGATATTTGTAGAGTAACTTCCTCCTAAAGACTTCAGAGCCTTTCTAGATGAGTAGTTGACAGGCCTGAAGAGACAGGAACACTCAACACAATAACTGAGGAGGTGGAAATTAAGGTAAAAATGATTTAAGTAAATGTCACATCAGGTAAGGACTGAGAATCCTGATCAACAACTGCTAATTCTGACCCTCAGACTTTGTTTTCTCCCAATTAGGAGTTTGGCCCTTGTTCATGAATCCCAGGCACCTTCCTAACCTTCTGGGAACTGGCTGGTGCCAAAAATCAGGCTGAGGCATTTACTTCTCTGGTACCAAGTGAGAAGACACCAGATACTCTTTCCTGTCATCCTGCACCCGGTGTGCAGACGCCTTGCAGGTGACTCAGATCCCGAGTTCAACCCCCGATTGCACTGTTGGAACTTACGAGTGCTGTGGGAGCTTACTGGGAAGGGTGGTTTCTGACTCAGCAAGCAGGCTGCCATGAGCTATGCCTATATCCTAGCCAAAACTCAGGACTACAATGGAGGAGGTGCTTCTGATCTTTCATCGGAGGTGGGGGTGGGAAACAGCAACTTTACAGCCTTTTTTATACTTGCTCTTGGGGTCAGTTTTCTTCTGGTCCTTTCATTCACTGTACTTTTGATTGTTTGATTCAGTTTAACAGACACTTGAGCACCTACTAACTGTAGGATCCTATGCTAAAAGCCTCATCTGAGCAAATACTTTGTGACTACCATTCGTATACCACTTACTACATCCTAGGCTGTACACAATTTTCTAAGTGTGTAACCACTAGAGTATAAAAGCCACGAGACTTGTCTGTTTTGGCCCCTGTTGGGCAGATTGCACAGTGTGTCTCCAATACCTGGACAGTACCTGGCATTCAGTAGGTACTCAATAAATATTTGTTAGCTGAATGAATGAATATTATCTCTAATCAACTACAATAATCTTGAAGGCATGGATTTCTCTCATTCACCTTTGTATCAGCCTTAAGTCTAGCAAGGAGTATATTATGATGAGGACGATTAATAATAACAGTAATTAATTTTGAAGCACCGCCAGGCCAAGCTTTGTGCTTTACACGCAGTATCTCATGTAATCCTCCCAATAATAGTAAAAAGGGAAACTGAGGACTATAGAGGTGAAATGACTGTTCAAGGTCACAGAGCTGATAGGTCCGTCCAGGGGTCTGGATTCTAACTCACACCAGTCTGGGTCTAGTGTCCAAGCTCTTTCATGGGAAGTTACGGTAAACACATAATATGAGCCATTTAGACTGAGTAAGGCCCTTCAAGAGAAACTTTAATTAAGAACAAGGAGTGATACCAGAAGCCAAACACATGAGACATTTTGGAGAGGCTACAATCAAACACAATCAAACCAAGATCTGCTATAAACATAATGACAAGAAAAGATCCATAATGGTGATCATAAAGAACCTATCTTCAAGGAGTTCACAACTTTTACTTTCATGGAAATATTGAAACAAAAAAGATTTTAAAAATTATAATTTTCCTTTGCTCCACACACGGAGGAGCTTCAGTAAGCGATTTCAGTTATAACAGTAATAAGGGGTCTTGATTCTTGATACAAGACGCTTATCAACTTAACAATCCTCCCCTTTAGCTGCTTTAATCGTGAACTTGAAGTTTGCTGGGACACTGAGTTACCTGGCATCCAGGTAGTTTTCTGAAGGAATAAACAGCTTTTTATTTTCAATAGCAGCAACAGCTGGCTTAATAACAATCTTGTTTTCTGCATGTCAGGCACCAAGCTAAGCATTTCGTATAGACTGTCTGGGTTCTGTGTCTTCCAGACTTTGGATTTCTACTTTCCAGGTGGCTCCTGCCTATCTCTTCCTCCTGCTCTGACACTGTCTACAGTCTGAATGCCCTAGCTTGGACCTCTTAAGTGGTCATTCCACTTTCACAGTCAGGTTGAAAGGAAAAGTCTACCTCGCAAAAAAATTTCAAGGATTGATTTCATCAGAAATCACTAAGTCCATTAATACTTGAGTGGGATCAAAATTTCCTGGGTGGGAAGGGTCATTGCATGGCTGAGCCAACTTCTAGCGACTGGAGACAGGTTTGCTGAACGCCACCCCTACCATACCCCCATCAGAGGACTTTTGACTTTTTAACTCAATTAAGAGCCCAAAGACAGAGCAATTGAACAATTTCTTTTTACGTTGTCAGTCTCTTTTCTCTACAGGTACCAGTGGTTTCCAGTCCTTCCATTTCTTTCTAGCCCTGCACACTGGCCAACCATTGGGCTGTAGGCTGGGTTTTAGGCTAAAAGTAAACTCTTAGTTGATGGTATTCACGTATGCTTTTCATACTTTGCCTGGCTGGCTCTGGCTTGAAGCAAGTCTGTTTTCATGACTTTTTATTTGGGAGGTCTCCTACTTCCCTTCCCCTGACACAACTCCTTGGCGTTGGCTCCAGTTCAAGTTGCTAGGTGAGGAAACGGACATGGGGGCCCTCAGGGCTCCGCCCCGCGCGCCCCCACCCCCACCTCCATCTCACCTCCTCTTCCAGCTTGATGACCCGGGCCTGGGCGTTGCTCAAAGCCTGGTCCAGGATCTCAATGTGCCTCCTGTGGTCCTCACTCGCCGTCCTCACTGCTGCTAACTCCATTTCTAACTTCTCCTTTTCCTTCAAGAATTCTTTGTCTAGAAGGAAGACGAGAACAAAACCACCTCTATCAGAAAGCACTCACCCTCTGGGCTCACTGCCAGGCTGCATCTGGCAAGGATTAAAAATAAAAAGCACGCGAAGAGCAGAGGGTTGAATTACTGCTTTTGCTCCCTCTTAACAGGGGTGGCATGTGAGGTAAGGAATTTCTCAAAAATCACTGTGAACTCTGGAGACATCCAGGCCACAGTTCCACAGAGGAATGGTACACAGAGCACCAGTGGCCCCCTATTCCAACAACTCACTTCTGTACGACATTTACTTTAATGCTTCAAATTAACTTTTTACCTACGAGTTCATTTTATGCTCACAACCACCCTTATGTTTCCATCTTCCAAGCCAGTGATGAAAGGGCAGGCAATACCAACCACAGTACTAATATTCTCATTCATAGAAAAATACACCAAGGTCCAGAAGTTTAAGCTCTTGGTCTGAGACCAGAAGCAGACGGGAGCTTCCACCCAGGCCTCCCACTTCCGGCTGCATCCTCTTCCCATATGACCCGGCCCCACATTTTCCCCTAGTTCTGTTGAAGAAAAAGAAGGGAAATTGCTCTGGATTTAGGAAAACTGCTTTCCTCTCATTCCATGACAATTTAACTGACGGTGATCCTGTCTCGTTGCACGTGGAAAACAAAGGCTGCCTTGTACTCAGCGCTTCCACACTACCTTCCTACGATGCGTCTGCCATTTTACTTAAGCAGGCAGGGCCAATAGTGTCATGGGATCAGTACTATTTATCAAAAACATTTTTCTTCTTACAAAAGCAATACATTTCATTTTATAAATAAATTAGAATATTTAGATGTGTTATTTATAATATGGAAAAACTTGAGTGGACTTAATCTATAAGACTAAGGGATTGGTTGAATAAACTACTGTAAGCTCTACAATAGAATAGGATATCACCGTTAAAATTAAATAAGTGAATTTTAGTGACATGAGGAAAAAAATCTTCATTATTGACCAGAGGTAGTTGGTTACAAAACCCTATGCGCACTATTCTATATTTTTAGAAAACAAGGCATATACTTAAAACAAGAGCAGCGGCAACAATAGCTAGAAATTGATTTCTATGTGTTCACACCATCGAATGCCTCATACTTGGTTAGCACAATCCTCACAACACAGAGCACCAAAGTCTGGAAGCCACACCAGCATGTGACAGTGGCTTCATTCATTCATGACTTCCTCATGCAGTCATTCATTAATGTTAACAACAGCTATCAAATAGTAAGGACCAGCCCTATGGGCACTGAAGCAATAGAAAGAACGCTGTGCTTAAGGAGCAGAAAATGTGGTTTTGAAAACAGGGCATGAGAATAAAAAAGACACTTTGAGGCTGCAAATACCCAGTTAACAAACTCACAATTGTAGAGCCGGAAGAGATCATAGGAAACGTCACCATCCAGTTCCACTCCCTTTGCTTTAGAGAAAAGGAAAGGAAAACCCAGGAGCGAAGGCAGTTGTCCAATGTCCCCCCGCCAGCTGGGGCAGAGCCAGGGCCAGAATCCGGGTCTCCTGATGTCCCACTGCAACATCCTTCCCGCTTGACTGCACTGCCCTTGAATTGTGAGCTTATGTCAATGGGATCGGACTGCAATGGAACAGCTTCAGAACTGACAAACTGAATGAATAGCCTTGTAAAGCTAAGTAGTGGCTCTGTTGCCTGGAAACAGTGGCGTCCCCTGGAAACAAAATGAGGCCACCAAGATCCCGACCTAGAACAGAGCATTACTTTTGGGCTCTTTATGCCCCACTGCCATGTCCAACTGCCCTCCCCCTTTCTCCATTTCGGTGGCATTTGAAATGCTGCCCCTGAAACTTCCTTACCAGTCCGTGGGGAACAGGCATGCGAAAGGCCTAAACAAATGGGTCAGTAGCAGCCCACTGGCTCTGGGCCCCACGATCCACAGCCCTGAACGGACCAGTGCATTTCACTCTTTCTGTGCAGAGTCACTGCTATTTGAGCACCAGTTTCCTGGGCTTAGACAACATCTCAATGGGCACGGTGCCCACTGGCCTTGTCTAGGCTCTGGAGGGCACCCAGGAGTTACTCAGCAGGCGTGTCTGGGAATGAACCACCGGATCTCAGAGCTTCTCCCTGTTTATCAACCTAAATGTAAAAATTCTTGCCTTCGTTGAGGGCAGCCAAGGACATCGATTTTGACCAGGAGCAGTAAAATGATAGGCTGAGCTCAAGACTAAAGGCCACAACCAGTTTCTTGCAGTTTGCAAATCGATGCTCACAAATATTGATGTATCACTACGACAGCTATTTTGATTTCTGAATTAACAAATACCTCTCCCCTCCAACACACACACACACACACACACACTCACACAGGAGTCCAGAGTTTGCTATTTCCTATAGGCAGTGTCATATTGTGGCGTAAGAATGGTCTTCGGCGTCAGAAAGAATTGGACTCAAATCCTAGGTTCATCACTTTCCAGCTCTGAGGTGCGGTATATAACCTCAGTTCCCTCATCCATCAAATGGGACTGCTGACATCTACATCACAGTGTTATTTTGATGACTGTTGATGCATATAAAGTATAACAAAAGGACCTACATATCTAGGACTTCATCTGTTTTAGTCATTATTGATTCCCTGAGCCTATAATATTGCCTGG
This sequence comes from Rhinolophus sinicus, assembly GCF_057876585.1. NCBI lineage: Eukaryota > Metazoa > Chordata > Mammalia > Chiroptera > Rhinolophidae > Rhinolophus > Rhinolophus sinicus. The sequence goes on from NC_142514.1 coordinate 123,342,815, forward strand.
CTCAATGAATATTGTTGAATGAATGAATGAATCTCTATAGTGTGTGAAGTTCATTGCCAACTATGCAATAAATGGCAACTCTTTTTCGCTGTTATTATAGTACAGTGGTACTTGGTTTTGGAACGTAATCCGTTCCGGAAGACTGTTCGAGTTCTGAAACATTCGAAAACCGAGGTGCGGTTTCCCCATAGAAAGTAATGCAAAAATGGATTAATCCATTCCAGACCTTTAAAATCAACCCCTAAAACTGCAAATTTAGCATGAATTTTACTATCTAATGATACCATAGATCAATAAAATCTATGGCGTTCGTAAGCCGAAATGTTTGTCAGCAGAGACGTTCGAAAACCGAGGTACTACTGTATTTGGTATTCTCGTGATCTCCTGACAGCTCTCCACTCCACCCGTGAGGCCACCAGGCATCAGATGGCTGGTACCAACCATGGACACCCCCAGTTTCCTTCTCTGCCCAGGCTCCCGGAACCTCACAGTGAACACAAGTGAGATGTGGGTATCGGATGAAGACTCCATCAGCTCTGCAACACTTTGCGGGCCTCTGGCACTCATAGGTCAAAATCTGTCCTGAGTTTTGTGATCTTAGACTTCAGGCTACAGCCATATCACTTAGTATCGCCCACCCTGGCTCAGATCTCCTTGTCCACTGATAGGAAGTAGAGCTCTCAATAAAGTTTTTTAAATGGCATTCCTGACAATGGTGATAACAACTACACCTGTTTGCTGAATGACTGTGCTTCAAAATGGTGTGTTCTATTATTCCCTCGATGTTACTACGTCCTTTAAGTTTGCTGTATGAGGTGGGCACCATTATTAATTTCATTTTCCAGCTGAGGAAACTGACACTAAGGAGGCATAAATAATGTGCCCCCAGAAGTGGCGTTCATCAATGGTAGGACCAGAACTTGCATCTGCATCTAACCCACGCTCACAAGCTGTACGCTGCCTCCCCTGTGCAGGCAGCAGAGAGATGAGGAACTGCAGAGTAACAGAAGCAGGAAGCACAGAAGAGCTCCACTGTAACACCTCTTGATTGCAGAGTTCAGTTTGTCACGGGTCATATCGCGTTTCTCAAAACACAGCAATTATACCCACATATGTCTCCATCTGCAAGTGTCAATTAATTAAGCATCTCCTAGTACGTGGAAACAGCACAGAGTACTGGTTAAAAGGGGGGGGGAATCTAGAATCAAGCTGCCTGGGTTCATATCCAGCTCTACCACTTACAGTTTTGTGACTCGGGAAGCTAAAGCCCTTCTTTGTGCTGCAGTTTCCCTGCCTTTAAAGTGACGATCACAACAGTACCTACTTCAAAATGCACAGAGTAAGTACCTAATAAATGTCAATGACGATAACGCTGTGGTTACCGTTGTTGTCCCAAAAAGTGTGATAGATTCTGGGGCTACACAGCAAGCAGGACGTAGCATTCTGCTCTCAGCCGGGCTGGAAGAGAGGCAAGGAGGTAGGTAGGTAAAGGCAATGTGACAAGTTGCTCTCAGGTGATTTCATGGGGCGTTATGAGAACACACGACATCTAATCAGGCTGGGGGCAGGGAGGAGGGGTGTCAAAGCAGGGAGCCTACAAGGTGGGGTAACGGTGCCCTGTAACTCCCTGGAGACTTGGGGACTGACATATACTACAGCCATTCTAACAAGTCATCTCTTGGGAGATATCAAGGGAGAGTCCCCTGAGTGAAACCACCTCGTAGGAAGGTCCCTTCAGTTTTATTAGCTAAGCCCCTTGGGAGGCTTGGGAGGGATCTCAAGAAAGACCAGCCTCACAATGAATTTTTGGTTGGGCTCCAACGTATATACTGAGAATTCCTAGAACAGGCAAGTTGACACAAGGGAACTCTTGCCCAGAATGGTGTTTACTCAATGGATATGAATTACCCTGGGCTGCGTGGAGCAGGGAGTTGTTTAGCCTGATGGCTCCGGTCCCATTTACACAGAGATGTCTGCTCATACACTGTTTACTCTGGAAAGCACAGTGATGGCACAGGCTTTGTAGCCAGGCTGACCTGGTTTGATTCTGGCACCTTCACTACTGGTTCACCCGGACACGTGGCTTCACCTCTCTGAGACTTCATCTCCTCAAGTGGAACTAACGATCGATTTTGCAATGATATTTTGAGGATTAGAATGACTATCTGTAAAATACCTATCACCGTGTTTGGCACGTAACAGACACTTAAATAACAAGAGCTAACACATATTACTGGAGGCTTATCATGTCCTAGGTACTCTGCCTTGGACTTGACAACAGAACTTCATTTAATATTCATAAATGGAGATCTGACAACTGATAATTCTGAAGCACCATGAGCTGATACTTGTACAAGATCAAATGGTAGTTGCAGTGGGTTAGTCTCTTTGCTTAAAGAAAGAGCGAAGTAGATGGAAACTAGAAATGGGCCCAATAATTCAAAGATGCCCCCTTTGCATCTTACTGTTTCCTTTGCCAGTTCTGGGTAAGGTCCAAAGTGGTCAGTCTGTTGAAACTGTTTCTGCAATTACCATTTGAGTACTAAGCTTAACTTCTGGCTGAATCATGGGATGTTGACCCTAGTAACCTGTCAATAAATACTGAGGGCTGGGCATGTGTGTAGGGTCTCACGGGGGAATGTCAGGGCACCGTGAGCTGTGCTGCTAGTTTTTAATTCAGTGTTCCAACTTAAAGCTGGAGCTTATGAAGAGAGCAAAGCTGTAACCTGGCCCTTCTCAAGTTGGAATGAATTTCTAGGCCTTTCGTGGTCTAATGGGTTTTTGATGAGTTTTTCCCTCAGCTCAGTATTGCTGGAGGGGCAGAGGAGTCCAGCTGCTGCCAGCTTGACCAAGTGGTGACTAACTCACTGGAATGCTTGGAAGGTAAAAACGATAGGTCTTCCTCTCCCTCTTCTTTCAGCTGGAACCAAGGTTTGACACCCTAACTGGCTGTTTCTTTGGGGATTTACATCTATCCTAGATTGTGTGTGTGCGTGTGTGTGTGTGTGTGTGTGTGTGTAGACCTAAACACAGAACAAGCTAATTCTGTTCAAGTTCCAAATCCCATGTGCTCACATAGCAATGCACAACTAGCCCATTCTGGCATCTGATCCTGCAGTTATTTCCCTGGCATTTCTCAAGGAGGGTACTTTATTGCCTTGGTGTGGGAGGAGGGAGTGGTGGTGACAGAGTTAAAGGCAGAGGAGGCAGGCACAATCCAGTTAACCTTCTCTAAAATGCCAATGACTAGAAGTCTCGTTTTGACCGATGAGACTGATTTCAGGAGTACAGTCTCTGGGCCTCTCCGAGTGAAGAGCGCTTAAAGGCTGTAACTAGAGAAGAGGCCACAGACAAAGGAGAGGCTGAGGAAGGAGGGTGAGAGGGATGTGGCTGACAGTGCCCAGGCCGTCTGCGTGCTATAGCAGAGGCCCCATGTCGGCACAGGAGATTCACTGGGAGAGGGCCTGCAAGAGGCAAGTGCTTCCTAACCTGGAACTCTCTGTGGAGTAGACAACTTTTAGAGTGTCCACTCAGACAAGACTCAGTTTTGAAGAGCTGTCTACCACAGTCCTCCATCCACAAAGCTAAGTTCTGGCAGCTTGCCATGTCTGGATTACAAAGCCCTTCTCATCTGCCCCTGCCCACCACTCCAGTTTGACAGGATCAAACCTGAAGGGCCACGTGACCCAAGCTAGGCCAGTCAGAGTCTCCCGTCTGAGGAACCTGGGAGATGCAGGGATGCAGTCAAGCCAGCCACCTACTGTGTTTCCCCAAACATAAGACCCAGCCGGACAATCAGCTCTAATGGGACAATCAGCTCTAATGCGTCTTTTGGAGCAAAAATTAATATAAGACCCAGTCTTATTTTACTATAATATACGACCTGGTCTTATATAACATAATATAATATAAGGTCTTATATTAATTTTTGCTCCAAAAGACGCATTAGTTGATTGTTTGGCTAGGTCTTATTTTCCAGGGTAGCTCTTAGGCCAGCAGCCATATTTCAGTATGTGCTCTGGAAAGACAGACAAAGCCGGACTGTAGAAAATGAAGAATCAAGCAGACGGATGTAGAAAGGAGGATGAGAGTGTATGGTACAAAGGAGAGAGGGCTTCAGAGACACACAGACAGACAGACAGACCCCTAAACACAAACCAAACCTTAATTCTCAGACACACCAGCCCTGGCCCCTGGCCCTATGAGGCCGGCCTGCATGTTCTGCCTGGGAGCTCTACCACACACATATGTACTTAAAAAACAGTCCTTATATTTGGGCTTAAGCTAGCTCAAGCAGGTTTTTCTTTTTGTAATAAAAAGATTACTGAGACACTTACTCATCTTTCCTTACATCTCTACTCCCTCTCCCTCAAGAAGACTTGGTATTAGGTTGGTTCAAAAGTAATTACGGTTTTTGCAATTATTTTTAACCTTTTAAACCACAATTACTTTTGCACCAACCTAATAAAATGACGATGCCTGAGGACAATGGTGACCAACAAGAATGGCATTAATTCTGGGAACTAGAAACTTCTCCACAATGCTGATGAATGGTCTCCTTTTATGCAAAGATGTCTTATTTGCCATATTATCCCTACCCAAATTTCTCCTCCTGTTCCTTCTTCCTCAAGGATCCTTCGGCCCTGAGTTCCCTGTCACTGTATCCTGAAATACAGAACAAATGCTGGGGAGGATTCCATGCCAAGGGGCAGCTACACTCTATGGGGCAACTGAAGAGTCAGATCCGTTTGGAAGCTCTTGTTGACACCAAAAGTAATTTCTTTTTTCTGAGGTTGTGGGAGTGGGAAGATAATAGAAAGGTATTTCATTTACCTCACTATTTGCAAAACTATTTAGATTTAGATTTATTCTGCCTCAAAGATATTCTCTACTCAGCTCATTCTTAACATCTACCCTTACTCCCTCACCCCAGTTTACAAGTCAAACTGATGAATTCAGAAAGAGACCCCCCAAAATATAATCCAAACAGAGCACTGTTTACATCATACAAACATAATCTACTCGCATGTGGCTTACTTGCTGCAAAACAATGTGAGAGAGATGATCTACCGTTAGAAGCCACACTCATTAATTCAGAAATGAAAAAGTAACATACAAAACTAACCCCATAAGCCACTGATCTGGCTTTTCCCTGTCTTTTTAAAATTTTCTGATAAAGTTCCTCAGGTAACTAGCCTTGTTATTTCAGGAAAGGGTCTTGAGTCCTATGCAGTCCCTGTAAGCCACTGCAGGTTGCCATGGTTCCACCAAGCAACCGGAGACAGAGATTGTGAGTGGGCGGCCAAATAGGTCTTTTAACACATAGGAACACTCCAATGAGGGCTTGTCTTAAATGGCTGAGAGAGTGAACTGGTTTTAAATGGATTCTGCAGTAAGGAAAATTAAGAACAGGAGTTTAAACCACATTCTGTTCTGCAGGACCCTGGGGGAGAGAGAGAGGATGGGGAGGGGAAAAGGGATGTTGGGGCCAAATAGGAAGGGGGTGGGGCTGAAAAATGCACCCCTGTCACAAGTAGAAATGTTTTTCAAATTTCGTGCATTTTACACTTTGGGTTTCCAAGTAAGCTATCTTTTAAACGAGAGTTCTGAGTTTCAAAGGCACTGGTTCAGACATTACAGACAAAGATTGATAGCAATGGCTGTTGTTCAAATGTAGGGAAGAAATCTTTCGGAGAGAAGAATCAATATGAGAAAGTGAGACAATGCTTGAAGTGTGAAGGATTTATTCAAATTTTTGTTGCCCAAATTTAAAAGGAAAACAGAAATTTTTCCTTTTACATAGTATACTATGGCAGCAAAATTACTCTAAAAGACTAATTAGTTTTCAAGGCCCATCCTACAGGCTACACACTGCATGAAGTTCTTCTGACTCATTCAATAAAAGATCTCCACAGCTCTCTCCTGTACGGGAGCACCTGCACATACAAGTATACTCTGGGGTGGGAGGCAGTGGTTCTGTAATGAGTCCTGGCCATATTCTGTCTTGTATTCCAAGTACAGTGGCTGAGAACTGTGTCTCCTCCTTCCTAACGGGATTACTTCATAATGTGTCTAAACTCTTCTATCTCTGTAGGATTTGAAGAATCTAAGCGAGCAGAAGTGTTTCATGTGTGAAGAGATATGACAAGTGTAGGCAACAGTTTATTGAATAAGACGATGCTACTGATACATGTTCAAACTCAAACTCAATCTTTAAAATAAAATTTTAAAGTGATAGTTTTCAGATACTTATCACTGGAAAGGAACAAATCCTAACCACAAAATCTTCTATTGATCTAGTGGAGGAAAACAATACATTTCAGTCTTCACATACTTACTATATTTTTTGTTACCCATGGAGTTTACCTATTGCTCGTTAGTATTCAGGCCCCAAGGTGAGTGTGTAGCACCAAAAGTACAATATCTCAGGTATGATTTGGTAAAATATTTGAATACCAGCTTAAGCTCTCATAAATATAATTTTCTCTAATCTAGTCATTGTTTCTGTTGCATTTTAATTCCAGAAACTGTACTTGCACTTTTTGGTATAATTCATAGTATTTTTTGTAACCTACCTAAGTTTATTACATACGTAACTTGTAAACTTGCTTGACTAAATATACACCCATTCATCCAGTTCATCTTCCATATATACTGTTTGACCCTCTGCTTTATTATTATTTTTTTACCTGAAATAAAAATGTACTGCTACTTCTCTGTCACTGCCGACAGCCTAATAACAAATTAGGCAATGAATGAATAATGCCACATAAATATGGGAGGCACAGGGCATCTGATTTTGACTATATACATATTTGTGAATCAATTATAAACCAAACCTAAAGACTCACGTTTTCTATAACCACCACAGAATGGAAGTCCTTTTTCTGCTTACTTTTAATATAAAAAGATGAATGACAGACACTTCTATTTCCAGGTATGACGAAGTAAGTCCCTACTAGATGATTTGGCTCCCTGTGCAGGAAACAACCACAAAACCTGGACATAATACCAAGAGCAGTGATCTGCAGGTAGTGAAAGTGAACGTGGGCAGACAGTGGTGGGGAGTGCCAGCTCACTTGGAGAGGAAAGGAAGAACCCTACAGGCTCTGCAGTGCTATGTCTTGACTGTGGAGTCTGTTACATTTCATAACACTGTACGCTGAGAATGTGTACGTTTTATTGTATATATTGTTTATATTGTATACATAGCTATTGTAAATATAGGTATAAAAATGATCTTAGGTATTTATACCTAAATAAATGCCTAGATATTTATAGGCATATATATTATTAGACACCTATGTTTGTTTTTTAATCACGGCATTAAGGCAACATTATAATATGTACATATAAAACTATGTTTTTAAAATGGGTCTTTTGAATGGCAAATATGGCTTAACACCACAACCCCGCCCAACGATGGACGTTTATCCTGGGGAAATTGTTATATGTGGGGAAAGAAGTGGTTCATTCCAGGATTGATCAGGGAGAAAGAAATGTGTTTTTTGCAATTATATTTTTCTTCCTTCCTTTGACTTCTGCAACCCCTCCCACTGTCATTTTTGTAACTTGCTTTGAATGGATCCTTTTTTTTCTCTTCTTTCTACCAAACTACAGTCTTTGTAAACAAAAAGAAAATTAGTAGCAGATGCAAGCTTATTTGTAATGGTCTAAGACCAAATTTTCTGGACTTAAAACAAACATTTTGTCCCCTCAAAGTTCTCAGATTCCATTAAGATACAGCTGTATGCTCTCACTACAATCCGTGAACCAAAAATAGTTTCAAAAACTAACTGTAAGAAACTACACCACAGTTACTCATTGTATTTTGCTTACTTTTTATTTTTATCATCCAGAGAACAAACGGTTTAATTTCATAGACATTTTGAGAAAAAACTTTTTTTTAATTCTCTAAGCTCTATTCTGGTTTCAACATTTTTTTATTTTTACACCTGAAGAGATATACTGGATTATTAAACAAGGCCTTTTACTATAATTGGTTTTGGTTCAAAAATAGATGTAGAAATCAGAAGCACAGAGTGTGAATTCCAGTAGTTGGAACACACTTGAGAAGAGCTGGATAATTATTAAGTCACAGTACTGGGCTAATAATTTGCAACCAAAGAAGACTTCTAGTACAAGAATTATTTATGTTCACTTACTATCCGTATTCTTCTTGGGGTAAAAATGTGAAATCTTTCATCACCTGCAGAGTCAACAGAGATGACTTTTAGAGAAGGGGAAGGGAAAAATAAGAAAAAGGAGGTCCCAATTCTCATTGTGGTTTAACCACTGAACATCTGTGGGGCCTTGAGCAAACCATTTGATTGCTCTTGGTTGCAGTTTCTTTGTTAGTGAAGCATGGAGGCCACACGAAATGAGCTCTAAAATCCGGGGAGTCCACCACTGTCACCTCCCTCCACCTTCCGATATACAGAAGTGGCTTCTGAACAGCTGCTCAGTATGAGTTTAGGCTCCAGAGTCAGAAGGCCCTAGGTTCAAAACCCGTCTGCTCCACTCACCAGCTTGTATGACCAGGACAAGTTACTTCACCTGCCTGTGCCTCAGTGTCCTCATCTGTTAAGTACCTGCAGAATCTACCTCACAGGGTTGTTTGGAAGATTAAGGAGACAATACTCCTATAGAGGCTGGCATAGGGCTTGGCTCACAGTAAGTGCTCGATTAGGGTTGGCAACTGTTACTGTTGTTAAATGACCACATCCAGGCCGGCCTGAACCAGAACCTGAAGGGGAACAAACATGCAACTCCACCTGAGGATAAACTTAACCATCAGATCCAAAGCCTCTGGAGACACTGTCACTCACAATGGCAATCAGATGGCCTCTTAATGATCTCCAGTTCAGAGGACATATGCATTGCTGGTGACCAGACTTGGGACCTTGAAGGTCCTCTCCAGCCCTGAGACCTAAGATCTGCAGACCTCATCTCACAGGAAGATGCCTAAGGTTGATGTACGGCACCGCTGGGATGGAGGCACCCCTGACACCGCACTATCCAGGCAGTTAACTGCCATGGCTAACCACAGGGCTGCTCCTGCTCAGCACCATCTCCGTCAGGAGCTAATTTTAGATCCCGCTGGGTAACTAAGGTCTGTGACTACATTTGTATGTGGCTGTTTACCTGACATGAAAATAATCATGCTCACCTGATTAGGCGAGTTGTGATGACTGTAAAACTCTACCAGGAAGGAAAATAATAATTACGTCCTGATTTATAAATTAGGGCAATTTACACAGTACGATCTAGGGAATACTTCTTGAGTTCTTCACTTACCATCCCCCTTTTGCTGAGGTTCTTTCTTTTTCTTCCCTCCCATGACTACTGCCGAGAACAGAGGTCAGCAAACCATGGCCTACAGGCCAAGTCTAGCCCACAGCCTGATTTCGTAAATAGTTTCACTGGAACTCAGTCGCGCCCATTTGTTTATAGATCATCTATGGTGGCTTTCGACTACAGGGACAGAGTTTAGTTGTGGCTCTTTACAGACGAATTTTGTGGAATCGTGGCCTAGAACAGTTAGTTCACAGGAGGTAGCCAATAACTGTTTGAATAAATGATCATCATTTCATTGAAAATCCAACAAATACTTATTAAATGTCTTTAAGTGCCAGGTGCTGGAAACACAATGACCTGGGTCTACAGAGGTGAGGATGACAGACAGGGCCCCTGCCCTCACGGTGCATACAGTTTAGTAAGGAAAGACAAAACATGATCACCAAACAGTTACTTACATACAGTTGCAATGAGTGTTTAAAAAGGAAAAAGTATAGGGTGTTGGGGGATTATATCATAGGAAGACCTGAGCCTATCTCAAGATTTCTCTGAGCAACTGCCATTTCATTTGAGCTCAATGTGGATTTCCTGGTTCTGAAATGTCAGGGAAAGTGAGGGCTCTCTGATGGCACATGAAATGCAAATGGATTTCAGTATGTTTTTCAGCCTGTGCTTATTCAGTCCATCCATCCGTCTGGCTGCGTAATGCAAGAAACGTGGGCTGTAATAAAGTTTAGGACACTTGACTTTTCAGTCTCCAAACAGGAACACCAAGCAAATAAATAAATTGTAACCCACGTTCACCTGCTAGAGACCAGATATCAACACATAACCAGGAGACAGTTCTTCAATCAGCTCTGGTTCTTTAAGCACAGAAAATCAGCCTCCGTTGAGTAATGCTAATTGTCACACTTGGGGAGATTTGATTGAACATAAACAGATGCCCACAGCTTGGGTGCACTTCTGGTTGTCACATAGGTTTGAAGTGTCTCAGTGCTGCCTGTCAAGATTGATCAAGTGACTTAAGCACTCACATGCTCTGCTTCCCCAATTCAGCAAGGCTCCATGAGCCACGCAGGCACGCAGCGGGAAGGAGCATGGACCATTCCCCCATCGTGAGTACTGGCAGGTCCTTCCAGGCAAGGTGTGTGCTAAACTAGATGGAGGGAGGCAGGAAGAAGTGTTGCAGAATAAATGTCTTTTATAAAGTCTTCTTCACACTTCCTATCACTGGTTATTCCTCAGAGCTCTGTTGGCCGAATTAAGGGCTTTATTCCTGTTTCGTTAGAGGAAATGGAGGTGCAGTGAGATTAGGCATCTAACTTTAGAATCACTGAGCATGTTGGTGCGAGCCCAGGAATTAGAAGAAGGAGCAACTGGTCCAAAATTATTTGTTTGAGGCAGTGCCTACAAAACCTTATATTTTTAGAATTGTACAGTCCTATGAAATGTAGGGTTCACCTTTAAGGAGAATCAGTTAATTTAGGGCAAGAAAATTTTCTTGATTTAATTGATGCCACCTTGGCAGGCTTCATGGGCAATTCCGTCCCCTTTGCCCAGGTGCTGGTCTGTGGTGTCTGGCACGGTCTACGGATTGGTCAGTGTGAGCATCTGGCCGATTGCTACAAAAACCTTTACATACCACAGCCAACTGTCACCTCCAACTTATCTATGTCAGAGTAAAAGGGAAGGCATCAAGGGAACAAGACATTAACGATACCAATTTTCATGAAAAATACTACGATTCCTGACAGTGAAAGATTCCCTTTACCTGGATAACCAACTACCTGGAAAAAACAAACAAACAAACAAAAAACAAAAAAGGAAGAAAGTAAGGAACAAGGTAGGCCAAAAAAAAAAAAAAAAAAAAAATTCAAGCATTATTAAGTTGCTTCTATTCTGATAGTACAGGTAACCCCTATATAACACGGCACTTCTATAACACGGTTCGAGAACTGGGGAAACCCTCGCACAACACGGCATCCTAGGACACCGTTTCACTCTAACACGGTTTGAGAATTAGAGAAATCCCCGAATAACATGGAGCGTAATAAGAGCTTTTAAGAGCAAAAGATATCTCATTTGAAATTTTTCGTTCTAGCATGGATGTCGTATCAGATTTGACTGCAGAATTTCCTAAATGAAGATCCTTTCACTGAAAGAAGCACAAAGTTTAAGAGAACTTCACAAGTGCTTAGCACCATATAATGAAATTTATAAAGATCTCTCAGCTAAAAGCAAGCAATCTAAAATAACAGGTTTTTTGCAAAAAGTACAGAATAGAAGTCCAGATAATGCTGAAGAAAGTTCAGAGGATGACGATATCTTGTCAAAAAGAAAACACCCTCAATTAATGGTGCTTAGTAGTGACGACGAAGAAAACATTATTTAATACATATTAATGTTATACTTTTGGTGAAAATTGCTTTAATAAAGATATTTCTCTTAATTATAAAAATATAATAGTATGTTTTTTAAATTTTTGGAAACTACCCCCATTTTTGGACTAGTTTTTTGTTTCGTATAACACAGATTTGCATAACACGGCATTTTTTAGGAACCTAACAACCGTGTTATACAGGGGTTACCTGTATTTCTTTTAATAATTTTGCTCAATACCTTGAAATAACCAAGGATAGCCTGGGTTATCTCCCAACACGACTGGGAGACATTAGGCTAAAAGAATATTTTAATACTGATGCTGCATGAGGAGGATTTCAAGTCTATTTTAACAAGGACTTTCCACTTTTATTCATTCCCTCAGTAAACATTTATTGAATGCTAGGTACCTAAAGAGTCAAGGGGTTTCAGTGATGGCTGGGGATGTGTATTGGTAAAGAATACCTATGGTTCTCCCCTCTAGTGGAGGAGATCCATGCAAATAAGTGGTGCCTGTACAGAATGTAGACAGAAAACGCTGTGTAGTAGGAGTTTGGCACTGAGTCAGGAGGAGCTGCAAGCGCTGGCAGGCGCAGAGGAGGTAAGCCAGTGTGCCCCTACGTGACCACATCTAACCTGTCCTTCCTAACGAAGCCTGACAGGAACCCACAGCAGGAGGTGATGAAACCCAGCGAGGATTCAGAACAATCTGACGCTGCGTGTGAGTCAACAGAATTAATGTTTATATCACTGTAACTTCTGCTTTGTGTTTCACACGAACCCTTATAGGAAAGACAGAAGCTAAAGGGACTTTATTTTAAGGAAATTATTTTAGTCTCTTTTACATTCTGTAAGAGAAAATCAAAGTACCTAAAATAAAGAATTCCACGGTAAGGTGATGATTACAAGACACAATGAAAATGGTAAATGATTATTATTTTTAAAACAGGTGGTCCAATAAATCTTTGTCAATTTTTAAATCCATGGAAATTACAAGGGAAATCAAATCCATATACTCATTGATATCCATTACTCATCAATTTAAACAAATAATTGAATGTTTAAAAAATCTTTTTTTCTTAGACAGAGATACCATTTAATGGCCAGACTCTAACTCACATAGACTGAAGTTTAACCTGATGGGCTTAAACCCTCAGGGCCTAAAGAACCCAGAGGGGTGGAGATAAGTTCTAGGGCATCCCAGAATGTAACTTGGTTTTATCCTGGAGTAACACAAGCATCAGAGCTAATTGGCTCCCACTTAGCCCAACAACGTAAGAAGATCATCTCTGCCCACCTAGTTTCCCCACATCTAATATTTTATTTTTGGCTTTCTGGCCTAATTATGATGGAAATTGTGCAGGGCTATCCATTTTCAGAAAGAAATGATTTAAAAGTTTCACTTACTGAGAGGACAGAGCTAAGAATGACGACGGTTGTCCCCAGGGCTCTGCCTTTGGCAGATGGTGGCCTAACGGTTGTGTGCGTGTGTACACTTATGTATGTACGTGCACATGTGTATCTGTGGGTACATGTGCAAGACAAATAAATGAATAGAAACACCAGAAATCTCAGTGAGTTAAAAAAGTTAAAGGACAAAGAAGCCCCAGTGTCACACAGCCAGACCAAACAGGAATAGGCTAGATGTCCTGTTTTTCAGGAGCAATTTCGCTACAAAAACATTTGAAAAAATAAGCAAGCAAAACCAGAAAAACAACAAACAAACCTCTCAATTCCTCCAATGAGAACAACACAACACCGTGATGTGATAGAGAAAACAATTCCTCACAGTCATCAAAGTCCTAAGCTTTTCTCACTTAATTCAGTGAGATTCTTTAATATAGACTGATCTCATGACCGAGAAGAGCATAATAGTCACCCTGTTTATTATTCATCTCAACCTGTAGAGCTAAGTGGCACTGCCCAGGCAGTCCACCAAGGCCTTCATCGGGCTCCAACTAAAGGGCAGAGTTCAGTCTTTAAAGGAAAACTACCCTGGGCAGCAGGAACATTCAGCAATCAGGCCAGGAAGGACCTTGTCTTTCCATCAACGGAGATAGCTTTACAGAAGGCCTCGTACTGCAAGAGTGCATTGGGTGTTCTTGGACCTGGACTCCTGGCTTCAACACGAGCACCCAGCAAACAAGTCAGACATGTTATTCTCTCCTTTCCCCTTCCCTCTAACTTTTCCACTGGTCAAGGTGGTTGTCAGGGGCTTCCCAATTGAGCTTTAGCTCCGTGGGAGGCATTATCCAGAGAAATCAGCACTATCTGCTATGCAGTCTTGCCTTTCCCTGAGCCAAATGCTAGAATCTCAAAAGACTCATTTGAAAAGGATGGCTCCTCGTGAGTACACAATGCTTAGAATTCTGATGACTAGGCATTTGAAAAGTATTCCAATAATAGAGTTTCAAAAGCATATACAGAGAATGAAACACATTAATAACTACGAAGACAGGTAGTAATTCATGCCTGCCATTCTGTACCCACATGCTGAAATGAAAGCCTGACAGCACCACCCACTGCTAGCCTTCTGGGTATGTCTGCACCTTCTGTTACATCTGCTCACTTAGCGATGGGCCGTGGTGCGAGAGGACTCAACACGCTCAAACTTTACCTCATTATGGAATCCCAACCTGCTCCTTCTGCTTTTTATTGGTAAAGGGTGACCCTTCATCTAGTTGCTCTAGTCACACTCCTTTCTCTCTCACTGCATTGTTCAATTGGTCACCAAGTCCTAATTTGCCATTTGCTTATCTGTCCCCTACTCTCCATTACTACTTCTGTCTTAGTTTAGGACCTGGACCTCTCTTGCCCAGATAATAACGTATCTGCTAACTAGTCTCCTTGCCTCCAGGTTAGTCCCTCATGAGTTTCTCTTCCACTGTGCCTCCTTAACTAGCTTCTAAAATATAAGCCTTGCAAACAATGAAATCATAAACATATTTCAAAGAAGACATAGGTGAATACTTTTATAATCCTGGAGTGGGAAAAAGCATTTCTAAGCATGATATAAAATCTAAAAAGGCATAAATATAGTTAATTTTAAAAAATCTTCTGCAAAATAAAAAAACACTATAATTAAAAAAAAAATCTCAAATCCATCTCTTGGCCACACCAGGAGAGGAAAAGCTAATGCAAATAATTATAAAGCGTGATGAAGGCACAAAGTGTGTAAACACTAGGTACTGAAAAATACTACTCTTAGGAAACCTGCTTCAAATGATTTGCCTAGATTCAATTATATCACATGTCAACACTGAGACACCTATAAGCAGTTGCAAAATGCCTCTGGACTCTCTTATTTATGCCTTTGGAACACAACGCAGCATGTTCGCACAGAACAAATCATTGCCTGTAAAGCTGGAAGGGCCTCTTTGCCTGCATTATTGATGTTTTAGCTTTCAGCCAGAAGGCTGAAGTCTTCAGAAACATTTCTGAACTCACACAACACCAAACCCTATTATTCCATCAGCCCAGCCTGGGCTAGGAGGCTAGAACAAATGCCCATCAGATTAAACTAATTGGCTTTTCTATTTTGACCTGAACTAAGTGACAAAACAATATGCCCTGACAAGAAGGCAGAGAATCAGCAGTGACACTGCTGACATAACTGCCACAAAGATATTTACTCTACCTCGGCAAATAATCATCCAAAATCAGGTGTCAAAATTCTAAATGCAAATAGTACAGATGAGTCATTTGTCAAACGAAAACTCAGACGAGATGGTAAATCCTGCACTCATAAGAAGAGATCAATTCTGTTAGGAAAGTAAATAATTCAAGATGCTGATACAGCCTTTTAAGTGAATCTGGAGCACAGGCCAATTTACCTACTGCAAGACCACAAAGGCTCCGAGGCAAAAGGCCTACACAGTGCTAGTGTCCACTTGCCAAAACAGAATTTAAAAAATGAAACTGTGACTAATAACTGGAGTATAATCATGAGTAAATTTGGGGGAAGCAAAGGAGTTTCACTCCAGCCGAACAGTATTGGAAACTGAAAATTTAAGCAATTATTTCCCAGCCTTGAAAACGTAGGGCTGTACTGAGGGATCCAGGCATCAGAATAGCACCATTATACAACGGATGGCCAGTGTCGATAAATGACCTTTTGTGGTTCACATTGTCGTTAGCTTGTGAGACATTAACTCCCAATGTTGTTGAGAATGATGATATAGAAATGAATTCAATTTTCTGAACAGCTTAAAAAAAAGACCGTTGGAGTTTTACATTTATGACTTGCACAATGAATTTTCAGAAATTCAAACCTTCACCAATGGTTCTTCCAAACCCATTTGATTCTATCATTTGCCTTTGGTGAAATTAATATAATATTGTCCCAATAAATCTTGAGGCACAGGAAGCCACTCTTCATTGTATTCCGGGCTGAAATGGGCTCCATGGCTTTTGGAACCAAGCATCACATATGGAGATACGCGATCATGTAGGTGACACGAGTCAGAAAGTCAGAATAAACATTACTGAAATAATACGGATCAACTTTGGCTTTGTCTCAGGCAGATGTAGGAGGCCCAACAGCTTACACAGTAAATTAAAAAACAAAAAGCACACAGCACAAAGCCTACTTAAAATGAGCACGATTCTTTTCCTAGGCCCCCAGTTTTTAAAAATACCAGCTTTGGGATGGATCAACGTGAAGACTCACTCTGAGAAGCATAAAGGCTCTCTGCCGCTCTGTCGTCGTGCCCATCGTACTCCCTGCTGGACAGCTGTCTGTTGGCCGTCTCCAGTCGATCTGTGCACAAAGAGGAAAAGATTACAGAGAAATGCATATGGATCTAAGTCATCATCAAGTGAGAAATGACCTGGGAGCCAAGAGCAGGGTATAAAGAGAGGTTCAGGCAGGAGCCCAACTGAACGTTTGGAGAGGAACAATACTTTCCAAAATATCACAAGAAGAGTCCTGAGATGCCACGCTGTGCTTTTATGCAACCGAATGCCAAGGCATGTACCAGCAGGAGGCAGCTAAGAACAGGTTCTAAGAAAAACACGCTTTGCTGCCTGCGAGCCCAGTGAACCTCTGATCTGAAGTCCCTGCAAAGTGGTTGAGTCTCTTTGGCCTCAGACCCAGTCCTAGCCTAACCGTGGTCGTCAGCCCTCTGCTTTAGCCAGTGACTACTATCTGTACCTTAAAAAGGTCAAAATGACCCAACTGATGAAGATTCTAGTTAGTTCTAGTGGTTGCTCAAACCACTTGGTAAATCTTCATCTTCATTTATTTGATTAGCTAATTCAGCTTAACAAGTCTTTATTGAAAGTATAAGAAACTGCAATACAAAAGGGTTGGCAGTAACAGAAAAGGTAGGATCTAACTACTGGAAATTATCAGTACATTGAGTATTTTGACCTATGAAGCAACTGAAAAGTGGCGTGGCTGACTGAAAGTGAAGGTAAATTTTATGGGTTAAATCATTTTGCATGTTGGAGGTTGCCAAGATCCTGCAGCAGGTGGCATCTAGCTTTCGGGGAATCTATCTACTTTTTCCACAACTGTGGGCCTTTGTTTTTCCCCAAGAAAGACATATGTCTACATTTGTCTTCTATATAACACCTAGCAAGTGTTAAGTGTTGGCTTTCAAAGAATGCTACCAAATGACTCGGCTTGATGTGGGAAGGGCTGTGCACCCAACACCGGTCTTTTCAAACATTCCCATTCACAGAGTCACGAGTCACTGTTAAGTACTTTTTAAGCAAAGAGGAGCTACACACATACGCCCTCACTTCTCCCAGAGGTTGTCACTTTTCAGGCTCAATGCTGCGACCTACAATCGACAAGGCAGCAAAGAACAAGTCTGTTCTTTGAGCGCCCTTTCCTCAGGTGGTTGGAATTTACAAGATTATCCACCACAATCTGGACCTGATGTTAGGCTGTGAGCTACACGGGTAGTCTGGAGTAGAGAGAGCATGAATGGAACCTGACGTGCCTCGGAGGTCTCTGTTGAAATCATGAAGTCTTCGAATCTCGCCTTCTAGCCTGTTTCTCATAGCCTTGTCCAGTGACTCTCGCTTGGTGGTGGACTTGACCAGACTCTCATAGGCTTCCGAAATTCTCTGAAGTTCTTTTTCAAACTAAAACAAAGAAATGGCATGAAAGTGGCCCTCTGGCATTTACATCGGCACTTTAGTGACACTGACTCTTTGACATTCTAAGTGTGACAGTTATATTGTCAACACAGCCTTTTCTGCATCTTCAGTTTCATGTCTCCCAAACCGTGTAACCAATTCCCTCCCCCTACCTCCAACCTCCCTCCATCTGCCCTCTAAGGGGCTAAGCAGGCTCACACGTCTGGCTGGATCATCTGATGTCACCTTGGAAAAGCTCCTCTGTAGAAGTAGCAGAAAGGGGTGAACTTGAATACAACTTAAACCTCTTATATCCTGTCTGGTATTTTATAACTAGTATTATTATTCTTGGTTAACATAAGGGAAAATATAAAAGGACAGAAAAACTAAAGGCCCACAACTAGAATCCGTATCTCCAGATCTCACGCTTGGCGCTCCTCTAGAGACCTTCCCACCCAGCCACAGAGAAACAAACACCCACTGACGGGGACGCACCTTTGTGCATTTTTACCCCCTTTTCTATAAAAGTATCCCTATAAAAGACAAACGGACTTGTATCTAATTGTAAACAAATGTACCACAGAAAACCTCTTTATATGAAGGAATGGTAAGATGTGGGACTAAAACCATTTTTTGTTTTTGGGTTTCTTTTTTTGTTTTGTTTTTTGTACTTCACTAAATAAAGAGCTGTAACTGGGAGAGCCTTTAACCTATGGCATATATAAATCTATAACAAGTAGCTGTAATCATAACAGGAGTCTAATATAATTGTATTTTTGAAGTAAATATCAAAGTAGATAAACCCCATTTTATTGCTGTGTAACATAAATGCAGGAGAAAGGAGAAAGAGTGTCTGCAAACATAGAAACCTGATGAACTGCAGCCAGTAGTCGGAATCAGAGGCAAAGTGGGCAGCGTTGAGAGCAGTAGCGCCCCGCACTGGGCACGAAGAGAACTGCACCATGTTTTCGGTCTCCACAGGAGACGGTGTCACCATGAGCCAGGCACACCAATTGCCTGAACCCCAATTGTCCAGATCAGAAAGTTCCTGCTGAGACTCCTACAAATAAAACATATCCTAACAGATATCTATTGTACACTTACTATTTGTCTGGGTGCCAAGGATACAGAAATAAGTAAGGAGCTCCTAAAAACCAGAAAGTGGTCTAGAGTTGGCCTGTACCCAGACACATACACTTCTATAACGCAATGTGACAAGGGGTGTGGTGTGGTAACGCTATTGACAGCCTAGAGACAAAGTAATTTTTCAGGGGTGAGAAGGAGTTCCTTTAACAAAAATTTTACAGAAAATTCCATTTAAAACGAAGGGTGAACAGGAATTTGCCAAGCAGAAAAGAAAAGGCCAAAGGGCCTTGGCATCCTAGGTAGAAGCTAGGGCACGAGCCAAGAAAAAGCCCTGAAAGAAAGTGCGTGTCTCTGACACGACAGGTAGCCCAGGCGGTGAGAGCAAGCAAGGCGCAAGTGGCAGAGGTTAGAAACAAAAGGAGGGAGTTTATGGGCAAGGGAGAATCACCGGGGTGGGAGGGCCAGGCAGGACATACCACCGTATTAGCATGAGCTTACCTGAGGTTTTATAAAGATCAAACTGACGGCTGGGGTTGGAGGGTGGGGGGTGGGGAGACAAGGCAGGAGAAAAGAAGTCCAGGTAAGAAACTACTGTAAACAATTCAGTGACAGGTGACAACAGTGTGAACTAGGACAACTAAAAGGACAAACTCCAAAGACTCTGAAGAGTAGAATCAACAGGTCTTAGTGACTGGTCTGGACATG
Source organism: Rhinolophus sinicus (assembly GCF_057876585.1). Lineage (NCBI taxonomy): Eukaryota > Metazoa > Chordata > Mammalia > Chiroptera > Rhinolophidae > Rhinolophus > Rhinolophus sinicus. Next base: position 123,362,369 of record NC_142514.1, read on the forward strand.
AAGGGAGAAAGAAAGAAAAGCACATAGACACTCAAAGCTTAGAAGATGGAGTAATAAGACTTAACCAAGATGGATGAACACAAGAGAAATGGGATTACCAAAGAGAGAAAACCAGTTTGGTTTCGGAGATAGTGTGGTCTAAGGAGCCAACCGAATATCTTGGCAAGGATTTCCAGTTAGGAGGTGGAGATACAGGTCTGAAAGTCAGGAGCGCAGCTGTGGTACTGCATACAGATGACAGATGAAGGCACATAGTGGAGACCACTTAGGGAGATCAACAGATTAGAGGGCCAAGGACGGGGGGCATCAACAGTGTGGGAGAAGGTGGGGCAGGAGAACCAGTGAGAGAGACTGAAGCCAGTGGCGCCACAGCCAGGAAGCCAAAAACTTAAAAGAGGAGAGAGAACGTGGTCGGTGCCTCCAGAGGTTACCATGGAGCCAAGACACGTCTCAGAAGAGGCCAATGAAAAGTCTGGAGAGCATCAGGGCTTCTGCTTAGTAGCAGCCAACCAGGGCAGAGCAGAGAACACCAAGGCTCCTGTCGGTACCACGTTACTATCTTCAAGGCATCCTAATACCAGATGGGATCTTCCACGGTCCCTTCAGTTCAACAAGGCCTTTCTGTTTCTTTAAAAGAGATTATGAACTGTCAGTAATGTGGCAGCAGAGAGAACAGCATGTCCTGAAACCTGTTCATACTTCTACCATAAATTAGGTTCCTTCCTTTTAATTTTGTTTTCAAAGAGATGGCTCCAAAACATACCCCCATTTCTATGCGAATTTCATCTATGAAAGGCGGCCTTTGTTTTCAGACAGATGGGCATGCCACAGGGACACTTCCTACAAGACAGAAGGGCATCACCTTGTAGCTAGGAAGCTGAGAGGACCCTAAAGCCTGAGGCATCCACCATCCACCGTGAGAGAGAGCTTCAAGCCCACAACAACTAGGTCGCTTTCCTCAACTGATAAACCACACCTGAGCTTGGATTTTCTCCTTTCATTAAAAGAACTTCCCTCTGCACACTATAAAAGGAAACTGCAGGATCCCTCTGACAGCGTAGTTTACAATTTCAAACACTAAAACAAGAATTGGGATGTGGTTATGTGCTTATAGGTACTAAGAGAGAAAGGGTAAGAGTCTTAGTTCAGGATAAGGTATTTCCTATGAGAAATGACAGCTGTGATGATGGAGACAGATTAGTCTCCTTCAGTGTGGTGACAGAGGACAGAACGACGACTAAATGTAGGAAGTTAAAGAGATCAGATTTTGATTCAACTTAAGAATTTCCTAACTTAGGAATTTCCAGGAATGCAGTATGCCCAGTGGCGAGCTTCTCTTCTCTGGAAGCATTCAAGTAAGAAATGAATGACCTCTATTCAAGGACACGAAGCTCTGTGATTTCTGATTGCACACTCCTTCGGAATGAGAACCACACCCTCTTCTTATCCGCCCAAGTCCAGAGTATCTAAGAAGAAGAGAAGGTTGGACAGGCTGGCCTTGACATGAGAACCATCTGAGCCAGTGCAGGCTCTGAGTGTGATTGTATGAAGAGAATACTAGGTTTGCCTTCACAGCGCCCGTCCTCTATTCCAGTCCAGGTGTCAAGAACCCTCTAGTCCAGGCCGTTAAGAGCCCCTGAACTCACAGAGAAGCACTCACTGTCCCAGAAGCAGAACTCTGAGCAGAGTGGAAAACCCAGCCGCCTGGGGCAAATGGGCAGGGAAGAGCCCTGAGACAATTTCAGCCATTCCAAGCTCTAGATGCTGGCTTGTTTCCCTGAGCACCTTCCTGTGCATAACTCAGGGACCCAGAGGGCCAACGACAGGCCTACTGTCTAAGTCACAGACTGCCCAATCAAAGCCACCGCTGTTGCACTCGCAGAAGAAGAGGGTCTTCACTAAAGCAAGCCAGCAGAAACCGTAAACGCCTTCAAATGCCTTCAAGCCCTTTCCCTTCCAATGTCCGCCTATGCTCGGATGGCTTCTGAGGCCAACCCGCTCAACAGCCCACAGTCTGGCCCTGCTGGAAACTCTGTCCATTAATTATGTTTCAGGGAAACTAGGAGGAAAGAGAAGCAAAATGAGTGACCAAAAGGAAATACTGCAAAACAACCGCTCTTTCTGGGGGTTCTTGACCCTCATTCCAACACTAATAGTGATATTCACCACCTCCTGCCTCTGGAAACAGGGTCTTGCTGTCTAGGCTGTGCTTTGGCGGTCTCTGAGTTAGTCGTTCTTTCTACGGTGTCCCTGGCACAGTACACACAAGTGAAGCCCTGCAATTAAAAACTCATCTATTTTTGGTTCTCTGCGAGTGGTCCCAGGGCATGAGGATCCCAGATTGGATGTTATTGCTGGCACAGGGCAGCCACATCCTATGACGCAGTACAGTGGTTCCACCCAAAGTGGGGGTCCTCATCCCTGAGAAGCAAAGTCATCACTCACCCGACAGTCCTCTCCCCAGACCTAAGGCTCAAGCAGCTGCTGGGAGACAACTGAGCAGTGAGGCTGACGTTGAGGGAAGGCTTTGGACTAGGATGACCTCGGGAGCACAAGCCACGAAATGCTAAGTCACAGAGCTCGTGCAGCTCTTCTGTCTCCTGGTCCTAGTTGTGGAGAACGGTTACGGAACGAGCGATGCGAATGGCAAGCAATCGTCAAAATCGGAGTTTTTGTTTTTTATTGTTTTTTTAAAGATTTTATTGGGGAAGGGGAACAGGACTTTATTGGGGAACAATGGTCAAATTGTTGTCCTTTGACTCTTAGTTGTGGAGGGTTCTGAACGTTCAGCTTCAAGTTGTTGTCCTTTCAGTCTTAGTTGTGGAGGGCGCAGCTCAGCTCCAGGTCCAGTTGCGGTTTTTAGTTGCAGGGGGCACAGCCCACCATCCCTTGCGGGAGTCGAACCAGCAACCTTGTGGTTGAGAGGACGTGTTCCAACCAACAACTGAGCCATCCGGCAGGCAGCTCAACTCAAGGTGCCCTGTTCAATCTTAGTTGCAGGGGGCAGAGCCCACCATCCCTTGCAGGACTCGAGGAATTGAACTGGCAGCCTTGTGGTTGAGAGCCCACTGGCCCATGTGGGAATCGAACCGGCAGCCTTCAGAGTTAGGAGCACGGAGCTCTAACCGCCTGAGCCACTGGGCCGGCCCAAAAATCGGAGTTTTGACATTGACAATTCCAGTGTGACATACGACAGATCAACGAAATGTACTATCTATAGAACCATCTATGATATTCAAGGGACTGAAGGAGTTTTGGGTTCCAGAAGGCAAACGGCTTTTCATTTTTCTCCTTCTTCAGAAGTCACCAAAACCCTTTTGGCCACAAACTTTAAGAATCGTTCCTTTGTGCAGGGAAAATGAGTCACTGGGAGATTGATTTTTGTTTATCAAAATAGAAATATGCGTCAACATAAAAAAAGAGATGCATCTGGCAGGTCAACAAAGTATATGTTACTAAGTCAATAGAGAAGAACAAGACCTCCCAATTTCTACACCCTCCATGTAACTATTCAAAAACATCCATGGGAAAAGACCCAGAACCAAACTCTGCCCTCAGGGGGGGTCTGCATAATCCCTGGACATGTCTGCCACAGAGCTCCATTAGGGAGAGAAGAAAGAACTACTTATTTCCCAGAAGTGCTGAGTTGGTCCTTTCCAATTTTCAGACCATACCTGGAAAGAAGCTGCCCGGGGAGGTGTCCAAGGCAAGCGTGGGCCTGAGCAGTGACTTACAGCCAAGGCCAGGAAACAGCACACTTGTTTCCCAACTTCTAAATGATACAGGAGAGTTAACATGTCCCTAGGTAGACAGGGAGGTCCCTGGTGGAATAAACAAAGACAGCCATATCCCGAAACTTCAGGTTTTGAAATCACTCCTTCGCTCCAGGACATAATGTGACAAGGCCTTGAGATTAATCATAAAATTCGTTTTGGCCTGACAAATGGAACAGATCTGATAGGTAAGAGTGGGTTACTTTGCTAATTCCTTTAGGATGGGCAAGCAGAACAATCCTGGTAGACAAATTTCATTAGAAGGCGTCAATTCCCTTCTTCAAACAGCTCCCCTTCCCCAAGCAGGCAAGGGAAGGTATAAAAAGTAAGAGCTTTTGCCTCAGTCATGGGGCACCCCCCATTCGGGACCCCCTCCAGCTCGGGAGCTGCAACCTCTTCTCCCGCCTCTAATAAACTATCCTCTTTGTAAAACTTTTTGCCTCTCCCTGGTCCGTGTTTCCACTCTTCAGCTTCACGAGATACAATCCCAGCCCACACCCAGAAACTGCCGGCAGATCCAACATCACCTACATCATAAAGATGTGACTGGGGTGGGAGTGCGTCTGCAATCTTTAGGCAGCCCGTCTGTTTCTGGCTATCATTCCCACCCCCTCGAATAAAGGCAGCCAGAGCTCTCTGAGCCAAGTCTGGTCTTGACTCCCGGGAGCTCCAGACCTTTTCAGTGAAAGTTCTGCATAAACGTGCTCAGGCAGATTCTGTGAACATTCCTACCATCACACCACTGCTCCCAGCGATGTATTGCCAGCCCTCAGGAAAGCAGGAGGGCGACTGTTCTGAAACTCTGACCAGCAAAAAGACTTGGCTTGACCTGAGAGAGCAGTACTAATGGGGAACACTAAATGGCCAGCCAGGAGCATTAACTGTCATAAGGAACCAAGTGACAAGGCTCCTGTGGTCACGCAGGGTTTATATTCCTACCCTTCTTCTTGGCAAACGCCCCTGATTGCCCAGGACAGAACCAGGCAATCAGACTCATAAGATCCCTTCTACCACACGTGCCTCCTTGCCTCCAGAAAGGAAACTCGAGTGCCCTGTGGCCTTAGAACACCTATTACCTTTGCCCCCTCACCCGCACCTTTTCTATTCTACCTGACGCATTTCAGGTGCTGACGTGTGAGTCATCATGAAATCACTGCCCGCAACAGTTCACTCTTGCTGGATGTTTTCTTATCAACTTTGGCTCTCAGCATAAAGCCCTAAGAATGATGGCTGCCATACATCCTCATATTCCCATAATAACTTCACAGGCTGGAATTACGCAGCATCTTCCCACCTGATAAGTCACAAGCATGGAGAGAGCACGCAGTAACTATACTCTCCCCTGCATTGAGACAACACTGCTTTTTGCAGAGATCAGCTAACGAAACAAGCATGACAGTCATAAGGTTCCTGTCCGAGATTCCCAGATTTAACGGAAAACCTGTCTCTCAACTCATTCCACTGTGTTACTCTCGGTGTTCCCTCTTCCACACTGCCCACCTGGGGCAACGCTCTGACTCTCAGGCCCACCTCTGCTGTACCTCCTGTAGCACCCGACATTCTATTGCAGGTATCAGCATAGGCAACTCTCCCCTTGGGGACCGTAAGCTCCTCCAAGGCGGGCACTGTGTCATGTTTATTTTTGTCTCCTTAGGGCCTTACGCAGTACCTGACATAACAAGGGGTCTAGTTAAATGTTGGCGAGTGAGTCAGTGACTCAAGCCCCCCACAAAAAGGTAAAGAATTCTGTCCGTTCTAGAGAACCTTCTCCCTCTTCTTCCCTAGGGAAGTCACATACCTTGTGGAGCTTGTCAGCATTGTCATAGTAACCCTGAAGTTCCTGGTGAAGCACCCGGTTCTCCTCTGTTAGTATCTCCACCATCTGCTGGGCTCGCTCCACAATTGCAAATGCATCTGGACCAAGCTGCTGGCTGGGGGAGGCGGCAGGTGGGGGCTGTGGAGCTGCCAGGGTCACCGGAAGTGGAAGCGGCAAGGAGGTGGAGTGCAGAGGCCCGCTGACGGAGGAGTTCTGGGAGGACATCGGGCTGTGCTGCTGCACGGTTGATGGGAAAGGCAGTTGGCATGGGCGGCTGCAAGGAAACAGACCAGTAATCAGACCCCAGGGAAATGGTGGAGAAGGAAGGAAGCCCCAGCGATATATCCACTATCGATGGCTTCCACTACCAGAGGTCATCAATGCACTTTCCAATGCTGGGCTGAGTACGACAGGTTCAGTGCCTCAGTCCACAGACATTAAATGTCTCCCTCTGAATCAGTTCTGGTCATTGGAGTAGAGAGAACAAGACAGACAGGGCCTCTGCTCTCATGTAGTTTACATTCTTAGGCAGAGAGACAGGCAAGCCATCAAACAAGAAACAAACAAAGCCAGGTATGGAAAAGCAATGAGTACTCTCCAAAGAACAAAGTAGAGAGACGTGACAGTGAATGACTGAGGGGCAGGTTCATACTGACAGGTCAAGGTAAGAGTCTCTGAGAAGCAGATGTTGAAGTCTGAATGACAGGCAAGAAGGAACCAGGGGTTTCACTATTGTTTATTGAGGGGGAACTATTGTTTATTGGGGGGAGAAAGTAGAGAAGTGGGAAAAAGAAGCATGCAGATAGGGGAATCAGGATTTAGCATGGGCAAGGTCAAGTCGCAGAAGAAAGCCAACTGATACAAACCATAGCCAGCAAAAGCAGTCACAGCTAGATGGCCCACGCCTTTGTAAGCCAAGCCATTCCCTCAGGGTGTAAACGGAGGCCAGTGGAGAAGCTGCCTTTACCTGCCTAAGGTATGTAGACGGTACATACAGTGGCAAGAATGGAAGAAAGGTGACCAGTGAGAAGGCCTAGGTGTGGTCTCGGTGGGAACTAAGGAAGGTTCACGGGGACGTAGCAGAAGAGAAATAACAGATGGATTTGGGATAGGTTTTGTATATATTACGGATGGGGAAGGGAAAAGTGAGAAGAAAAATTAAAAATTATTCTTCGATTTTGGGTTCTACACAAATCACAAATAAACAGGGATACCATTTAAAGAAAGGGGAAAAATCTTGGGGAAGGAACTTTTATATTTTGTGTTTTGATTTGCTGGAGTGAAGAGGTCTGGAAATCAGTCTGATTTTAGCCACATTACAAAGAACACATACAAGTGTCACTTGATGGTTCAAATTCCAGGTAGTAGCTCCTACATTTAAATTATGAATTTCCATCTCCTGCCTCCACTCCCTAGTAATTCCTTCCTCACTATTCTGTTAACCAGTTTTATAAGAACCAATGTATTTTCTTTCAGCCTAAGCCAAGGCCTCCGAACAATTTCTACAGGTAAAGACAGCAAACATAGTCTTGGTATGTAGTTCTCCAACCACAGCTGTCTCACTTCTTCAGACTTAGGAAAACTAGTTTCCTTGTTGACCCCCTCAGCCTTTAGGTCTCAATCTGGGAACTGGGGTGCTAATAATTATCAGCAACCCCAAAATTATCAACATTCTGCCTCAAAGGGCTAAATAAGTCCTCTAGAAATTCAGCTACTTCTAATCTGTAAGTTACCTGTGTCACCTCCCATTACTCATGACCATCCATAGTCAAAGCTTTCAGAGCTACTCCCATTTTTCCCAGGAGGTTGCTTCGCCTTACATTTTTCCTTTTAAGTATACTTGCTGGCATGTTTCTAGACCCTGTCAGCCTCCATCTCTCATTCCGTAAGCATTTCTTGTAGCCAGGATTCCTCTGAATGCCAACTCCTGGCAGTTAAATGTCAAACTCTAGAAGACAACTTGACAAGGGTCATCTTAGCCCTCCCTACAAGGATATACAGACATTCATAAAGATGACCTCAGAATAAACCCGGCAGTACCTAACAGAATAACTAACCACAGGCCTCGCTTTGGTAGCTAATATCAGAGGCTCCATCTGAGCTTAGGAGATATTTCCCTACTAGATTTCCTTATGCCTTCAACCCAGAAGCCCCTTCCATTTCATGTGAAAATAACCAGATCTAAGTTCCCCAAGGCAAGGTGGAGAACCATGGAGCTCAATGTGATTCTTTTTTCCTTAAGTGAGCTCCCCCTTCCAGCCATCCTCAGATTTCAGATAGAAATGCTGTCAGTGGGGAGGTGAAAACCATCCCTCCTCCCTCCCTCTCCACACCTATTACATAATGACCTGGGCATCTCTTTAGAAGTTAAACGTTTCTGTACTTGGATGAATTTGGGCCCCTTCAGTACTGAAGTGTATGTGAATATGTGTCATCCTGAGTGTATGAGGTCCAACTCTATCCCAAGAGTGAAATGCCCCGGAGTGCCATTCACAACGCCCAGCTTTCACCCAATTACTGGTACTCCTAGCAGGCATGGACCCAAGAAGAACCACAGATCTGTTACTGAGTAAGTGTATTCTTGCAGGCTGGCTAAATCCTACAGTACATTTTTCATGGAAAGAGATTACCTTGGCAAGAGACAAAATACCACAAATTACACGGCCTCAATTCAAAGGCAGACTCCCATTCCCACCTCCTAAATACTCCCTTCACACTTCATTCAAAGCAAGGGATAGATGTGGTGGTCTCCTCGGAGCTAAGGGGTCCACAGGAGCCTACAGTCCCGTTTTCCAAAGCATCAGGGATTCCCTTTGACCCAAGCAGCTTTGGGCTGGGGCTTCTTTCTTTTAATATCTAGTGAACTCTGGGATATGGAACTCACTTATGGTCCATGATGAGCTCATCTTCTCCGTTATATAGCAAAAAGGAAGTGCCTTGTTAACGCCAGCCTAAGTCATCCATGATGGTGACTAGCTACCTGAGCGGCACTGCAAGAAAAGGGTGTTCGCCAAGCTTAAGGGACAAGAAAGAATAGGCCTTTTCAAAACGGGAAGTCTTCTATTAAACAGAGAACACTGGTCGCACAAATAACTCGGTTACATATTCAATAAATACCAACACCACATTACAATGGATGAGGTGCAGGCAGAACAGCAAACCTCTACTCCTGGGCCCCACTACTCAGCCAGGTGGGGTTGGTGGGCTCTAAGATCTGTACAGCCAGATTTGTGCTTAGTGTAAATGAGGGGGAAAGAGTGTTAGGAGAAAATAGAAAAATTTCACATATGGTCATGCGAGTGTTATGATACAACTTATCCTCAGCTTCCAAAGAGAAGGCTACTGACTGGCCATCAGGATAAATACTTCATAGCAATGGAGATACAGAGAAAAGGGGAAAAGGGATGGGAACTATTGTTTATTGAGAAACTACCTGCGAATAGCATTCTATGCCATAATTGTCTATCTGTGAGCCCATTTCCCGTGTTAGATTGTGAAATCAGAGAGCTACCTTATTCCATATCATGTGTCTCGGTTTCCTGGGACTATATGCCACTTAGGTCATCGTTAAAGGACTTAGGAGTTAATATGTATAAAGCCTGGCACAAAGGAAACACTGGACTAATGTTAGCTATTATCACCATTACTGTAATTATTATCATTTGTATCCCACGGTCCCAGTACAGAGCCTAGTACTGAGTGTGGCATTCATGAGAAGTCCAATAACATTTTTCTGTTACAGTCAACATCCATTGAGCACTTTTTACATTCCAGCAGCAATATGAACTGCTGCATGCATCATCTCATTTTAACCTTTATAATTGTTTTACGAAATAGGTATCATTGTCAGTCTCTCTAGATAGATGAGAAAAAAAGGCATGGGATGGTAAGTAACTTGCAAAATATAACGGAGACAATAGGAACATAAAGGAGCTCTAAGCCCAGGCTTTTTGATTCCAGGGTCCATGCAGGTCACTGTTTTCCTGTACTAGTGAAAGCAGGGAGGAAAGGCAGCGCCCTTTGGTCCTCTGATCCTGGGTTCCTGTGTGGCCCAGTCTGAGCCACCACCACGTCCGTGATTCACACCCTAACACAAAAGTATCAGAACTTTTTGTAGGCTCGAGCAGCCTCAGGGGAAGTGTAAAGGCGGGAAACTTCCTGAGTTGTTCTCTTGGACTGTTACTTATTTTGAACATTATTATCTTCCGCAGGTGAAGGTCTTATCTACCGAAAGCATTTTTAACTAACATTTATTGAGGGTCTCTGCTACCTACCAGACACCGCATTTCATCACTTTGCTTAATCCTCACAAAAAACGAGGCAGGTACTACCGACACGTCCTGGTCCTTGCTCAAGGGACCGAATGAGCCTTGGAACACCATAGAAAGTAACCTTTCTTCCATCTACCATCAAACTGACCAGTTATTTAAATGCATCAAAGAAGGACTGAAAAAGCCTTTTCTCCCCAAGTACATAGTGATGTATTAAAAACAGGAATCAAAGCATCTAAAGAGCCGTATCTATGAGACAAAACAGGGGTAATATAGAGAAGCTCTGTAGGCTGGCCCTCCGTTGTCAGAGACTTGGACCATGCTGCCTGCGCATAGCCCAACCGCGGAATTCGCACCCATTTCTTTCCTCTGAACTTACAACCTTGCCTGAATCACATTCTTGACAATCTACCACCACTGCCTGATGTCATGGGTTTTGTTCTCGTGAATTTTATTTAAATGTCATATTATTTCATTTTTCAAACATGTGTGTCTTTTCTCCCTAATTATTAGCACGCCTGGTTTTTGAGGGTAGAAAATTATGACTTATACTAAGTTAATACTAATTAAATTTTTGTTAATTGATTTGGCCCCTAAGCCCAAGAGCAAGTTAGAAGAGGCACTTTCAAAGAAAGGCTAAACCTTCAACACTGTATTATTAAGGAAGAGACCTCTGGTATTTAGATTTGTTCTGGATAATATACTGGTAGGTAGAATCTCAAATCATGACGTTGCCAATATAATAACAAAGCTCTGCGCCACTGCCTTCTTCTTATGTATTTGGGGTCACAAAATGCAGCTCAAAACTAGAGGGATGACGGTATTCGGAATAGGGAAAGAAGGTTATTGGTGACATCTAATCAATGGTCCATTTGCCCCTCTTTATATATAACAAGACTTAATACATATGCTTATTTTAACTTATGTATTTACATTATAACTGTATGTAAATGTGCCACGTAGCTCTTTACATCTACTGTGTCATTTAATTCTCACAAATTTGGGCATTCACTGCTCTCATGCCATGTATCATCCTATTTTTAAAGTATGCAAGCTAAGGCTCAGAGGATTCACAAACCAGAGATCTCAGTCTTTACAAAGTGGGGAAACAAAAAACAAAAAAACGGCTTTGAACCCGGCACAAAGTAAATACTGGACTAATGTTAGCTGTTATCACAATTACTATAATTATTATCATTTGTATCCCATGGCCCCAATACAGAGCCTAGCACTGAGTGTGGTCACACCAGCACTGTTCCTTAATATGGGGGGTCTCTTTTTTCTGGTTCTGCTTCTTTCTAGCCATGTAACCATGGGCAAGTTTTTAATTTCTTCACTTTTAAATGGTGACAGTAATAGTATCTCCCTCACAGAGTTGTTGTAAGCATTAATTAAATAATGCATATAAAGCATTACACAGATAGCGTCTATCTTTAGGAAAGTATTTAATACCTGTTAGCCTCTATTATTTGATCACACACTGCTAATGGGTGTTATGAGAAAGGCAAGAAGCACCATCCTTGGGTGTCCCTTACGCTTCAAACCCTATGGGGTGAGAATCATAGTCCCTAATCTTAAAGCCTCGATGAGGAGTCAAAGCATACTCCAGCACCACAGAATCTTCCAGTTCAGAAGAGTTTTCTTACAATGCAACAGAACAAGAGCACAAGGTGATGTCCATATGTGGCAGGACACTCTCTCTCGGACACAGATTCTTACTTCCTTCTAGACCTGTGCTATCCAAAACAGCAGCCACAGCCACTAAATGAACTAAAAGCTCATTAATAGTTTTTTATGTTGATTACCTATTGAAGTGGTAATTTTGATTATAATGGGTTAACTAAAACATGTTTTAAAAATGTTTTTAAATGGATTAACTAAAATGTTTTAAAATTATTTTCACCTGCTTCTTTTAACTTTTTCAAAATGTGGCTGCTAGAAAATTTTTAATTAGGCATGTGGCTCACATTATATTTCTATTGGACAGCACTGCTCTAGACCATATTGCTCATACACGAAACACCAAAAGGCCTCATTTTGGAGAGAATTCCAGAATCCACTGAGCATCAAAGCAAGTCAGACAAACAGACCAGCAGTCCCTACTCCGTTGTCCATATGTCCCCAAGCATCAGTGGTGAACAGCACGCTATATTCAATATGTTAAACTATATGCCTAGCTACAATTAGGCAATCATGCTAACATTAAATAAATATGGCTTGTGTGATAGACAAGAATTTTTCAAAACATGACGGGCAAAGAAACCTCAATGGATAAATAGATAAAGGATGTGATTAAGTAATTCAAAAGAGAAAATGCAAGCAGCCAAATATACTTCCCAAAGCAAACATTAATAGACAAATAAAATCAAAACAACTTTTTTCAGTTTATCAACATTAACAATTCAGTTCAACAAGCTTTTACTGAGCTCCTAGGCAAAGATTTTTTTTAAATTCTCAAGATCTGACACATATTAGGATTTCATCTGTGTGAAAAACAATGCAGAGAAAAATGACTAGAAGGAACTATGACGAAAGGTCAGAGTGACTATCTGCAGGTGATGGGTTTATGGGTTTTTCCTTTTTTTACTCCTCATATTTTTCTGTTTTTTATATAATTTCTACAGTAAATATATATAGCTACTTAGAAAAAAAGACATTTCATTATCTAAGTAATACATGTACATTATAGGAAATTTGAAAAATAAAGATAGGCAAAATATCAGCATTATTATTTTGATAATCAGAAAAAGTAAACAAAATGAAATAAAACAATTGAAAAATGAGATGAAATAAAGGGCGTCTTGGCTGTGAAGAAGTTCAAATTTTACAATTTCTTGCCCAATAAAAGTACCTCCTATTTATACAGAGCTTTCCAACTTAAGAGTATTTTCTTATAATTTTCTGACCCGCAAAGCAACATAGTGAACAGTGGTTCTAACAGTGGTTTTCTTTGGGTAATGGGACTGTGGGTAATTTCTATTTTCCTTCTTTTTCTTTTTTAGGGGGTGGGGGAGTGGGAGTTATCTATATTTCTAAATTGTCTACAATGCACATGTTTTATTTCTGTCAGGAAGCAAGTCAGTTTTAGGAAAACTCAGCTATAACAAGTGGCAGATAAGGAAAGTCAGGCTCAAAGAATTTACAAAATTTGCCACAAAGTGGAAAAGCCAGAATTCGAACCCCCCTCAAATCTTTTCCTAAACATACTGCCTTCCCAACTTGACCCCTTTAGTTGTGCAGATACCATAAGACTCTCCCAAATGTTCAAATTAAGACTCCACTCTTGGGTAAACTAAAGTCATAATTATGACTATGCAGGATGGATATAGATAATCCTCTTGTTTGGAGAAGTCACTCATTTTAATGCCTTACAGCTGGAATTGTGTTAGGTTTCCTGAGAAAGTAACCTGAACTTGACCCTTGCCTTTTGAAATTCCCATACAGCAGGGTTGTTTCTCAGGATAAACAGGGCATTTTACTTGGCTCATCCAGCCATAATTCAGCTTAAAAATTGGAGAAACTCCGGAGATCTAATGCTGGTATTCAAAACACGTTTAGCTGATGGAATTTAAATAAGGCCTCTCAACCTCATTTTTGTTTAGGACCACGCATACTTTTTAATCCAATAGATGTGGGTCTGGCTTACCTTTTGGTCCCACACAGCAATTCATTTTCACGACTATATAAACTGCAAATCATAATTCACAATTTTGGAAACATACACTTACTCCAAAAATTCTCCTTTTTCCTCCAGCCTTTTCCAACTCAAAGCAAGATGGGACCACCAAACATTCTTTCTTGTACTACGGCACATTCCAAACCTCAAGCCCACCAAGACTACGACCTGCTCTTTAGCACATATCTTTATGCTGGCTCATGTTTTAATCTGCACTCTGGCTGCACTGTCGGACTGACATGGGTTTCTTGGGGAGAGGCGTTCTCGCTCTTTAATTTGCCACATGTGCTCTTGGGCTCTGCCCCACTTTGCTCCCTCCCTCTTCCCTGCACCGTCATTTGTTCTCAAGAGAATGTCAGTAACTTTGACTCTATCTTAAATAAAATCAATCCAAAAGGTTTTCTCGGGGGAAATGCACGGCGCATATTTTTAAGGAAAATGTGAGCGATTTGGGGGATTGGTCGCACCATAGGCTCCTTCCGTTAATGCAGGAAACTGCAAGGCCCCTGCACTGATGGGAAGGATGGTGGTGATGCTGGCTGCCCGTGAAGAGAAGGGAGCGAGCACGCTCTGTGGAGAGACAGCCATAGCACCTCTTCCTCTGACGTCATCTTAGAAGATGATGTTTTTATCAGCTTAGGACAGAAGGGCTGGGTCAAACGCCACCATATCATGCTTTGTATCTACCTACATACTAGAAATCAAATTCATGTATTAATAGATGAATAAACTATTAATAATAAACAATTCCACTCTTCTCTGCTTCCGGTCAGCTGGTAAATGAAACCCCCTATGCTGAACAGGTAAGATTCCGCCAAGATAAAGGGCAAAAAGGCAGTGGACAGGCTCAGAGAGTGGAAAAAAATGCTCTTTTCACCAACAAGAGTCACATTTTCCAAACTGATGCTGCCAGAAGCATAAAAATTAATCATTAAAACATCACTTATCGTCCATAACTGAAACATTCTGCTAAAAACAGGCCAAGGCAACACTCTTCCAGGTTCCCACTTCCAAATGCAAGCAAACCCAAGACAGACTAAGCTCACAGCCTGGAGCTGTCGGCAGGGTTAAGTCTGCTCCTATAGTCTTCCAGGATATGGAAGAAAAAGGATATCTGCGGGATCCTCCTCCCAGAGTCTGGAATACTCACTCAGTCTTCTGGTCCTAAAACAACAGAGGTGAGCAGAGCATAGGCTGTATGTACACCAGGTGAGAGATATACACCTGATTAGAAATTCACCAGAAAAGTGACACCGAGTAAAAATGTAAATCTTTGCTGCACTGTAATATACAGCAGACACACAGACGCACGGTGTGACCGAACGGGATGTGCAACGTGTGGCAAAGAGACCCAGGTGTGCACTGGCTTCTGCATTTCCCAGCTGGCGCCCGTGACTAAGTTACTTTAACCTCTCTCTCTCTCCAAGCTGAAGTTTTTATCATATATAAAAGTGGGGTGTTAACAGTATGTACCCCTTAGGACTGCTGTGAAGGAGGATAAGCCACACCAAGTGCCTGGCACACAGTAGGCACCAGACAGTGTAGTCCTACTGCCACCACCACCACCCACCTCTGCTCCACTGTCACCCACTAAGGGTGAAAATGGAATTCTCGAAACTGGAAAATCAGAGCAAGTGTTAGTGAAAACAGGTTTTAGTTTACTCTGAATCCATTAAAATATAAAAAGCATATGAACAGGAAACACAAAGAACCAATTTTCAAGATCAAATAAATCTAACCACTAAAATATACCCTCTCAGAATTTAACCTAGCTAATAACTACAATTAAAATAAGAAGTTAACACTATTTGCCTATTAAATTAGCAAAATTTCTGATTATAATGACTTACATTGATCAAAGAACAGTGAAACAGGCACTGTAATATTTTTACCAAGTTATCTGGTATCAGAAGTCATGAAATGCTCACTACAATTTACCCAATAATTTCAATTCTAAATAATGATCCTACAGAACTAAACCAAAATATGGAAAATCTGTCATGCACGATGGTGCTCATAACATTCTTTATAAAGTGAAGCAAATTATATACTTCATGAAATATTAAGCAGCAGTAAAAAGGATCGTTATGGAAACCAATATTGTATAAAAAACATGATAAAACACTATCTAATAAAAGCTAAGATACTAAACTGAATATAATCTATAACGTGAAAAAATTAATTTGTATAGGAAAATTGTTAAGAGTGGTTACATTAAGAAAGGATATTTTAAGTAATTTTATAGCATCTTTAGTTCTCACTTTTGGAAACATGGACAGACTTCTTTGGAAAACAAACATGTACTTGACTAATGTACTCCAAACTGCTTTAATAAAAATCAGATCATCCACCGGTATTCATTCATGCATTCACTTCCATTAAGCCAAGTCGCGGCTTCCAGAAGTACTCTGTTTTTACGAAGTGAGTCAGAATTAACATCCAAATGCTTGTCTTTTTTTTTTTTAAGCACAATTTTCCATGGAACAACTTGTTCCATTCTCACCTTTTCTATGTCTACCCGTCTCCATTTCAGTTTGAAGGAAAAGGAAGACGGAGCAGAAACAAAACCAGAGCCTTTATCCTCAGCTGGCTCATGTTCCCTGGAGGGCCCCACCAGCTACCCCAGTAAGTCCCACCTTAGTCCCTGCATCTCCACCAGCTTCACTAACTCACCCAGGACAAAGGGCAAGCCTTGACTGATGGCCTCTCCGAGGGGTTTCCCATGAAAGAAGTCTAACGTGCTTTGTAACAATCCACCACACATCTCCATCTTTAGCAGATCAGAGCAGGTGAGAGAATTTGTACGCTATGGTGAATCAGCAATGAAGGCAAGCACTCCAAGTTCTTACTCCTCTTGTCCTAAGCTCTAAGATCTGTCTCGCTTGTCTCTTTCGATCTTTCTGTCTCTAGGCGAAAAGCAGGCAAGTCTCAACAACATAATGGGTTGGATCAAACCACTGAATATTTGCAACATACTGAGTCCATTTTTGCAGCACGAGGCAAGGAGATGGACTCAGGGAACTCACTCAGAGGCCTCTCCTTCTCGTCCAGTAGTCTATGATATACAGACCCAACAGCCTGCAGCTTTCTAAACCTTCACTATTAATGACAGATCACCCTTTAAGCTCAGGGGAATGTGTCAGTAAAATTGGAAAGAGTCCTGCTCATCTTTTGGGTCAAAGATAATTTGAACGTCACACACACTGCTGAGTTTCAGATCCAAACTTTGGCGTTCAGGCCACGTGGAATATGTCTGAAGCAGGGCTGGTGTGGATGCAACTCTGTTTACCCTGTCAGCCACGGGCTGTGCCGCGGGAGCCATGCTGGCTCGTCATGGCCAGGCTCACAAAGGGGCCTTATAGTTCTGGGGCTCAGCCTCAATGGCCTGTCTGTTGTGTATCCTGGGACGTTTTGATGTGTCACGTCAATCCAGCTGCCAAACCTGGCAATCGGCTCTCATCCCTCATACATTTCTTCTTTTTGACGTCACAAATTTGAGACAAATGACACCTTCCACAAATAACTCAGCAAACCTCCAAGAAGTGTTTCCCTCCTCCCCTTCCCATGTCTCCTACCTTATGTCACACCTACTGCCAAGGCACAAAAAGCAAAATGATGCACATTGTGCATTGCCATTTAACAAACAGTAAAGCCAAAAGGATGGAGACTTCACTTGGGGATATTTTCACCTTCTGTCAAGCTCTAGAGGCTGAGTTAAACATTCAGGAAAAAACAGGAATTATCACAAACCAAAGTCTGATATGACTCTGGGATCAACAGCATGGATTATTTGAAACAATTCTGGTTAATCAATGTGGCACAAATACCAGAGATTTGAAGACTTTTTTTTTCCCCCTCTTCAAGCCTAATAGTTTTTAATTTAAATTTCTCCTTTGGCTTACGGAACCATAAAAGGGTAAGAATAAGAGCCCCGGGGGCCCCATCTTGGATTCTCCAGTGGGGTCTGACTATGCGCAGGGAAGAATGAGTCCTACTGCCTGTCAGAGGTCTGAATGATGGGATACGGTTTCAGTGCTGGCATTCCCAGCCTAATGGAGGGACATGTGTCAGTCAGCTCTCTCTGCCAAGGCCCAGTCACTCCTTTTTCAGAAGAGGTACAACCAACGTATGCCCTGCCCACATGGGGTAGCACGGGGAAATCTCAGCTCATTCGATGTAGAAACAGATCAATAACATCCTTTGTGCAAATGCAGACATATCCAATAATAGGCAGTGGCCACTTGCCTTCTCTTCTCATGCTCTGTGCTCTCCTCAGGCAAGTTTAGAAACCTCCCAAAGCTGGCAAATCCCACACTTGTACCTTCAGACCCAATTTCTCTCTTGCGAGCTTGATTTCCAGTTGCTTTATTTCTAACTGCCCTATTCCTCATATCTAATCAATCTCTAAATCCTGTCAGTTCTATTTCCCTTCCTCTCTTAGCACGTAATGCTCCCCTACGCCCTGGCCTCAAACCGAGGCCCCCCTCACCCATTCTACCTGGACCACTCAATCTGCCCCAGGGCCTTGTAGCCGCCACTCTCCCTTTCCTCCAGTTCCTCCTTCACTGCCACTGAACATCACTGCCTGTTAAACATCAACAGTCTCTACTTAAAAACACTGGTTTTCCCAACTGTTGATGGATCAAGTCTAAACTCCTGAGTCTGACACTCAAAGACCTTCATGCACTGGTCTCAACGTTCCTGTCCAAACACATCTTCTGCCACTTCTTACCACATCCTATCCTGTCAGTGCTTCGCATTACTGCAGCTCATTCCAGACAAAACCTCCTAAACTTTTTATCTAAATAAATGACATTCCCCTCTGCACGGTACATCCTGCTACTTCACCTGTAACCCACAACTCTTGTTTATTCTTGGAGACCCAACTCAAATGTCACCCCCTCTACGAAGCTCTCCCCGGTCCCTCCAGTTGCGAGTCATACTATCCTCAGTCTGGTCCCCTAGTGCTCTGCACACTTCTATCCAAAAATAGCACACTGCACTGCAATGATGTATGCATACGCTGGTTTCCCTGGAGACAATGCTATAAGGTTGTCCTTAAGAGAAAGGACTACGTAGCTGGTACAGGGCTGCATAGGACACATATTCAGTAAGTGGTGCTGAGTCTATCAATCAGTCAGAAGAGAAATCAGGGTAACGGAGGGAAAAGATTTTGACAGGATACTTGAGCCGAGTTCCAGCTGCCTCGGAGTTATGTACTGTGGAAATTTATTAATCTCTCCAGGCTTTAGCTTGTCATCTGTTGAATAAGGGGGTGGGACAGTATGATTTCTACAGTCCCTTTAACTCCTCCATTTTAGCATTCAGACTACATTTTCCTTTAAAATCTACAATGAAGAAAGACTCTATAAAATCCCGTGGTAATAATATGTTCCAGGAGTTTGGATGGTCTCCACAAAGCCAGCCAGGAAAACTGCTGTTTTGCCTGGCCATTTGGCAGAGCTCCCAGGGACAGCCAACAACTGAGGCTCCTCCCCTAAACTCATAAATCCCCAAATGCCCTCTGTTTCGTTTCACTCCACATATTTTGGCCAAAAAGTAGCTTACTAAATATTACGCACAGAAAAAGAGAACACTGATGACAACAACCTAACATGCCTTGAAAACAACCAGTGCTACAAACATGACTGCTGAATTTTAAAAAGCCGAGTGAAACCTCTAGGTTCGATAATCACCTCGTTACCCCATACTCTGGGGGTGGCTGGTACCTCAGGACAGCCACTTCTGTCCTCGCAGGCTGGGGAGCAGGGTAAGGCTTGACCATCTCGTGGAGCATCCCCGGGTGCTGGTCGCTGTAGAAAAGTCCATGCTCCTGGGTCTTGCTGACCGGGGACATCATTTGCTTGGTCTTGAAGGGGTACTCAGGTGGAGGACCGCGGGGGTCCAGCACTTTACCTGTAGGCTGGGCTGAGGAAGGCCCGCCTCCTGTCTTGAACCCCTTTCCATTCCCTGAGCCAGGGAGGTGTTGCTTAGCACCATTCCTCTCCAGTGACAGCTGCATGATTCTCTCACTGAGAGAGCGGACGTGGCCCTGCTTGAGTTCTTTCAGGGCCTCGTCCTTATGCGCTTGTCCACTATTGGCACGGTTCACCGTGGGTCTCCCCTCAGTCCGGGACTTCTGACTGGTGCCCCCGGTCATGTAGTAGCCATGACTTACGCCCCCCTGCGGCGGCGGCTGTTGCTGCTGCTGCTGCCCCCTAAAGAACTGGGACTGCGCTTTGGCCTCCTCATAAGTGGGCAGTTCCTCGTTGTTTTGCTGAGGCTGCGTGGACCGGACCTGTTTCTCCATCACCGTATTGTCCACCTGGTGTTCTTGACCCTGCGGTTCCTGGCGTGCCGACTGGTAGACCATTTGTGGGTCTTCTTGAGTGAGGTTTTCCGTGGAAGAAAAGCTGTTTGTAGGGTGGGCTGGACCTGCACTCCCTGTGGCCTGGTGCTGAATGGCCAGCAAGTTCATGTTCTCAGTCGGGGTGCCATACCGCAGTTGTTCCTGGATCAGCCGCTGTAATACTGTTCCAGCTGCCGCATCCTCGGAACCTCTCATTTCCACCTCTGAGATCCTCAGGAAGTTTGGGGAGTGGAAGTTACAAAGAGGCTCCTCAACTGAAAGATAAGCACAGGAGAAAAGGTATCAGGCTGTTCCCCAGGAATATAGGTCTGTAAGTACGTGATGAATAATTAACATTCTAACTATGGTCGCATTTAAAGAAACGATTTCAAATACACCACCACCACGTACCCGGCAGTTTCTCATGGAAGTGTTTGTCCAATTCAAAGTGTCTCTACTGCTCTTCCTGCTTCCTCCTAGACCTTGCTCCATCCTTCAACCCCTCCCTTTCCTTTAATCTCCCCACTAACCCCGTCTCTTCATATAAACATGCCAAGTCTTTCCCATTTAAAAAAAAAAAAAAAAAACAAGGAAAAACCAAAACCAAACAAAAATAAACCACTTTTTCATGGCCCTTCATATACCTCCAACTGCAACCCTGCCTCTCTCCTTCCCTTCTCTTTTTATTATCCTCCGTAAGCAATCTACACTGCCGTCTCTACTTTCCAAACACTCCATCCACTGCCCTCCCCATTGCTCTGATTAGTAACCAAGCCCAGTGAGAATGTTCCAGCTTGCACATTACTTCCTGAGGCATTTGGCATGTTGATTACCCACTTCTTGAAATGTTCCCCTAACTTTGGCAGCCAGGTCACCCCCATCCTGGGTCTGGCTCCTGCCTCTGTCCACTCCTTCTGACTCTCTTTTCTCCACCTGGCCCTTACATTCTGGTGTTTCCCACAGCTCTGCCCTGAGTGCTCTTCCACCCTCACTCAACAGAATCTCCTGGGCATCACATCCACTGCTCTTTTTCAATTACTGATCCATGACCCACACATCTATAACTGTCAGCCGATGGCCCACGAATTTTTCAAACTCAACGTGTCTTCCTAAACCCTCAACACTTACCCACCCAACCAACCCCCATATACCTGCCTTGTCTACACTTTGCCAAGCAGAAACCTGGGAGTTTCCCAAAATTCTTTCCTCTCCCTTACACCCAACATCCAGTTGGAAATCAATTCTACCTCTTAAACATCTCTCCCAACTCTCCTTATTCCCGTGCCAATCCCAAGGTTGATTATTAATAACCACAATAAACCACAAGAACTATAGCTGAGGTGCATATGATATGCCAGACATTGTATTAAATTGTCTCCATATATTATTTCATTTATTCCATATATAGTCATATGAGGCAGATATTAATTCCCCTAATCTTACAGATAAAGGAGAATGGTTTAGAGAAGGTAAATCACAGAGGTCACAGAGGTAGGAAGAGGGAGAGCCAGGATCTGACTCATTCCACAACAAAATCTGTGTTCATTCCATGCTATTACAAGCCCTCAATGCCTCATACCCAGCCTCCTTATCTATTTCTCTGACACTAGTCTCATTCCCACTTCCAAGCCCACCCCTCAGACCCCCAACCTATCTTCCACATTAACCTGAAAGATTGTTCAAATAGGAAAACCTAATCATATCAGTCCTCTGCACAAACTCCCTCAGTAATTAATTATAGGTGTAGCAGGTACTGCCTTACCAGCCAGCAACACTTCATGCCACCAACACCCTGCCCTCAATGGCAACCCCTTAAAGTTTAGGCTCCAGCAATACCTAAGAACACACAGTTCCCAGACATGCTTGCTCTCTGGCCTCTAGGTCTTCGCTTGCATTCATCTCTCTGCCTAGAAAGATGCATCTCACCATGTCCTCCTGGAAACGCCTGGACATCTTCACGTGATAGCTCCCAAAGCTACCTTCTGAGTAAAACCTATTCTGCTGCAGCCCAGCAGGCTTAAGCCTTCTTCTCCGATGTCTCCCCTCCATTTGTACATATCTCATTAGAGTAATTATCACAATAGATGGCAATTCTTTATTTACACAAGACTCTAAACTCCTTCAAGGCAAGGATCATACCTTCTTATCTGGGTCTCCCTAGTGCACGGCCCAGTGAGGGGGATCAAAGATTTAACCAGTAAAATACCTACATGAGCTCCAAGAAATATAAAAATTTCCCCATTTCACAACAGTACCAGCAAATAGTGTACTGAGGATACTATATAGCATTGTAATAGTAAAAATTCTACCACTTACTACCAGCATGATCTCAAGCAAATCACTTGCTCTCTTCTAGCTCAATCTGCTCGCCTGTAAACTGAGGGAGCTGAACTAGATCACCTCTTAGCAGCCTTCAATTCCATGCAATGATGGCTCTGCGTTTTCATATATATTATAGATATAGAACACCTCAAACTGTCTTTCTTCCCCAGGGTTGCCTTTCCCCCATATAAATGGCATTCTCATCATGAGTCATTCGGATAGAAATTTCAGATTCACTTTTGACCTTTTTGTCTCCTTTGCTCCATACATTTAATCAACTGCCAAGCTAGTTTTTCTCAGTCCTCAGTGAAATGAGGAAAAAATAAAGGTGGTGCGATATGCTTACAAGATATATAAATATACGCATACTCACCCATATACATGTATATATAGACACATGTCATTAGGTTTACTGTCTTTTTTTTAAACACTGCAGCCTTAGCATCCATGCTCCCCACCACCCTCTGGTTCTAGCTCTCCTTACCAGTTGCTTAGATGTCCTGAAAAGCCACCTAGTATCTCTTGCCTCCAGCGTCTTCTTTCAATACACACTGTTTTTATTATCTGTCTTCTCTACTAGAATTCAAGAACCACAGGGCAGAGAGTTTCATCTGTTACATTTACACACTGTGCCCTAGTGCCTACAACACAACCCTGAACCACAGAAGGCCTTTAGGATGTAATTGTCGAGTAAATTAAAGAACTTTACAGACTGGTTCCTGAAGCTCAACTCTGATCACATCGCTCTCCCTGTCTCCCCAAAACCATACCTCTGTGACCTCAGGCAAGTAAATTACTTGGCTTCTCTGATCCTCTCTGCTCTGTAAAACGGACAGACTTCGTATCTGCCTCACAGGAATGCATGTAGAGAAAATTCAGACTTATTCCTTACCTTTAGAGAATGTAACTCCAAAGTTCCACAGAAAAAAATTGTACACAGTAAAAACAGATCACTGCAAGTCCACACAAGATGAACTCCCAAATAATTGTAATGAGCAATGAACAAATTCAAGGAAAGAGAGATGAATGTGGGTTGAACTGGGCCATCATGCACTCTGCAAATATTGACTGAAAAACTGTTATATTCAGGGACTATGACAGGTGATGGCAGAAGAAGAGTAAAGAGGACTAGTCCTTACTCTCAGGGTAACTGATCTGAAAGGCTTAATGAACAAGCAAATTCAAATAAAAACCAACATTTTTTGAATAAAACTACAAATAAAATAAATACACATTTCCAAAGGAAAATAATTTTTTAGGTGACTAATAAAAGGAATGGGGTCTCATCGATCATGAAAACTATTAAATTCACTTTTCATAAGCACATTCCCTGAGATCCTTCCCTAAAGTGGTTTTAAAGATTTCCTCAGTTTTACCAATCTCAAACGCCCTCAAAAATAGGCAGGAAATCTTTACAACGGAAGGAATTCCCTCCCTACTATAGTTCTGAATTTCTTCTGAACCTCTGAATTATTTCCAGAAAAGATTAAAATAAAGTAGAGAAGGAAAAAAGAAATGAAAGATTCTGGGAGAGAGTACAAAAACACATTTAGGAATTAGAAAAAAGTTAGGGAATAAATGGTATAATTCTGAACTTCCTACATAACCTAGGAACTCTCTCTGTTGAGAATCACATATTACAGTGAAACAGTGTATTAACACCATAGCACAAACATTAAAAATAAGGTACCTCTCAATAAAGAGACAACCAGTAATCCCGTATGCTGGTTTTTAAAATGAGGATAGAGAAAAAATTATGCAAAACAGCTAAAAATGAAACACACAAGATCATTTTGCTTTTCCAACACAAGTGCCAGTAAAAGAACTTACCAACTTTTTCCCTGATGGTACTGTTTGCCTCCACCGTCAAAACAGATGCTTCATGCCTCCCAGAATAGAGCGGAAAGTCTGGGAAAAAGTAATTGGGGTCTTCTAGAATCTGGACTGGACTACTGGGACTGTAGCAGGCAGGAGGGGGATCTGTGGGGCGGAAAAAAGCAAAGCGTGTATTAGCGCCAAAAAAGTTTTCCACTCCCTCCTCCCTATTTGACTCACATAGGCCCACGAGGCATTCCCTCACATTTCAACTTGCTGTGGGAGCTCTGTCTTTTTGATTCATAAAATTCCAACACTACTATTCAGCATCACCACCATTCTAGCCACCCACCAAAATGACTCATGAGGTCAAAATAACAATCTTCAAGACACACTGAGCAAAGGCATGGATGCTTTGACACAACCCAGTTCCAAGGACAGTACGGCCACCAACAAAAATCAAGTCCTCTGCAGAACTGGACAAGTCATCAAGTTCGGAACAGGCAAGAAGAGGGACAGAAAAGAGGGAAGTGAAGAGGCCAGAAAAGGGACACTGAGATGGGAAGGGCAACTGACTCTTGGAATATATAAAAGATACGAGAGAGGGGTGGTCATTTTGCCAGACCATCTGTTAGCAGGAGTGTGTCCCAGCCCAGGACAGAGCACTCGGCCTCCCTCTAAGGCTTCCGGAGCCTTGTGTGGCAGCGTGGAGCCAGGGTCATGGGTTCTGGCCCTCTGCCAACCACTGGCCTTTTGGCTCCAGTTTATCTGCTTCACACAAACCGGAGTGTGCTTCCTGCTCCAATTAAACGTGACACTATATTCAATCCCAGTCACCAAACATGAGATACCACTACCACAACATTGATAGCGCACACCCAACATCGTGGGAACACACAGCACGATGGGCCCGGCTGTCTCCTCTCTCTGCACTGATTTCTCTGTGTGGGGACCCAGTTTAAGGCTATTTTTGGCAAAAGTAACTTCGTTTACCCTGGGAAAAGAGTCATGTGTTGTTGTTTTTAATCAAAATCCTTGCTCAAAAGATCATTCCATTAGAAGAAAAATAATGTTTTGCCACAATCACATCAAATTAGTGATTTGAAATTTCTTGCTAGGTGTGTTATCTACCCATTTCTCACAAGGAATAGGCCAGCAGTAAGTAACTAATTATTCTGAGAGGCCTTAAGATGGGAATTTACTCATCGTCTTTCTGAGTTGTTTTTTTTTTAACCTCAACACATGAAATAGTATTTGTATGTGGGCTGTCATGTGTCATAGGCATGTTTGGACGAGAGAAAAAAGATTTTGACGACTGGACTCTTTATCTTATAAAGTTAGAATAAATAATGTAGTTGTGACTTTCATCTTAAAGATGAATATAAACCAAGTATGAATGACATATTATATGAAGACCAGTCTAAAATTACAGTTCCGTGTGGCAAGTATCTGTCAGCGATCTCTTTTTGGCCAACCTGAAAGCACTACCCTGGAAAGAAACCCAGTCCGTTTCTTTGCCTCACCCTCTACATCTATAAACCTGAAAGTCTAAGGCTAAAATTAGGAATTGTAATGGCTGAGATCCAAAGGCAAATCCTGACCTGGCTTCTGCTTCAGGCAGGTGGAAAATGTTGATGGAAAATTGGAGAGGGGCTAGGTGCAACCCTGGCCATACATTACAGTTACCCGGGAACATTTAAAATCCCAGGAGCCAGGCCTTACCCAGAGCTGCTCAGTTGGATCACCAGGGATAGCGTCCAAACATCTATACTTTATAAAGCTCCTCAAATGACACCCATGTGCAGCCAAAGTGAGAAGGCCTAAGCCAGTGAACATAGGAAAAAAGAAAACACACACACAAACACCTTTGTGCACCACGAGTCCCGCTCCCCACCAAATCAGAGTCAGAGAGGTGTTGAGGACCCATACACTTGAAGAAAAGAAAGTGTGGTGCTTTCTTCCGGGAGGTCTGGCTCAGGAACGGTATGTGCATATTACAGGGGTCAGGAATATCCAGCATATGACAACTTTGGGAGACACGCTCTAGTCACATGACTAAGAATTTTAAGTGATAACAGAGAGCGAACCGCTAACAAAACTGAGGCCTAACTGAAAAGATACATGCATGTGCACACACATATAAAGGAGTGTGAGGGTGTGTGTGTGTGTGTGTAGATAAATGCTTGCAATATGCAGCTCAGTGAAGAACCCCTGCACTAAGCCATTCCTAGTCACTACAAACCCTGGTATAAATCGCCTTTTCACACTCGATACAGTGGCCGGCCAAGTGAGAGGAGGTGCAAGGGCTCCAGGTCACAGAACACTTTACAGAGAGCAGTCCTTGAAGGGGGGCTGAGCACAAAGGGCACCAACGATATGCCTCCTTTCATAATGTTGAAAGAACTAATGCACTACACACACATACACACACACACGCACACACACTCTCACACACGCATGCATTCGCACACCCATGCAGACTGAAGGACAGATGCCCAACTACACATCAACAATCACTTAAGATGTCTTCTTTTGCACACACCTGGTGGCCCACACATTCACTGAGAGTGACATTCTCACTGCTGCTCCCATTCTCTTTAGAGCTGAAGAAAGAACGGAGAAGACTTGATCAGAATGGATCTTGTAGACAGATACGCCTGGGGATCATTCACTCCACTAAGCCAAGAGACAACCATCTGAGCTATCCCAGCACTGACACACCCTCAGGGAATCGTTTTACCTTCTCACTTGTAAGTCAAGGTAATATGACAATGTGTATCCCACGGTTTGCATCAGATTCCTGGGCAAAAATGTGAGCTAGGCCTTATCTCTAATCCCACACATCCATAACTCTTCCTTTCCTATTTTAGCTCAGAATCTTCACTAGGAACGTCTACCACAAATTGAGTTTATTTTCTGATGCAAAATGCAGGGTACCTGATCTAACCAATAAGGTCTCAAGGGCACCTGAAATAAGAAACTGGAAGTAAACACATGACATAAGGGGCGTACTGTTTTCTCCGTTAGCAGTTCTCCTTCCCTGGGAGCAAGAGAGGGAAGAAATCACTGGAGTCTCAGAACACCATTCCCACCCCGCTGCCCCTGCAGGCCTGGCTCCAGCCCGAGGGTTGAGGAACAGTCCAGTTTTTAGGGGAGTCCACCGCCAGTCAAAGATTCTGCTGGCTCATCAGTGTGTAATACATCATGCAGTTGCTTCTGGGGCTTCAAAAATATTATTTCCAAATAAGGTTCTCTGGACTTAGTAAACTTTTGATCACCTGCTTCTTTCAAACCAGTGCCTTGTCTGAGAACGATCACACACAGCTTCAGTCTGCACGGGGAGAGTGGCGAAAGCAATGGAAAACAGGCTAAGGTCAGTGTAAAGGAGTCAGCTCTCTGCAGAGTCTCCCTCTGGGGAGGACAACTGCTGCTCCTAGGCCTCCAGCCCTGAAGCAAAGCTGGAGATCTGTTTGGGCCGCACTCGACAAAGGGTGAAATTTTAGTGGGAGGGTTCAACATTCCTGCCTTCTGTTGACTATGACCCATTAAACCAAGAATGGTTCCTTTTTCTTTACGAAATCTGCGTGTCATTTGTCAACAAGAAGAATCCTTTGCTTCTCTCTCTATGAGCATGACCGCTTTTGGCTAACTTCTAAAGCATAGAAAACTTCCTTCCCAGTATGGTTTTATGCTGTTACTTTCTTTGTAACTGTCCGGAGGCCTTTAGGTAATGTGACCCTGAATAAGACTTTTTATTCCCCTTCCTCAGTAATAGGGGTAACAAAGGGCCTCATTATTGAAGGAAAAATGAATTAAGGCAAAATGAAGTGAGTTTTCTAGGGGAGACAAGAGGCACAAGAATGCAGATGCCCTGTTCATCTGCTTCACCTCCACCGTAACTAGTTACGAGGTGTGATCAATAAATATGGTGACTGTTTAAATTTTTAAAAATTCTTACCGTAAAAGACACATTGCCATTAACCCCCCTCAAAATACTCCCCTTCGCTTCAAACACACTTATCCCATCATTCTTACCACCTTCTGAAGCAGTTCTGGAAGTCCTCTTTTGTGCCTTTAGTTGCACTGTCATGGCTGCCTCAATGTCCTGAATCAATTAAAAACATTTACCTTTCATGGTCATTTTGACTTTGGCAAAGAGCCAGAAGTCACACGTTGCCAGATCCAGTAAATAAGGTGGATGAGGACACACTTTGATGTTTTTATTTTACAGAAATTGCCATATACCAGAAGCGAAGGTGACACAGAGCCTTTCTGTTGTGGTCAAAAAGTACGGTGAATGCTGCTGCCAAGTGCCATCCAACAGGAAGGCAGGGATCTTTATAACGGGAAGCTGTGAATTGAAACTTAGTAACAGTGTGTGACAAGTTTCGACTTGTTCAGTGCAGTCAGTTGGGTGTGAGCTACGGTTGAGAGCAGGTGTGTTTAAAAGTGTGATGTAAATCATCTTCCATAATGACAATGCTCCTTTGTCATGGACAGCACAACCAAAGATACTCCTGAAAGAGGACTTCCAGAACCGCTTCAGAAAGTGGCAAGGATGATGGGATAAATGTGTTTGAAGCGAGGGGGAATATTTTGAGAGGGCTTAATGGCAATGTGTCTTTTACTATAATAAATTTTAATTTAAATATTCACCGTATTGTTTGATCACACCTCATATTTCCCTAAGATCAGATCTTCAATCCATAAACAGGCCAATGTAACAGGCTCAGAAGTCTCCTTCAGGTGTAAACACTGGAGGACATTCAAACTGTCACCCCACTATCATCCAACATGCACACAGCTGGGAAATCATCTGATCTTAAATTCCATTTCCAGCATGCCACTCGCTTGCATACAACCATCTTGGCTATAGTTTTGAGTTCCAATTTTGTTTGGTTTTCAAGGCAGTCTATAATTAGGTCTGTCCTTTAGCTGTTGTCAGTCTCACTTCAGCATCTGAGAACACATCGCCCTCATTCTCCAAATCCCAGCTAAGAAGGCCATCCTCTAGCTGCACAGTCCCCTCTAACTACTACCAAGTTCACTCAAGTAAATTTTCCTCTTCAGTACTTCCTCTACAACACATGCCCCCTACATTGGCCTTCCTGCCCTCAACTGCCACTGCAATTATGATCTGAAGCATACAACTCAGCACTCACATATCAACTGCCTAGTATCTTGCAGTAGTCATTTCATATAGGTTGGTGTGACTGCCCTGGGAAAGCCTGAAGACAGGCACCATATGTGTCCTTGCTTCTTTCTGCAAGCAGTATATATGGTATACACTCTCTTATTACTTGCTGGCTGATGGAGCATATGGCATTGTCCTCTGGGATGGTCTCACTACCAAGTTAGTTCAAAGAAAAGGTCAAAGACCCCTACAAAGCCAGTCTCTGATTCCTTGCAGCTCCTTGTTCCCAATGATGAGGGAGCATGTACTCTCCTTTTTGCAGCTGACAGTGGTGCTCTGAGGTCTACAGGCCAGAGGCCCATTCCTCAAAGCCTCCATTAACTGCAAAGCAACTCTCAGGTGTTACTTCACCAAAGTGTACAACCTTCTGCTCTTTCCATGTAACCCAAAACCTCCTGATGCATTTAAAAACAATTTCATGGTCTAGATTAGAATAACCTCCTATAACTTTATAACAGAGATTTCAACCACAGCAACAAACAATTCTGTGGCTTCTACCTTCCCTTTCAACGAGCTAAGGAATTTGCTGAGTGTGCCAGTGACCTCCAAGTTAAATGTAACCAACCAAGCCTTCTGATTCTGGCAGGGTTTTCCAAAGAGTGGAATACTCTGCTCAGGGAGACAGATGCCTTAGAAACAAGGTTTAGAAGGGGCCTGAAGACTCCATGACTAGTATGTGAAAAATAAGGGCTAGTCTGTTCCCAAGTCCTCATGTGAAACCAAGCTAGCTCATATGTGTTAGACAGTTCACACTCCAGGAAGCTGAGACCTGAGTGAAGCAGAGAGGTCTTGGCACCCTCCTCTATGAACACCTGCATGCAACACACACATTTTTTAAAAAAGAAACAGAAAGCTCTACGACTAAACTGAGAACACACACTGGAAGGTGCTTTCTCACTCTCTTTCCCCAAGGAACCAATACGTGAAACCCAAGATGGAGCTGGGGAAGAGTGGGGTGAGGGGAGGTTTCGAGGATTCCCAACTTTACATGGTATGGTCTTCCTGGACCCCAAACTTGAATTGTAATCCCAGGACTAATCCATCTAGAGTAGAAAACAAGTAAAATAAATAACACACATACCTATTTAATTTAGACTCTCTCAAAGTGGAATGCCGGCTCTCCAAACGTCTTGTGGTGAATAACTTTATCTAAAGTTGTGTGAAGTTCAACTTTGTATTGTTTATTTTTAGAAATATCTCTGATATTATCAGTGTGAACCAAAATGCAGAATGCATGCTTAACCTTTAAAGTAACAATTGAGTTCAACAGGGCACTGTGCTAAGAGCTATAAACACGAAGAAATGAGTAAGACTGTCCTTAGCCCTCCGATATTAAGATTTGGTTCTGGAGACGAATGTGCACCCAAATTTCAATGCACAGTAAGTGCTCTATTAAAGAGACGCAATGCTTTGAAGCTCAGGAGTTAATTCATCACTACCTGTTGACTGAGGGAGGTGATACAGAGCTGAAACGATGAGAAGAAAAGAGACATGTGAGGAGGATGTACGTTAATCTGCTGTGGGGTGAGCGGAGGGTGCTGCTGAGGAAAGACCGGTGCAACATGGAAATGGAGAAGCAAAGGGACTGAGTCATGAAAGTGTTTCCTCCCGTGAAGGAATGAGAGCTCAGTGTAGCTTGGGCACCAGTAAAGAGGAGGATAAAGCTGCTCCTACAGACCCAGAATCCAGTATTTACAAGAGCTTTTTAAAAGCATTAGCACACTATTTTCATAACACTACAGAACTGGAAAATAATACAGAAATTGGGTGGTTCAGCTTCTAACTACTACCCACCATATTCCTGATAGTCATTTGCCTCTAATTAAATACCTTCAGCGTTAGGGAACCCTATACTCATTATGTAAGCCTTGGGGGTAGGTTCTACCTCCCATTACAGAAGCCAAAATGTCCCCTCCCTGTTCTGGCAATTAAGATGACCTAATTAAGCTCAGTCAAATGGATGTTCCAAACAAAGACTCTGAATCTTGAGGAAATGACACAAAGACAAAGGGTACTGGTACATTATCTGTGCTAACACTATCACCAGGAGTCCAGCAACAGCAGTGGTGTCCAGGGTGGCCCCGTCCTCCTGACACAAGCCCATACCCCTGAATGGGCTCCCGGTATATCTTTCTTCTTCACCTAAATCCCTGCCCATTTTTTGAGCCTTCCCATTAATTTGTGAGCTGCCCAATATACTTCCTACAAATTGCTTTTTTTGCTTAAGTTAACCAAAGTCACTTTGTGCTGCTTGCAATCAAGAACTTCTGACAGTTCTCACAGAGACATCAAAAAAATTAATTGTTTGAGCCCCATTTTAGGAACACAGTATTGTTTGTATCAAGGACTATATGACTTAGCACAATCTGCTCTTAATTATAGTAACCCGTATCTACTGCCTTTGCACAAACCCTAGAGAAACACTTGCAGTTCCCCCAAAGGTTCTCCATCTGGGGGCCTTTCTCCCCTTATGAATCGAGGAAACTCTTACTTTGGCACACTTTAAATGTTAAAATACGTACGCTGACTGCACATCTTTTCTTCAAGCTCTACGACAGAAAGTTATCTATCCCTCCTCCATATATGCCACGCCCCTTTTTATATGTATGCCACTCATCTGCGCTCTCACCTCATTCCATGCATATTCATGCTACAACATATTAAATTGCCTCCACATTTAGGTTGTTTTCCTCCCCCATTAACCCGTAAGTTGATTCACAGCAGGGACCATGTCTTATTCACCTTTGTATCTCGTTTCTAGCAGAAATAAGATCATAATGAGCACTCAATACATATTTATTGACTCAATGAACCACCTGCATAGGTTCACAGTACCTAGTAGTTTCTAGCACAAAATGAGCCCTCAATAAATATATGTTAACGGAATTAAGATTCATTTTTAAATACCCAGTGACAAACACATTCTTAACTCTACAGAGCTTAAATAAAAGGCAAGTTTGTCTCTTTCAAACTTTTCGCGACCGAAGCTGGTAAAAGCTACTGGCGGGGGAGAAGGGAGATTGAGAGAGACAGTCACCTATTGCTAAAAGAGGCTAATTACAGGTGTGCTATGATCCAGTTCCTGCAGGGGCTTTGTACATGATGTTAGAAATGACATCACAGGGATTTTATAGCTTGAACACAAACTCGCATTTAGAGAAAGGTGTTCTTTCCCCCTCCTCAGCCCAGGCAGGCGGGCCCTGAGCCCTAGGGCTGTGCCCTCTGTGCAGCCCTCGGCTCCCTCTTCCTTCCAGGAGCAGAACCTGGACACCTCTCAGGATATGCACTCTCTCACGTTAAAAAAAATGAAAAATAAAAAAATAAAAAGCAGCCATCCCAGTCCTACCTATCACACAGAGTCACAGGGAGTTCACAATGAGAGTATCCGTAACAAAAAGGGCTGTACCTATAAAGAGGTAATAATTTTTTAAATGTGGATTTTAACATAAAATCCCAGGGTTACTTAAATATTAGGTTGGTGCAAAAGTAATTGTGGCTTAAAAGGTAAAAAATAATGGCAAAAACCGCAATTACTTTTGTACCAACCTAGTATCTTGACTCAAATTGTACAAAAAAATAATCAAAGTTCGTATTTCATGTGATACATTTGGTACTTAAGTTATCTAAAACTAGAAGTACCTAGACTCCAGAGATTCTTTTTCTCAGATAAGATTTTTTTAAACCGCTTATGATTGACATGTAAAAAGCTGTACATATTTAATGTATACGACTCGATGAGTCTGGGGATAAGTATTAACTCGTGCAACCATCACCACCATTAAGACAACCGACATAGCCACCAAATCCTAAAGTTTCCTCCCATCCTGTTTATTATTTGTGTGTGTGTGGTAAGAACACTTTAATATAAGATCTACCATCTTAGCACATTTTATGTATACAATACAATATTGTTAGCTACAGGCTCTATGCTGCATAGATCTCTGAACTTACTCAGACAAGTTGTGATAAATAAGCCCTATATTAATGAAATAATTGAAATTTAAATAATCTTTAAATATATCCCATTTGTTTATACCTATCTCAGGACCACAAAGGTATTCTTCTGAGTGGCCCTGGCACACATTATGTTCCCACTAAGAAAGAACAGTTATTACTAGTGTTGAAGCTCCAGTGCTTAAACATCTTTCTATTACTGTATGCAGACAGTAAGCACTCAACGTTTTTTGAACAAAGGAAGACAAACAGGATGAAAAGCCTTCAAATAAGCACCAAGACATAAAATGACAACATGAATGCACCCACACTGCTCCCTCTCTCACCCACACTGAGGAAAGAGCGGAGCAGTTCAGACACTTCTGGCCTGCCACCTATTCCTGCAACTTTCCAGGTCTTATTAGTGCATATTGCTGCAGCTGCGTGACAGCGAGATGTCTGTCAGGCAGCAGCATCTCACAGGGACTGGGATTCTCATGGGACGAGGACATGTCTTCTCATCACACTAGCCCGCAAGTCAAGATTGGCTCAAAAAACCCCAATATTTCCCAAGAATCTAAACATCCCTTTACTAATAAGAGTGTAATCAATAATGGTAGGAGCTGCCATTTATTGAGGACCTATAAATGCAGGGATGATATAAAAATTATCGTGATTTTAATTATCACCACCCTATCTCCATTTTGTAGCTAGGGATACAAGGCTCACAGTGGTTAAGTGATGCCCAAAGTCACAGAACTAGCCAGTAGCACAGCCCCTCTAACAAGAAGGTTCTTTTTACTATGCCATTCTGCCTTCTGAAGGTCCCTCAGTAATACACGCAGAATCCTAAATCCTCTTTTCCTGCCGAATTTCTTACATTAACATTAGGGGAGTTTTAATGAAATCTGGTTGCTTGTGGATAATGGGGAAAGATACTGGAAAAGTTTCCTTCCCTGCATAGATGAGGCAGAGAAGGAGCCAAAACTATTTTGTGTCATTTCTTATAAAAGCTTAAAGTAATCATAGCACACTCCCTGCCAATCACCAGAACCCCAAGGCAATTGATGAAGCCACCCTCCCTCCTCCCTTCCATGTGGCTGCATACTATTTTCAGGATGGTGTCGCCACTTTAATAATGAATCCCAAACCTGTGGTGTGTCAGTCACTTGTGGAACATGTTAAAAATGTCACTTCCAAGCCACGTCAGACCTGTAACATCAGGCTCTCCACAGTGTGGACCAGACATGGATTCCGGGGGGCCACAGTTCATGGGTGATTTGAATGCGGAGTCCGGTTTGGGAAGCTTGCACTTCTCTGCCACCTAAGCTCTTAAATGGCATGCCTAAAAAGTTGTGGTAAACTGAAATTTCATACATCAATCATATTTTTAGCCAAAATGCGTTGGATTTGATGAATCCAAATAATAATGAATAAGTAAAAGAGACACTTTTTCTAAGAGAAACAAACCTGCATTGACCCTTGATAAAATGAACAATTCTTTGTGTACATTAGTGACTTTAATCAATTCAAATTGGAAGGCAATAGTTTTAAATGCCCTACATGACATAATTGCTAATCTGAATGACTGATAAAGGGAACATGGCTACTCCTGTTACATCTAAAATATTGTTATAAAGATACAAAAGCAACGCAATTATACCAAAATACGTCTACTTCAACATGATAAGAAAAAAGCCTGTGAGACTGCCTACCGGAAATGATCAATGCTTGCTAGACCTGAAACTCAAAAATGACACGGCTAACTACCCTCCCGTCATATAAGCAGCAAGCTAATTATAGGAAAGGAAGGCATAGAAAGTAACACTATTGAGCAGGACATGATACAAACATTATCTCAGGTAATCCTCTTATCTCCAAGAATTAGGTTTCTTTATCTCCTGTTCACCTAAACAAAAACAGGAATGACCTGCTCTGGGTCACACAGCTCACGGCTGTAAGGCTGAGATGCAAACTCGATTTTGACGATTCCAAAGCATCCCACAGAATTCCAGTGATATTTTTAAATACCTAGATATGTGTGATAGTGTCTGGGTTCCTCATAACTCCTCCGAGTTCCAAAGGGTCATGGTTCTGTGAATGTGATCAGCAGCAAACTCATTCGTTCATTCATCCATTCATTCAGTCATCCCACAAAGATACATGACATCGAGCATCTGCCACAGGCAAGATAGTGCCTGGTACAGGGACCCACATTTGACAAGCTAGTGAGGCAGGTAGATGTCTACAGCAGACCACTGACCAACTGCACAAACGGAGTGACACAGGTAGGCTCAAGGTCACGTGCAGTGGCGAGCAGGGATACCAGCGTTTGCGTTCCTGTTCATCCGGGAGCACACATCCTGGCTCTAGGACTGTGTGTAAGAGTTACCTTTATCTCTTTGCCCTCTTCGGCCTGCTTATTTTGGATTATGGGTACCCTTTAAAAGAATCTGTCATGAGCTACAGAGCTTCTCCCTGGGTCTAGAAAGTGCACAACACTAATTGTATAGAGTTCGCTACAAATCCGTGTTAGAACCCCTAATTTATAATCAGCCATGATGCCGAGAGGGAAAATAGAGGAAAATGTGCTGCAAAAGAAAATTTTCTGGAGGAAAATCAGCTGGGGGCCTTGAAAAGGGTAAATAAAAGTAACCAAACGCCTTGAGAATTTCCTATGTGAAGGGCACTATTCTGAGTAATTCACATCAATTCATTTAATCCTCGTAATAACCTATGATGATTTCCTCATTTCTCCAGATGAGGAAACTAAGGCACTGAGAGTAACTTGCCTAAAGTCACACAATTAGTAAAGGGCAAAACTAGGATTCAAGCTATTCTCACTCCAGAGTCTATGGGCTTTACCACTATACCAACAGTGCTCAAATTTTTGGTTATAGAACCCCTTTACACCCCTAAAAATTACTGAGGACCAAATGAGCATGTGGGCCATATCTATCAATATTTACTGTATTAGAAATTAAAATTGAAAAACATCAAAAAATATTTTAATTCATTTAAAAATAACAATAAACCCATTATAAGTTACATAAAGTATCTTTATAGAAAATAATTCATTTCTAACACAAAAAGCAGTGAGAAGTGTATTGTTTTATAATTTTACAAATTTCTTTATGTCTGGATTAATAGAAGACAGCTGGGTTCTCATATTTGCTTCTGCTGACAATCTAGTCTATACGATTTTTAGTTAAAGTAGAGAAAGGAAATCTGGCCTCATTCAAATATGTAGTTGGAAAAAGGAAGAGTATTTTAATAGCCATTTCAGATAATTGTGACTATTCTTTGAAACTACACCAAAACTCAACAAGTGGCAATTTCTTAGAGGCAGTTGCAATGTGAAATACAAAACTTTATCAGGGACCTTTTCATGGGTCCACCTCCACGTCCTACTACATTAAAATCAATTAGTCCATCTTTCACTTTGAAGGGAGCTTTCGTTACCCAGGCAGGATTTTGTAACATCATATATTAGTCATTTGGAAAAAAATGGTTCTCTGAATTATGCAAATCTTCCATACATGGAAACATTTCAAGTATAGACTATCAACAAAATGTCCATGTGGTAAAAAAGGTGCGTATGTCTTAGTATTTTTATGAAGACAGTTTTTAGGGCTCAGAAACCTCCAGGGTTCCACAGATCACACTTTGAGAAACACTGCTCTATGTGACATAGCCTCTTCTACGGGGAAGGGAGCAAAAGCTATAAAACCTAAGAACTTGGAGATGAAAATGGCTACAAATCAGTTATAACTGAGGATGAGTTACCTCCCTGTCCAGGCAAAGTACGATGCCCACAGTCCCCAGAAATCTGTGAAACTTGAAGGCACACAGAGGTCCTTTGATGTAAAGCATTGTTTGAACACTATTTGTCAGATGAACGGACCCCGTTGATTAAAGAAAATGCATGTGAAGACAGATAGTAGTCCCTCCAGACAACACCTGCACTGATTGCATCTTCTTAACCTTGAGAAATTTTTATAAAAGGGAATAAAATCTATAATTGCTATTTCACTAGCAAAAAGGCTCCATGAGACTACTTTTAGGAGGTGAGGAGAAAAGAAATTGAAATAACTTGCCCAGCAGGAAGTCAGGCCATCCTTGGACAAAGGGAAGGATGTTAAGATGTGATGACTGAAAAGAAAATGGTGTTGTCAAGCTAAAAGCCTGGAATATTAGAAAGATTTAGAGAATAAAAAAGGTAGCGGAGAAAATATCTGCTAAATGAAAAGAAAGGATGTGCCTTGGTTTTTTTGTTCTGTTTTGGCAAATCTGATTCTTAAAA
This sequence comes from Rhinolophus sinicus, assembly GCF_057876585.1. Taxonomy (NCBI): domain Eukaryota; kingdom Metazoa; phylum Chordata; class Mammalia; order Chiroptera; family Rhinolophidae; genus Rhinolophus; species Rhinolophus sinicus. The sequence continues at coordinate 123,399,821 of NC_142514.1, forward strand.
CACTGTAAGAATCCAGGCTCTACCATAGCTACCATTTATTAGCTATGTGAACTTGAGCAAACGAGTTAACTTCTTGGTGCCCGTTACCTTCTCAGTAAATGGGGGTAATATTAGGACCTACGACGTAAGGCTATTATGAAGATTAAGAGACCATAGGAAGGGCTATAAAGGGTTCCAGCACGTAGGAAGTGCTCAGTAAATTCTAGCTTCTTTTTATGAGAATGGAGAAATGGAACACGAGTCACTGTTGTAAAACTCACTTTTAAGAGAGCATCAGTGAGCTTTTAAAAAAAACAGCAAACTAGTGAGCTTTTAAAAAACAGCAGCAAGATTCTCAAGCAGATCAGAGATGAAGGCTTTTAGAGCTTTTTAGGTCAGACTGTTTGGCTGACTGACAAACTAAACTAAAATTACATTTTCTATTTTCCAAGAATTTGAAATAAGGATCGTCTTAAAATACAAGTTTCTCTGATAAGAAGCTCAATGTTCTTGGTCCTACCATCAAAAAACAAAATAAAAATACATGGTGTTATCCAAAGGTTCTGCAAAATTCCTAACTTGTCTGGCTACCTTGGCATGTAGGTCAAGGGCTACGAGGAGTTGGAGAAAGTATTGGGACTCTAACCTGAATACCCCCAGCTACTGAGGAAGATCCACACTCAGTCAGAAGGACAATAGGGCAGCTACTGGGAGTGGGGGAAGAGGCAGAATTGCCTTCTGTACTAAGCATTACAAATAAGGAAACAGCCTCTCCTCTCCTTGGCACCTTTGTTCCATAACTTTCCTTTCACCTGTGGTATAATAGGATGGAGGTCAAGGTGTGGACTCTAAATCTCTTCTCTGAGTCTCCTGTGGTGCAATCTATCCCTTTTACTGACAATGGAGGAAAAACTGACCCTGTACTACCAAAGTGAGAGAAAGTCTAGTCCCTCAGGATCATAACACGTGGGGCAATTTAACGGCTATTTTCATCCCCGAAACAGTGAGTCTCATAATGGCCTGGTCAATAAGATGAAAAATAGAAGAATAAAAATGGCAGACCTTAGTTCAAGGTATATAGTCTAACAGTTGACTAGAAGAAGCCATCATAACATTTTCTCTAATACTCACTGCAGCCGATAACTGAATAATTAATTCCTCCAAGTCAAGAGTTTCAAAAGTGATTTACAATAATTCACTGGGGGGGGGGGGGGGGGGAGTTTGAATCAATGTAACCGGTACATAATGTAATATTTCTGGAGATTTGAATCTCAGGTCCAAATCAGCACAAAGATCATCAACGTGAACGGTTCCAAATCTGCTATGCTGATGAGCCTTACATTTTGTCTGATGGAGATTCATAGTTGATAAACGAAGTTAAGAGTCTGAGGTGTTTTTTTTTAATTTCTTAAACTGAAAGAGCAAACAACAGATCATAGATTTCTAAGTCCTTTTTTCTACAAGATTAAATAAGGCAGACTTTGCAAACAATAATGCATAATTAGCATGAAATTTTCCCTGTTCTCTCCAGATTGTACAACTCACTCAAATCGAAGGGAAAACTGAAAGGCTAATGTAGACAAAACCCACGCTGTCACCACAGAACATGTATCAGATGACCCCCTGACATGCTCCCCACTTGGTGGTTTTTCTCCCTCATATGGGAGAACCTGCTGAATCTGACCAGGTCCTTGCCAGGCACGTCAGTCGCAATTCCAGCCACCTGAGCTTCCCGCAGTTCCACCCAGGCGCCATGCTCCTTTCCAACAAATAGAGAAGCCTTTAGGGCTAAGACCTGCATCGTTCCTGCCCACTTCCAGTTCTCAGACTGGTTGTCACTTTCTCCAGAGACCAAAAATGACAGTGCACCACAAGCCAAGGATTGTGACTTTTAAATTATGATTTAAAATACAATATTTTTTTTAAAAAAGGGGGGGAGGTAGGGAAAGAAAGAAATTAGGAAAAATCAAAAGAAAAGTGACAGGACAGTATTTATAGATCAGTACAATACTGATTCACCCACCCTATCAGACTCAGCTGTTAGATTTATGCCACAGTTCTGAGCTGCTGAGATTTTTCTAAGAGCAAGTTCTTAGTGAAAAAGAGCTGAAGTAAAAGGCTACTATTGTGTTTGTTTGTTTGTTTGTTTGTTTTCAGGACACAAAGTTTTCTTGAAATGTTTCTTTGGGGGAGGAGACACCACACTTCTACTCAATTAAGAGAAATATTTTTAACAGTACAGAGGTCTTGTATTTTTTTACACTTATCGTGCCATAAATTCCTAGGGACTGGGTTCCAGCAGCTCAGGCTCCTTTCCGTTGGTTCTCACAGAGTGTATTTCTCTGTGTGCCGCAGGCTGGTGCTTCAGTTGAAACCAGGTAACTTTTTCTCTTTGGGTTTCTTCTATTTTTGATCATTTTCCTTCACACGTTTAGGAAGCTGTCCTGGCTCTTCAAGAGTGCTTAATATGCTCAATACGTACATTAATTCTCTTGGCAAGAATCTTGCCCTTAACTTATTTGTTTACAACAGTGCCAACCACATGCTGGGTAATACTGTAAACTCTTCCAGTTTTGCCATGGTAACGTGTGTGGGGCATTCCTTTGTGAACAGTCCCCATTCCCCTTTCTCGTAGATTCGCACGTATGTGGCCAAAGGAGCAACTCCATGTTTTCTAAAAGGCCTAGAGAACACGGAGCGGGAACCTCTCCTCTTTCCCTCTGTGTTGGTCATTTCGGCAAATTACTGGAAGATAGAGACTCTGGCCAAAAAGGCTGCTGGGTTTTTTTTTAATGAGCAAAATAATCAACTGGACTGTAAATGTAAGTATTTTCCATGGAGGTCATTAAGGCTGCAAATTAAGCTATGGGCATTAAAAGGCTAGATACAACCAATGAAAAGAAGTCTGTGAATTGGAACACCCTTTTTTAAAAAAGGTGACTTTTTGAGAACTCAGTCCAGAGCAGCTTCTATCGCCTGAGCTGTTTTACAGTGCTGATGACTCTACTCTGTGGGTGCTGACTCACATCTACCCAGCAAGTGCCAGGGTTCTCATAGCCCAAAATCTTTCCAGAATGGAAAATGCAAAAAACATAATAAGGCTTTCAAGTGTATCACCCAGTACCACTCACTCACAGAGCATCCAAATGAACTTCTACACGATTTCTATCATTATTTTGTACCTTCAGTTACTGTCTATTTTAGAATCATAATCTTGGGTATGGATAGAAAAGCATCCTCTTAGAAGAAAACTGTGGTGCTTACACAAAAAAGCGAGTCACTCTCGGGAAATATTTATATTACCTACAAGCTTCTCTCTCTCCCACCCCCAACTCAAAGAACACATCACATTAATTGATAATTATAAGGATGATCCCAAACCATCAAGAAAAAGTTACACAAGGCAAGAGGCGTGTGTGTGGTGGGGGAGAATCAATCTGGCAGAAAAACTGCCTATCAAAAATATTTACCTTTAACTAGAAAATTCACATCTCCAGAACAATGTACTGTCTAGATGGTCCATATGCTGAGGATTTACTGTGTGCTACATTTTTAATACTTTATCTTAATAACAACATCATGAGGATGATGATTACAGCAATTTAATACTGGGGGTGCCAAAAAAATGTATACACATTTTAAGAGATGTTTTTTCTATGCTCAAGCAGTAGTTCACCGTAATCAGAAGAGTCTGGACGCTGATCGTAACCACTTTGAGCATCTCTTGTAATTGCAAGAAGTCAAACGTGACTTGTATTCATCTTCTATTATCAGTATATGTTGAGTATTACAATTAATACAGGTTTTCCTTTCTTAAAGTATGTATACATTTTTTGGCACCCTCTGCAAATTCTTTGACACTCATAGAAAGCTGGGTTTCCATCACTACCACCATGACCCCCCTTGAATTTAGGCAGGCTTTTAAGTCCATTGACCAATAAAGAATGACAGAAGTGACTCTCTGTGACTTCTACGTTGAGATCATAAAAGGCGATGCAGTTTCTATCTTGTTTGCTGGAATACTCCCAGCTGGGCCCTGAGCCCCCATGTAAGAATTCTGACTAGCCTGATGCTGTCAGGAAGTCAAGCCGCCTGGAAAGGCCACTGGTAGGTGGTCCAGTCTGCCAGACCCAGCCTTCGAGCCATCCCAGCCCTGGTACCAGACATGGGAATGAAGACGACCCCAGGTAATCCAATCCTAAACCATCCAGTCCCCCCCAGTCCCCTTCTCACCTGAAGTCCCAGGCACAGTGGAGCAGAAAGAAGCCATCTCTACTGTGCCCTACCTGAAGTCCAGACCGACAGAATCTGTTAGCATAATAAAATGGTTGTTTGGAGCCACTAGGATTTGAGGCCATTTGTTACACAGCACCAGTGAGTGGAACAACGAAAAGAGTTACCACAGAACTCTTTCAGCGTGTCAGAGATTGAATTCACTTTCCATGTTTTTACTGACTTAATACTTGTAACTTCTTATAATGACTTAATGACATAGGTGTTATTATTATCCCTGTTTAACATTATGAGGAAACTACTTAACAGAGAGGTTAAGTAATTTGTCCAAAATTATAAAGCCAGTAAGTGGCACAGGTGGAAAGTGAATCCACATTTCGGCTCTGGTGTCTTAACTATAAAGCTCCACAGATGAACACATCACAACTAGCCTGTTAGGCCCACGTCCCACCATCAGCCAGGACCACATTAAGTGATATATGCATACAATGTATATATATTAAGTGATGTACATTTAGTGATATGTATGGACAGGACCACATTAAGTGATACACATTTAGTCCAGTGCCAGGCATGTGCCAGACCCTCAAACGTCAGATGGAGGACCTGTATCCTTTGATGGCATCCTTGCCAAATTCTCCACCTCTGTATTGACTTGCACAGTCCAGTTACTCATTCAACAGTGACTGTTTCTGTACCCAAATTTTTGCCTGATTTATATTCTGTCCAAAATTAAGAAATGCCACGTTCCCTCATGTTCAACATGTGCCCTCTTCAACAGAAATGGAAAATACTTCAAATAAATTCAAATAGAATATTTGTGATTGCTGCCTAAGTAAACTATTAAATTTAATACTACAAAATCTGTTCATTTATGAGCAAGTTTAATTACACATAACCCATTTTATGTTCCTAAACTAATAAAGTGATCTTAGTTACTTAATAAATGCTATTCAAATATAAATATCGGTATTTATATGGTTTTTTTTGGGGGGGGGTTGTTTTGTTTTGTTTTTCCCTTCAATTCCTGGAGAAAGTTAAAAGGAAGAAACTTCAGAATTTTGGAAATTTTATCTTTATGCTCAAGACTAAGATAATCCATATCTCAGAGTAGACTTTTTTAGACCTTATATTCTTAATTTTTTTGATGAATAGCTTACAGAATCAAGTCTAAGAGTAAGCTGAAGTAAATATATTCACCACTTTCATGTCACCAGCACTCACTTTTGATCTACCAGGTCAGTTACGACCATGGGAAGGTAAATTGGACAGGATTATGTCCTGTAACAAACCTCTTGCTTATTATCTGACACTCCCTCTATCTTCTACCTTTGTACAAATGGTTTTGTGATGGTGACACTACTTCCCCAGGTGTCTTAGTTTAATCTTGTTGTGATATCAGAATACATTTCCTTTTACTCTCCTAGGCAAAGGAACACTAGACCATTTCTCTTTTCAGAAACTACATTGGTGCTCTGCAATGAATTTACTGCAGTACATGTGTTCTGCAATGAATTTACTGCTGTCCCCTAGGTACTACCTCCAATAGTTTCCATAATTCTGAAAAAGCACGTTTCTTAGTCTCTTTTTCTATTTTTCTTCCTCTTTCTCCCCCATTCCTCAAAACAGATCAGAGAGGCAATCTTGTCTGCCCTTATATCTTTCAACCTTTCCCACATGAACCAGGGTTAGCAATCAACCTAGTTACAGTGATATTTATGGACTAGTCCCTCAGGACACAGGACCTTCCCAAGAGAATTGCATGTTCTCTCCTCTCCCCAAATTCCCCAAACAGACGGGCTCTCTAACAAGAAACTTGGTTCTCAGCCCTTTAGAGTACAGCTCATGTCAGGAAGGGACAGGCCTGTCTTACACCTGCTTTCGGGCGTCACATTCCTAGGTCACACCATATAGAGCAGCCCTTACAGCTAAGAGGCAGCAGCTGAATGTGAGATGCCTCCCTCCCCCACCAAGCGCAGGGACACAGGATGTGCAAAGCCCCCCCTCCCACAAAGGAAGCAAAGATGGGAAGACAAGATATCTACCACCCTTGTCTTGCTCTGCCTGTTGAGAAGAGTGGAGAGAAGGAGGGAAGGAGGGGAAAAGAAGGAAGGAGTAGATCAGAAGAGGTATGAGAGAACAGAAGTGGGAAGACCTGCTCTGTGGCTATCATAATAGTCCAGAGATAGGTAATGAGTGCTTAAAATAGTTGGGTTGTAGAGACATGCAATGGAAGGGAAAGTATGCAAGTATTTTGGAAGTCAGCTACAAGGACCTGGTGACTGCCTGGATATGGGAGACGTAAAGAAAGGAACTTTACAGTTCACAGAATATTTTCAAAGGAGGCAACAGTTAAGATGATGCAGTGTGGAGTGGTATCTGAGCAAGCCTAAACTGGTGAGACGAACGAGGCCAGCCTCTCCTTGACAAAGGCTGGTTCAACAGTGGAACAACACCCAAGTGCAAGCGTCCAGGCTGGCCTCAGAGCCGCTCCAGGAGGCCAGGAAGAGCCTCTTAGTGCTAAAGCCACCCTAGCATTTCTGTTTGCTTCTCTCAAGGACCAGATTCCCGGGAGAATCCCATGAACGGAACCAAAGCCTCAAACATCCCTAGAAACAGTAAATACTGCTTCATCACAGCGTGCTAACCTGGTGAGCTCCGTCCCCAGCATAACTCAGATGCCTCGCCCACCCACCTTCCAAATGCAATGAGCCTCTAAAAATAGAAGTGGCAAAATGAGGTACGAGCTGATAGAGCCGTCACCCTTTGGTATTTCCTCCCCATCAGGTCCACACCAGACTTCCAAGGGAGAAGTGGTATATTTCACTAAGAAATGTGTCACTGTTCTATCATATGAAACCCAGGAATGTTGCTGTCAGACAAACAGGGCTAGTCTCTCTCTAGAACAGCACTGGCCAATGGAACTTACTGCAATGATGGAAATGGCTCTTAAGTACTTCGATTGTGGCTAGTATGACAGGGAACCTGAATTTTTAGTTTTATTTAATTTAAATAGCCACATGTGGCTAGTGGTTACTGTGGACAGAGCAGGCCTAGAACTTAAAAAAATAAAATAAAATAGATTCAGCTACTACCACGAGCTGAATCTTGAAAGCCCAGCATCTGCTCAAATGATTTTCTAGCCCCGAGCTCTTCTTTGGTCATTATTACAGCTAGACATCAATGTGTCTCCAAAACATCTGTTTGGAAGGCATTCAAAGCTGCTAGCCCAGCCACTCACCAACGTTTGAGAACCACTGATCTAAAATTGTACATCCATTTCCCTTGCGAAACAAACAACTTGGTCGTCAAGAGAAAGGAAAGGGAGCTGCCACTTGTGAAGTTTGCGACATGTCCTGGTGACATCAGTCCTAGCTTACTGTACCTCCAGGAAGAAGCACTATAAACTCTGAACTAGCTCACAACAGCAGACACACTTCCTGCCACCTCCTGTGGTCTGGGTAGAGAGGAAATTGTTCTTTATTCAGCAAATCTTGGTTTATAAGTGGGGAAAAAGGTATATTTTATAGGCAGTGAATAGAGAGTATCATCCTGGCTTCTAACCTCATTCAGGAAAAATTTGGTACATGATACAGTGTTCCCAAGTATGAAAAGGTAATCTTCTATGAATAAGAACTAGGATTCCAGTTTCTCAGAGAAAGGAGACATATGAGAAAACACACAACATGTCTCTCTGCTATTTTAATAATAATAATAATAAAAATTATTATTATCATTATTACCAGCATTTATTGAAGTTTTCAGTGTGCCCAGCATTGTGCTCAGGGCTATATTTCATTTCACCCTCATGTAACTCCACGAAGTAAGAACTATTACTGTCTCTATTTTAGTCCTGAGGCTTCAGCAAGTCTAATTCCACGAGGTTACACAGCAAGGAAGAGGTGGGACCAGGAAGCAAACCCTGTTTGTTTGTTCCTCAAGAATCCAAAATACTATCTCCTTTTACATTTTCATACATATTCAAACTGTAAATCTATTCAATCGTATTCATACCCTTTATGTTATTGAGTTTTAAGTATAGCATCTTCAATTATTCAAGCTATGACGCCACATGCTATTTTAAAAAAGTCTTCAACCACTCAGTTTACCCCAAGTCCTTCAGCATGTGCTGAACCAGGGTAACCCACACTGAAGAATTTGTGGCAATAAAGATATCCAAATACTGGATCAAAGGCAAGAACCAATTTTACTCCCGCTGTGCTCAGGCAACATGCCAAGGGAAGGCTGGCCTGACCACCTGGATCAAAGCAAGCCCTCTCTACTCAGCGTTCATCACACTGTCTCTATTATGGCACTTAACACATGGAAATATCCACATGACCCCACTAATTAGTGTGCTCTTAAGAGTAGGAACTATGCCTGATTCATCTGTGAGCTTCCATAGCACTAAACACATAATAAACACCTAATAGATCAATACCAAGACACAAATTCTTATGACAGTAAAAGTGAACTACAATTTGACTATAAAACATACAACTATGAAAATGTAAGAAAGTTTTAAGAAACTCCTAAGAAAATATAGGACAAAACCTTTGGGATATAGACCTAGGCAAACTGTTCTTAGATGTGACACCAAAAGCATAATCCACAAGGAAAAAAAGATCAATAAATTAGACTTTTATCAAAATTCAAAACTTTTTTCCTGTTATAAGGATGAAAAGACAAATAACACACTGAAAAAATATGTGTGGAAGCCACACATCTGACAAAGGATTAGTATCTAAAATATATAAAGAAGTCTCAAAGCTCAATAGTAAAAAAAATATATATCCAGTTAGAACAAGGGCAAAAGACATAAGCAAACATTTCACCAAAGAGGATATACGGATGGCAAATAAGCACATGAAAAGATATTCAACATCATTAGCCATTAGGGAATGCAAATTAAAACACTTAATGGAACAGCTAGAATAATAAACACTGGTGAGGATGCAGAGAAAATGGATCTCTCATATACATTGGTGGTGGGAACGTAAAATACTACAGGCACTCTGGAAAACAGTTTGGCAATTTCTTAAAAAACTAAATATACACTTACCATACAAAATCCAGTAATCACACTCTTGGCACTTCTCTAATTTTAGGAGCCAAAAACTAGAAACCTAAATGTCCTTCAATAGGCAGATGGTTAAACACACTGTGGTACGTTCACACCATAGACTAAACTATTAATAATGCAATAGCTTGGGTGGATCTCAAGGGTATTATGCTGAATGAAAAAAATCTCAAAAGGTCACATACGACATGTAATTTTACTTATGTAACACTCTCAAAATTACAGAGATAGAGAATAGATCAGTGGTTACCAGGGTTTAGAGAGAGAAGTGACTATAAAGGGGTGCCAGAAGGGAGATCCTTGAGGTCTGGAGTAGTTCTGTATTTTCACTGTGGTGATGGCTACAGGAATCTACACGTGAAAAAATAACTGTACAGAAGTATACACGCACAAACACAAACGCGTGCATGTAAAACTGGTGAAATCTCAATATGCTCTGGATTGTACCAATGTCAGTTTCCTGGTTCCATTATTGTATAATATATGGTAATATATAAGATGTTACCTATGGGGTAAAGAAAACACAGGACCTCTCTACTGTTTTTGCAACTTCACATAAAGCAATTATCATTTTAAGACAAAAAGTTTATTTAAAAAAAGAAAAGAGCTCACACTATAGGCATTTTACTTAAAACAAAACAAACAAAAAAGAGGTGTCTATAGCTTCAGTACTGGCCAGTAAGGTCCCAAACACAAATTTAAACATACACAGCAGGACTATACGACTTCATTTTCTAAAAGCTTAAATCGAATTCTCCAGGGTCTTAACAGGGCTATACATGGTGCGATAAAAAAATACAGTGAATGGTGCTGCTGAGTGCCATTCAACAGAAAGGCAGAGGTCTTCAATATGGGAAATGGAGCATCAAACCTTAGTAACAGTGGGTGACAAGTTGCAACTTGTTCAGTGCAGTCAGTCAAGTGTGAACCACAGTTGGGAGGTGTGTTTTAAAGTGTGATGTAAATCATCCTCCATCATGACAACGCTCCGTGTCACACATGGCTTCTGGTACATGGCAATTTCTGTCAAATAAAAACATTACGGTGTATCCTCATCCACCTTATTCACCAGATGTGGCACCGTGCGACTTCTGCGACTTCTGGCTCTTCCCCAAAGTCAAAATTTTTCAGGACATCGAGGCAGCCATAACAGCTCAACTAAAAACATCCACGAAAGAGGACTTCCGGAACTGCTTCAGAAAGTGGCAAGAGCAATGGGATAAGTGTGTTCGAAACAAGCGGGAGTATTTTGAGGGGGATTAATGGCAATGTGTCTTTTACTGTAATAAGTTTTTTAATTTAAACATTCAATGTATTGTTTGATCACACCTTAGAGTTATTTTCCCCACCCCCTCATATAAGGAAAAACAATGCCTAATGTGTGAGCCCCTTTGCCTCTTCCGGAGTCCAGGATTCCTGTCCTAAGTGCCTGGAATGAATATACCCTAAGGTTTCACAAGAACTGAGGCCAAGGGGCCTCCCAAGTTGGAGAACTCAGCGTGGTGCCAACACACAAACAAGCCCAGGCATAGTTTCCCGTCAGCAAAAGCAATGCACTGACCTACCCACAAATGGCCCAGATTTAAATTTTGCCTTTCCTCCAAGACAAAACAAAATCAAACCAACAATTTTTTTTAATTGCTAAGCAAACAAACAAAAACCTCAACAACCTCAGACTATTTCAACAAACCTTATAATCAAATATGTCCTCTTACTTGACCTCCAAGTTACCCCTTGCTTTTCAAGTATTCTATTGCTTAGTAAATTCTGGGACATAAGAACCTACCAAAATTAATGAAAAAATAGGAGGAGAAAAATTATTCAAAACACTAGAAAGCTTCCTTACCTGAGCTTCCATATGCATTTAAAATGCAGAGAGCCACACCGGGGAGAGGGACTACTATGGGAGAATTTTGCAATATCAGAACTACTACTAACAGGTCTTACAAAGCTATTTCCTTTTAATTTACTGACCTGGAAAGTCAGATTTTTACAATTTTCACTAGCAATTCCCTTGTTTCATAGTCATTATTTTTTCTTAAAAGCCCTATGTTACATACAGTAGTCTGCGGGTTTGCTTTCCGCAGTTTCAGTCAACCTGGGTCAACCACATTCTGAAAATATTAAACAGAAAATTCTGGAAATAAACAATTCACAAGTTTAAAATTTCCCGCTGTTCTGATCAGCATGATAAAATCTCAAGTCAATCCCACTCCATCCTGCCCAGGACGTGAATCATCCCTTTGTCCAGTGTATATACGACCTGCCCATTAGTCACTTAGCTCAGTTATCAGATGGACTGTCCTGGTATTGCAGTGCTTGTGTTCCAGTCACCCTTATTTTACTTAATAACGACCTCAAAGCAATTCACACAACTTTCATTATATTATATTGTTATAATTGTTCTATTTCATAAGTTAACTGTTGTTAATCTCTTACTGTGCCTCATTTATAAATTAAACTTTATCACAGATATGTACGTATAGGATAAAACATAGTATACATAGGGTTCAGTAGCATCTGAAGTTTTAGGCATCCACTGGAGGATAAGGGAGTACTGTAATACTTTCTCATTTTCAAAGCACTTCCACCAATTACTATGAAGAAACACAGCACTGGTACCTAGGGGCTGTACTTTTCAACAGAACTCTTAACCAGCCAGACTACCATCTAATTTCAATTAGTTCAGCCATCTTTCCCCAGGCTCTGGGTCCACACTTCCCCACAGGGGTGGACAGTTAAAAAAAAAAAAAAAAAAAAAAAAAAAAAAAGCAGAGCTCTACCCACAGAAGCTTCCGGATTAACTAGCCAAGGGCAGACACTCTCAGTCTAATCAGCAGAGTACTTTCCCATAAAATCACTCATATTTCTGCATTCATGTGCTTTCTTAACGACAGCACTTTAAAATTTCATTTAAACTGAAAATTCTCCATTAGCTTCCATGAAAAGATGTATTTTTAAATGCTTTGATCTCCACATGCCCTTTTGTACATTAGTATTCTTCACCCTCCACCATCTGCACAGAACCTAAAAGACCACGACTTCGATGCATTTTAAAAACAAGGGGGAAGCGAGTGTAGTTATAAGTGCAGCACCTTCTCTCCCTCCTATGCACTTGTAGTTTACAAGGGTTTCCTTATTTATCTTGAAAAATGTACCTCGCAAAAGCGAAAGCATATCCATCCAAAAATTAAACACCCCCACACACCACACCTCACCAGGGAGAGTAGCGGCATCTCTAAAGCCTCTACTCTCTGTCCTACTCCTTTTCATTCTGGTCAAACTAGTGATTTCCAACCCTCTACTCCTCTGTAAAACAGTTCAAAGTGTATTTAAGTATTGTTCCCATATAATTCCCATAAAGAGCGGTCATAGTAGTGCCACTATAATGCTCAGAGCAATGTGATGGAAAATAAATTTCACATTGGTCTAGATTCTTCAAGAAGTTGCAATCTAGGGAGACTCCTAACCATTAACCTGGGTCTGACCTGCACAGGGATCTGTCAGGGTCCAGGAGTGGGCAGCCAGGAGTGGTGGGCAGCCTGGGGAAATCTCAGTCAGTGTGGCAGGGACCCACAGGCCAGTTTTGAAAGCAAAGAGCCATGACTGTTCAACATCTCAAACCCTGACTTTTACTTCCCCAAAAGGAAGAAAACTTTTTGGAATATAGCTATTAATATCCCTCCATTCTGGTTTTACTCCCTTATGGCAAGTAATATTATTTGGAGTGGTCAAAAGCATCTCCAGCTATCATAAATGGCTCTCGGGACCCCCACACCCACCCACGCCTACCCCTCCACCACCACTAAGGACTTTAGAAGCAGTACCGTGTATCAGGATGGCAAGGGAGCAAAATGTTGGTCCAAACCGCAAAGCCTCTGGAGGCCCACACAATCTGGGCCTCTGTCTACTGAAGCCCCAGTCCAGGTGATCCACACGTAAGCCAGGCATTTTCCAAAGCATTTGCCACTTGGAGACAGTAAACCAACACCAAAGCCCAAAAGGCAAAAACCTTCAAACGAAAATGGAAAGGGAAAGTCTTCCCAGCCACCAATCAAGATACCAGAGAGTAGGGCGTGGCAAGGCGCAGGAGCTGCGGGCGGGGAGTAGGGATTCTCAGGCTGGGGTTCCAAGGGGGTAAACTTGGCCTCAGCGCCGCGAGCTCAGTCCAGGCGGCAGAGGCCCTCGAGGTGGGTGCGCGCCGGAGTTCGTCTGTTCCAACGCCTTGTCCTCCAGCGGGGCTGACTATGGCCGGCCCCTACCCAAGTGCAGGGCCCCGGCTCCGCTCGGCTGTCATCGGCCGACGTGCCAATCTCCTTCCTGCCACAAATGTCACATTCCAAGAAACAGTTCCACTTGGAAAGTTTAATGTTTTTTCATTTCTTTAAAGGCAGCACTAACGGCAAGGGAGAGCTAGATGTAACTCCCTGGTTTCTGTCAAAGAAACTTGGCTAGGGAGAACAAAGAAAGAGTAGCAGCTAACGCGATCCGAGCTTCGGGGTCCCGGGCGCGACCCCTTCGTCGCCCTACCCGCCAGAGCCGAGACTCCCCCGCCAGCAGGAAGGGTCCCGCCTGGAGCGCCACAGCCCATCTAGCAGGCGGGTGTGCGCGCCTTTGTCTCGCGCGGAGGGAAGCGGCCACCCGCCACCCTCTTCCGCCTCCTCCTTCGGCAATCGGGAGACCCGCGCGCGGGCGCGTCTCTGAGAGTGCAGCCATATGGCAGCGCCCCTCCGGAAAGGCCAGCGCCAGCATCGGGGGCGCGCCCGCACCCCGGGGCCGCGGGCCCGGCGGGAGGGCACAACTTGTTTTCTATGGGACGCGGAGCGGCGCAGCTCTGTTACGCGGCCCGCCGATACAAGGGGCCTGCCGGGTGGCGCGGGAACAGAGCTCAGCTCTTTAAAAAAAAAAATGGGGGGAGGCGGCGGAAATCTGAGTAAGAAAGCAAGATTCTGGTTGCGGACACTCCCGGTCCCTGGCGCGGAACCCGCTGCCCTAGTCTCTCCCGATCTCTTTGGCGGATCTCAGCCCGAGCCCCCGAAGAGGGGCCCCCTGCCCCGAGCAGCAGGGGCCCGGGCGCACTAGACGGCTGGCTCCTTCTCCTGGGAGATCTGGGAGACTCGGAGGCGTCCTCCCCTGCACCCCGATCGGGGACTGTGGGTTACCTTTCACCGCAGACTCACAAGTTCCCCGACGCAACTTTGCCCTCCACATGAGGCGATCATGGCTAGTTCACTTTCGCAGCTGGGGAAGGCGGCCGCCGGGCAGCGCGTTGGGCATGGCGTGGGGCAGTGCGGGAAAGCGGCGCGCGACAATCAGCCCCATTCACACAGGGAAAAGAGAAATGCCAGGGCTTCACTTCCAACCCCAAACCCGACAACCGCTGCTGGGTCCTAGAGCGTCCCGCGAGCTCCCGCGGCCGCCCGCGCTCCCCGAGCGCAGGTCGGGAAGGGTCGTCCGGGCTCGTCACTGTAACCCTACACTCCACCCCCGCCCCGGCGCCCAGCCTCTGGGCCCTAGAGCCCGTCTCCAGCCTCCCGCCACCCCTCCCCCGGCCCGCGAGCTTGCCTGCTGAAATAGCCTGGAGCCCGCTGACGTGTCTCTGAGAGTTAGGAGGGCAATAGCCTCCCTTGTTTTGTCCCCTGCCGTGGTTTAATTAATGTCAGACTCACCAGTTCTTTCTTCGACATTCTCTTCCTTCCCACCAGGCCAACTCCCGACGAAATCGGTTTCCCAATCTACCCTCTAGGTCCAGATTATGTTCTGTTTCGGAATTTTTCTTGAGTGGAATCTCCAGGTGAAAAGTGGCCACATTTTTCTCTTTGCATTCCCCAGGGCCCAGCTTCCATCACACATTGGGATTGGATGACAAGCTGCTCGATGTGCTCTGTTGACCGGCAGAAGGGCCGAAACAGATCTTACAGCCTCAGCTATTAAATGTGTTGGCAGAACTGTACATCCTGTGGCTACAAACCCCCAGGCCGTTACCTGCCCCAGTGTAGGAAAAGAAAGTGACTCTAGGAAAATATTGCTGGTTCTTCCCCACCTCTTAAATCAGGCTGCACTAACACTATTCACCCATTCCATTATACTCAATTATACTTGGCAGACTTCCGGAGGCTTGATTTGGAGACCAGGAACTGTCCCACCATAACATTTCTCCCTAGCTTTCAGCGGCCAGCTCTGCTGCTCACAGGATGAAAGGTCAGGCCAATAGGGCAGTTGCTGTGGAAGATGTTAATAGGAGAGTCAGTATATACTGTCTTCTGGTGCTTCTCTCCTACCCTTGCATTTTCACTGGACCAAATGTGTGGCAACTACCTAAATAGTCAGCCAGCAGTTTTATCCCTCCACTTAATCCTGGTGGGTTGTGTGTCCTTCTAATTCCAGCCTATTCTTCTCTTCTCAAGATAAAGCTCAAATCCAGTCATTTAACAATTATTTACCAAATACCTAATCTATTTAAAGTCAAGTATCCTAGTACTTGATAGCACATAAAAGAAGCAGCTAAGGAGCCCTTCAAAGATTTATTATTAGGTTGATACAAAAGTAATTGCAGTTTAAAGGGTTAAAAATAATTGCAAAAACCGCAATTACTTTTGCATTAACCTAATATCTAGTTAAGAAGACAAGATATGCAAACGAAACAAGAAAGCAACAACACAGGAGATCTAAGTATTGGAGATGCCTGGAAAAGGTGGAGAGAAGGTGTGGCTGCAGAAGAAAGGAGAGGCTGAAGGGTGGTGGAGCTCAGATACAGCTAGCATTTCAGCATAGACTGGGGAAGAGGTAATGGACAGAAAAAAGAGGGAAAGAAGGAAGGAAACATTTATTAATTGTCCTCTATTAGATATCATGCTATATATACTAGGAGGCAGCAGAATTTACCAGTTACAAGCATCCACAGGAAAAAGACAGGCATGAGTTGAGTAACCACTCACTAGCTGTGTGACCTTGGGCAAGCCATCTAACTTCTCTAAATCTCAGTTTCCTCATTTGCAAGATGATGAAAATAGCAGGAAACCTCATAGGGTGGTTGTAAGAACTGAATAAAGTAACAAATGTAGAATACTTAACACAATGCATACAAACACTCAACATATACTTGCTATTATTTCAACCAACCCTCCAATAGCCCTATAAGATAGAATCTGGGAAATATTAATAGTTGCAGGAAACAATGCCTTGTGAGGTTGGGGCAAAGGAGGTGGAAAGGAAGAGATACCATGCAGATACCAAATCTTTGAAGATACCGAATACAATGAAAAAAGATACCGAATCTTTGAAGCAAGATTTTACTCTTTTTATTAACTAGATGGCTATCCTGGGAGGAAGAACAAAGTAACCAAGTTCACCCAGATTTTGAAGTCGGGTCATAGGAAGAATGGGTCATTGGACCAATGATGGAAGAATGGAGTTGAGAGGGAGAACTAATCTGAGAAAGCTGTTGAGACACTTAATGTCCTTTGGGCAAGAGGCAACAAGAAACAACAGGCTGGGTGAGAAGTTGAAAACAGAGGTGTAGAGAATAAAAGAGATGGAGCTGTGGATATCAGTTTACCTGGAGAATAACCACAAAGAAAACTTAGGGAAAGAAGGAAGAAGAAGAAGAGGCTGAAGGAGCAGAGAACTGGGCAGGTTTAAAGGCATGGAAGCCAGAGAAAGTTTTAAGATGGTCCCTCTTTCAAGTGCTACAGATCCCTAGACTTCTGATGAAGGGACAGGTGCAGTTTGTGGGCTCAAGGATCTTCTGATTCAATCAGGCGAACGTATCCTAGACTCTTCAAATTGGTACCACAGTATAACACAAGAGTCAAATTCATGGCAGCACAGGCAGAAAAACCTGCTGGAGGCCCGGTACCTTACTTTCTTCACTATTAATCATCACTACATCAAATATGGAAAATGAATAATCTTCTACATCAAATATATCTGAATCTATTGTTCAGGAACTAAGGCCTAAGAAAAAGACTTTGGATTTGACTAGCAAGAGATCATCAATAACACTTTACAGTATATTTGGTTGGAGAGTCCAACATGTGGTTGAATAGAAAGGAGGTATGTTTATGACAGAAGCTGAATGTAGCTTTACTAGCAGCCAGGTAGTGAAACAGTCAGCATCTGTGTTTTCTTTGGATCTATATTGTCACTCTAAAGGTCAGCATCCTTTCTAAAGTGACCCAGGTTGTCTTTTACTCACCCCTAGGAAAGTTAAGAAGGTGATAGAAGACTTTCAGTGCTTTTAGAGATAGCTCAGAGAACTGTCTCCAAACAGGGCAGGTACCACGATGCAGGACATTCCAGACAAGCACAGAGGCCAGAAGAGTGAGGTAACAGACATCCAGATAGAGGAGAATGAGCTTGGCCTTTAGAGTAAGTCCTGTGTTCTAGTCCTGGTTCCACCTATTTCCAACTATGGAGAGTAACCTAACAAGAGCCTCAGCTTCCTCCTCCGTGAAATAGGAATAATTATACTTACCTCATTGACTTATTGTGAGGATTAAATAATATATGTCAAGTGCTGAGCAGACAATAGAAATTCAAAAGAAACGCTTCCCTTCTCCTCCAATGATTTGAAACACCAAGGAATTTTAAATTTCTATAAAAATGCAAATTTCCTCTCCCCCCTCCCCTTCCCACTGAGTTGAGTAATTGATGTTTCCCAGTTTTTAGACTCCCAAGCTTCTACTGTGTTTCCCCGAAAATAAGACCTAGCCTCTTCTCCTCTGCACCCAGCAAATACACCTTCAAAGTCCTTTTATCAGCTACTCCTTTGACTGGGATGAGCCCTAAGAATGGGCCTGAGTTTGCTAGGAAGGAAATAGCAAGTGGCAAAAGGAGAATGGACAGGCACGGCCACAAAAGGGATAGCTACCGCACAGCATCACCCAGGACGAGGCACACTGCAAGTAGCAGTTCTTGATTAATGCCTGAACAAACCAATGACTGAATGCGACCAGAACGTCTTAATCAAAATGTTTGGTTTGCTTCTAGAACATGTAAGGATATTTTTAAGCCCAAGTTATGTAGCGCTTCCCAAAGATTGATTTATAAACCAAAACACGTAAAATGTTACATGCCTGATATCCCCACCTCCAAATTCTAGAGGTTCAGAATCTCTAAGGGTGGAGTCCTAGAAGCCAGTCTAAGTGACCCCTGGCACACTGACATTTGAAGGCCACGGACTAAGGTCTCCAACTGGCTCACTGAGGGTATGGGGCTCTTGCAAGTCTCTTTCAGTAGCATTTATTACATCAGAGCTTAATATGATAAAGGTAAAGGTTGATGGCTGACATATTAGAGGTTAAAGCATGGTGGGAACACAGAGTGACTGATTTTGCATGGTGGTAGTGGGGAGGTTCCAAGAAATCCACGTGCTGAGAGAAGGATATTACTAGCAAAGGCGTGGGCACGAGAAAGAAAGTACACATTGCCATGCTTCTCAACACCCTTTCTTTGAGTCTCTTCTTTCATAAACATACAATGGTCACACCAACCCCAGATATGATAAACCCCTATGTTATCATCAGGCTAGAAGATTTTTCTAAGCTTTCCTTTCAGTCCTCTGTTTTACAAAGACAATAGTTGTATTTTTTTTCCTGCTCGTTTCCAAATATGAAATCATGTTCTCAAATAAGCTTTTTCACATGACACATGCCTCCGCTGGAGATTCTGACACATGTCCTGCCCTAATTCAGCAAACCGTTGACAGGAGCATAATTCAGGGAATAGTGGGAGTACCTAACGTAGAGGGTGCCATGAGAATATAGCTGTGAAGAGAGGTGGGGGCAAGGGATGAGCCTTTGCCAGGCCACACTAAGAATGAAAGAGTGAAAAGCAAGAGGAGGAAGTTGTGAAGGTCAAGTAGAAGATAACACCTCTGCAGTGAAAATTTCTGGTGCCTTAGAGATCAGGAAACTGCTCCTAGGAGAATTTAAATGTATTAGAATAGATTATCTAGAAACCCTGCTCCATTTGAAGCTTACCCAAAGACTCGGTTGATTATGAAAAAATTTCCTAACAACTATTTATTAAGTACCTAAAAAGGGCCAGGCTCTGTGCTACCATCCTACATAGGCGTTTGGCTCAATTAGTAAGTTATGGATCTGGAGGCCTGTTTGTCTGGATGCCTTTAGCTTCACACCCATAGTGACACACCAGTCTCTTCTTGCCTCATGGCTTTCTCCGTGAGCATATTGCCTAATATGCTCTAAACACATAATTCGATCTATATAAAACATAAGAAACAGAGAGTAGATGTGATTTGGTCCAGGGAAAATGCACCTACATCAAATCGCTAAAGAGGAAGAGGAGAGACATTGGCCCCAAACAAATTTGAGGTCAGATTCTGACTGGGACACTGCGTAGCTGTGAATATAAAGAGCCTGGAATATAGCAGGTATTTAATAAATGATAATCATTCTAATTATTATTTGCTACTTTTACTACAAAAACATTCGGAGTATTTCAATCTCATACTTTGGGGTTGATTATTTCAAGGGTTCTCAGCCTTGGCACTACTGACATTGAGGGCTGACAATCCTTGTGAGGGACTGCTCTGTTCACCAGAGGATGTTTAGCGACATCGATGGCTTCTATCTACCAACTGCCGATTGCAACCCTTGCCGACCTCTAGCCCAAGTGTGGCAACTGATTACGCCTCCAGACACTGCCAAATAGCTCTTATGGGTCAAAATTGCCCCTGGTTAAGAACCACTGAGTTGAGTAATTGATGTTTCCCAGTTTTTAGACTCCCAAGCTTCTACGGTGTTTTTCGGAAAATAAGACCTAGCCAGACAATCAGCTCTAATGCATCTTTTGGAGCAAAAATTAATATAAGACTTGGTATTATATTATATTATTATATTATGCTATATTATATTATATTATATTATATTATATTATATTATACCCGGTCTTATAGTAAAATAAGACCAAGTCTTATACTAATTTTTGCTCCAAAAGACGCATTAGAGCTGATTGTCCAGATAGGTCTTATTTTCGGGGAAACATGGTAACCATATTGACCATTCCGTTGAGTTGTTAGGTGAATCCGAGTGCATATTGGTAGGAAGCAGTCTCAGTTTTACTTGTCCTACAGCATATCTATCATGTGATGGCAGTTTCTTCCTTTTCCTCTTTTCATGAACAAAAAACTAATCATGTTTAACTCTCTTACTTCCAATGATGATATAGACACTTCTTTGTTTTTTTTCTAAAACTGGCATCATACTGAGTTTCTAACATAATGGCAACATAAAATCACCATTAAAAGCAAGGATTGTCACAATAACTGGAGATAACTTAGACCAGAATGTTCATACTGAAGATCCCTGATAGTCGCCATTCTGAAAAGGATGCTTAGGTATTTTATTCTGAAAACGTGCCCTTCTGTCCATAGCTAGAAAGAACAGTGAGAAGAATGGTCCCTCCACAACCTATACATCGGTTCTAGTTCTTCTTTTTCTAAAAAATGTACCCAAACCAGCATGTCTTGTACTTTAAATGCCAAAGACAGAGAAGTGAAGAAGCTCTCACCATTCCTAATTGCTTTAGCAGTTTTGGATGGTTCAATCCAAGAGAAAAATGTGTTTTACAGCATAAACTCATAGTGGGGGAAGGAGTTAAAAATTCACATCTTAAATGATTAGCTATCCATCCTGAAACCATAAAGTATTTATTGTGTGTCAGTGATAGAGCCAGCATTACACGATGCAGAACAGAGTCTTCACAAAGGCTAGGGTAGAGGGAAATAATTAGGAATAACTAGAAAAAACTAAGTCTTAAACAGAAGGACTAACTGAAAGGATTAACTCAAAGTACAACAGAGTTTGAAAGAAGGCAGAGCCAAGAGAGTGTTGCAATGGTTCATTCAAAAAATATTATTGATTACTTGAACGACAAGACACTCCTCTAAGTGCATGAACACCCTGGTATGGGCTCTGTCTTACTAAAACGTATATAAATAAATCTATAATTACAAATTTGTTTATATGTGATGAAGCAAAGGAACGGTACAATAACAGAGACTAATGAAGGAGAGCGGTAGCTACTTGGGGGGAGGGGAGAGGGAAGGCTTCTCCAAGGCAGTGCAAAAGGGGAAGAGCATTTCAGCAGAGCAAACAGCAGGAAAGAGCTCAATGAGTGTAAGGAACTTCACGGAGGCAAAGGGAGAGGACCTGCGGGTATCCAGTACTGAGGGTCCAAGGACAGGCCCAGGAAGAGTTCCTGAGGAATGTTACCCGTCTCCCTTATGTGGTGTCCAGGAATGGTCCCTTTCTAGTCAACCTTCATAACATAAGGTATATACAGTATGAGTTTCAAGTCAAGTGGAAGAGAAAAGGAACATCGGATAATGACCAATTTGGAATAAGTAAAATAAAAGGATCAAATAGAAAACAACCTGAAAGTAAACTCCACAGTCTATGTATTTGGTCACAGTATCTACACAAAAGATACAATCTCTCCAGAAGCTTCAGCTGAGTCCCATGGAGAACAGGGGAGGACCCAGGATCTTCAGTGAGAACAGGGGAAGACCCAGTAGGGCCATGTTCTTAAACTTGAGCTGCATCAGTATCTGAAGAGCTTGTTAAAACAGACTGCTGGGTCCCACCCCAGAGTTTCTGATTCAGTAGGTCAGGGTGGGGCCCAAGAATTGCATTTCTAACAAGTTCCCAGACGATGTTGATGCCGCTGGTCCACAGACCACACTTTGAGAACCACTGGTGTGGGACATTTGGAGAACCTACATGTCTATGTACTCCGAATCCCAACCTAAATGAGGGAATACACAAGAGAGATTGCCGAGGAATGATCAAAATCCAGTTTTCAGTCTTGAACTAGCATGTACAGAATAGTGTCTGCTCTGTGCCGGCTGATTTCACACATTATCTCATTTCGTCTGTACATATCACCCTGCAAAGTCGGTATTATCATCCATGTTTCATACATGAGGAAAAGAGTCTAGGCGAGGTTATGTGAATTTCCCAAGATCACGTGGTTCATGAGTGACAGAGCCAGGATTCAAGCCTGTTTTCAGAGCAGAGCTCTTGCTTTGAACCACTGCATTACCATGCCTCCCAAGCGAGCAGTTCCTCCTCCCAGCTTGCCTTATTTACTCAGATGCTCCCCCAGCTCCAGACTGTAGAGCATCGCTGCAAAGCCCTCCCGAGGCCTGACCCTAGTGCAGTTAGTGATGGATGGAGACAGTTTCCAGACTCCTGGGGGCTGCTAGGAACCTGAACTTGTTACCAAGTCCTTCCCGTCCCTGATGGCAGGGAGTAAGATCTATTAAGCCCCCACAAAGGCACTATGTTAGGCATGTTACATGCATTGCCTCTTTCTAAACCACAAGAGGTGGTTTCCAATCCGTGAGGCACAATGAAGTATTTTAAAACACAGGCTAAGGAGTCAGATGGACCTGGGATCAACTCCCCCTACGCCATTCAGTCGTTATATGATTGGCTAAATTACTTGACTTTACTAAGGCTTTTCTTTTAATAAGTAGTAGTTACAATAGTATGTACCTCGAAGGGTTGTGAGAAAGTCATGAGTCAAATTGCATGTAAAGCCCCCAGCACAGGGCTTAGCATGCAGCACACACTCCATAATTATTAGCTATGATCACTCACTTGTTATCCATTTTCTTTCAAAATATAGTCATTTTAGAGGAGTTTTAATTATTGCTGTGCTAGACACACAGTTTCTTTTTGTTTACGTGTCTTGAGTTTGGAATATTTAATTGGTCCAGGAAACGTGAATGATGGCCATCTTTTTAATTTTTAATAAAAATAATCCCACAGCATTTATTGTCATCTAGTAATAACATAAGGGTAATCAAAGCAATATGAATAAATGTTTAAGAACTAGACTCCCCACAAAGGACACCTAAAAAACACAAACTGTATTGCCTTCTCAACAATTTCTCACTTCATTAGTCATTTCTAGTTGGAGACACTTGGAGCAGAGTAATACTATCTCCTTTTAGCATGATCTGACCCAGCTGTTTTCTTGACTTTGTTTTAGAATGAATCTCTTCTGCATCACCTAATACAAGGTTCATATATTCATCAAAACCAATGATACAGCCCTCTATTTGCATATTTACTTGCTCATAACACCACACCTGAATCTGAGACGTATTTTGCAAGTATCTGAAGATGAGGTTGATGGAATGCACCATCACCTTCTGCACTTTTGGCCCTGGCCACGGTATACCATGGTGGAAGCCGACAAAGACCGCACTAACCCACACGCTACCTCAGAAAGCTACTTCCTGAATGCTGGGCATCTTGATTTGAGTTCCTCTGCCCCAATGAAGAAAAATATCTCCAGATACTCTTATAGATAAAACGGGGATGGACTAGATTAGATATTTTAGGCAAATTTAAAATAAATAACCACACCCAATGTGTATTGATTCATGGAGTGATATTCACTTGGATGGGAGGT
This sequence comes from Rhinolophus sinicus, assembly GCF_057876585.1. NCBI lineage: Eukaryota > Metazoa > Chordata > Mammalia > Chiroptera > Rhinolophidae > Rhinolophus > Rhinolophus sinicus. Next base: position 123,423,561 of record NC_142514.1, read on the forward strand.
TGAGATCAAAGGGTCTGATGACCCCACTACACCAAGTATTGGTCAAGCTATCTGTGAGGTCGTGTGCTCAGTTCTTAGCGCCAGGTTAAAGGGAAACTTTCCTCAACTGTAAGGCACTCAGCAGATATTGAGCAGGATGGGAATGGATGGAGGCACCAGAGCATATTAAGAAAGATACCTAGCATGGAGAAGAGACAATTAAGACACAATTTGATAGCCATCTTCAAATATTTCGGGAACTTTCAGAAAGAAAGGAGGAACAGACAGACTTATTCCATATTTGTTAAATAACACTCTAGAGCATCGTTTTTCAAATGGTAATTGGCAACCCATTAGTGGAAATCAATTGAACAGGTTAACCAGCATTTTAAATAAATAAAATAGAACATAATAGAAAATATCAGGGGCCGGCCTGGTGGCTCAGGCGGTTAGAGCTCCATGCTCCTAACTCCGAAGGCTGACAGTTCGATTCCCACATGGGCCAGTGGGCTCTCAACCACACATTGCCGGTTCAACTCCTGGAGCACCTAAATGGAGTCCGATGGGGCATGAAAACCTGATGATAGGAACGGAGCTGTGCTTTGCCACACCTCCTAACAGAGCAAGCTGAAATCCAAAGCAAAGAGCAGAGCATGCCCAGATGCTGCTCCCACACCTGGGGCTGCCAGGTAAAACACCTAGCTGGATTTGGATTAGCTAAGCAACAAATTTTTTTAGTACAGTATGTCCCAAATGTTGCAGGGAACACACATATACTAAACACAATCATTTGCTTTTAACCTGAAATTCAAATGTAACTGGTATGGGGACAGAGCCAGGAGTGCAGTTTCCAGGTTCTCGGCCTCACGTGGAAAGGTGCTGGCTCAGGTAGTGAATGGCCATCAACTGTGACCGCATGGCCATCAGCTGTGGCTAGTTGGCCGTCAGCTGTAACCAGTGAGCCACTGGCCACTGGTGTGACCACCGTGGCTACGCTAGCAGCAGATGGGGGCTAGCAAGAAGATGGTAGCTGAGCTAGCAAGCGGCGGAGTGTGGATTGTGGATTGCAGAGAAGCAGATTGCTAGCAAGTAAGGTTGGTTGGCAGAGAGAAGTGGATGACAGGTTGCGGACAGTGTGGCTCCTGCCTCCTGTGTCTCCAACCCAGCCACCAGTGAGACCATAGTGGTATGACTCCCCTATCTATGGCTCCATGGGTGTTCCTTTTTTGGCCTCAACACATCCTGCGTTCTTATGTGGGGAGCGGGACCAGAGACCCTGCATGCCACCCGCGTGACAACTGGGTATCCTCTATTTTTGTTTGCTAATTCTGACAATACTTGCCTACATTGGGTTATGTCCCTATACCTGCTTTAGAGGATTCCTCAGTCTCTCATTTGGTAAACAGTGTGGAACGTCAGCTCCAAGGAGCTGGTACTAATACAAACCATGCTGATGACACTAATGCAAAAAGGAGTGAAATTCAAATGAGCGTGGTATAACAGCTTTGTCCCATCGAACCCCACTGAGCCAAATGTCAGGGCCTTTTAAGAGTGAGACAAACTCCTTGAGCCATGAGGACATGTACAGCATTTGAGGAAGGAGATAATGAGGTTAGAGTCCCATTCTGTAGAGTACCCATGCTAAACGTGGGCTGGTATGAGGGAGGAGATTCAGCGTCACGCACTCTATTATTCAGCCCTCGGTCAGGCGGACCCTAGAAGGAGTTGACTGTGGCAGCTGCCAGGTGTTCTAAGGCAGACCTGATGCTGTTCATGCCCCGTGCCTTTGCTCTTTCAGGTCAGGCTGAGAAGGATGGCGCTCCCTCAGGAAGCCTGCCTGACCTCCCCTCGACCTCCATGATTGAGTCAGTTTCCTGTTCTCTGGGGTCCCATGCCCTCCTTGCATACTTCCCTTACAGCTCTCACCATAATAATTGCAACCACTCATGGAGTCCCAACTATGTGCGAAGCACTTTACTTCCATTATCTCATTGAATCCTTTCCAATAACCCTATCAAGTATTTACATTCCCATATCACAGATGAGGAAACTGAAGGCAGAGAGGTTAGATAACCTGCATAAGGTCACACTGTCAGTAAGTGCCCATCGGCCTGAAGGTGCTAGAGCTCCACACTGTAAATTTTTCTGTTAGTTGGTCTTTATCACCCAGTTAGGTTAACAATTCTTTGAAGGAGGGACTGTGTTTCATTCACCCTCACCTCCCCAAGCCTAGCTTGCAATGTGTGGCAAATTGCAGGCAGTATTGTAAACAGGTCAGCCCATAGTTTTATAGTCAAATAGACCTGTTTGTAAATTATGGTTCGGCCAAGAATCTGCCACTGAGAATCAGGAGTTTGGGTTCTGGTAACTCGCTCTGGAATTGAGGATTGTGGTTAAAAATCCGTGCGGTAGAGAACAGAGCTGGGTTCAAGTCCTGGCTCCACCACTAACCAGGTGTGACTTGGCAAGTTATTTAACTTGTCTAAGCTTCAGTTGCCCATCTGTAAAGTGAGGGAAATGAGAGTATCTACACCTCACAAGATTGTTCCGAGATGACTAACAAAGTTCTTATCAAGATAACTAATACGTGAAAAGCACTCAACAAATATTAGCTCTTTTTATTATGATGCAATTAATAATGCCCTTTGAACTGGAGTAAGTAAATTTTATTTAACTATTGGCATAAGTATTGCACGTTTTAGATATAGTTTTTATTCAGGAGATCAGAACTTAGGGAGAATAAACCTTATCATGTAAAAAAATTGGGGGGAAACTTATTTTTAAAGAATTTGACATAGGAGAATTAAGTCTTTTCAGTATTCGCACAACACTGAAAGAGTTCCCAGAAAAAGGAAGCAATATTCATGAGAATGAATTCCTGGGAATGGAGAATCAGGGCTAGCATGTTCAGTTGTATAAGCTGTTCCCTGCACAAAAGTGCTGGGCAGATAGAGTAAATGAGGCAGGGGAAATGGGGATTGCAATCTAGCTTGCATCTACTCACTAAATTGGAAACACTGTCTCTGCTCTTCATCCCCTTGGAGGAGATGCTTTTTTCTAAGCTGGGCTTGTGGTGACTCTAGCTTTCTATTTTGGGGGTTGATTTTTCTTTTCCCTTTTTGCTTCTTTGGGTGTCACTAGATGAACAGAATAGAGGAGGAGAAATACCATGAGTTCAGGGAAGGAAGGAAGACGTACCTGAGAGTGATAAAGCAGTGGGGGAAGGCAGGAAAAAAGGAAAGCAGGAACGGATAATGTTTATTAAATGCTGGTCATTTGCCAGGCACCGTTCAAAGTGCTTTAGACGTGCTAACTCATTTATCCCTGGTACACTCCTACACAAGGGGAACCACTGGAGGTGGAAGGGGCAGGTGGTCACAGGAGGTTAACCCACACTGACAGGGAAGTAAAACTCCTGCCACATTCCCTTCGTCCATAGCAAATGTTCAGAATCTCGAAACCCTCTTTTGAGTTTAGAGCCAAAAGAAAAATATGTTTTTTTTAAGAAGGAGATAGTCTAAATTCTCTGGCTGGTCAACCCAAGGGCCACAATCATTTACCTTTCTTTTTGGTCAACAGTCAGTATATAGCAAACCTTTGGGGAACAGAAAGAAAGGGGCCCTGGCAGGTTAGAAATTCCGGCAACAGACCTTCTTCATTCGCCCCCCTGCAACCTCAAACTTTCCATAGGGTTCGTTTCAGACCAGGTTCTGCACACACAGGTCCCTTCTCTATTTTCTTAAGAACCTGAAGTTTCCATAAACTATTGACTACTAAACAGTGACCCAAAAGCAGCTACAATGTCCACTCTTCCCAGTAGTCTTAAAAAAAAAAAAACCCTGTGAGAAAAGGTTGAAAATAAATCTTGCTACCAGGTGATCAGTAATCTTGCCAACTCCGGATTTGGGGGTACAAAGGTCACAGGGAGAGGAGAATTAAGCAGAGATAAATATATACACGTATTGGACATGAAAATAACCACACATATGTGCCACAATGAGGAGCATCCATATCGAACAACCTTGTAAGGAGAGTGTTTCAGCAGCTAGCACACAGCTAGAGACAGCAAAACCACCCCTGGACATCTGTTTCCTCATTTTGCCAAAGAGCCTTATTTTTGTATCCTCTTTTATAATTTGACCTGTTCCATTTTCTGGCTGAGAGCCCTGCCGGAAAGGAAGGCAAGCACTGCCTTTTCTGTCCATATTACAACTTAAGATGGGAAAAGCAAGGAGGGAGCAAGGGGAGGAAGGGGGAGAACACTGACATAGGGAAACAGAAATAGGGCGGGGAGAGAGACAGAGGGAGGGAAAAGAGGAGGGGAAAGACAAAAGCGGAAGGGGATGGGGGGGGGGGAGAGAGAGAGAGAGAGAGAGAGAGAGAGAGAGAGAGAGATCATTTTAATGTGCCCACCCTGAGATAAACTGATGTGAGAGAAACAAAAACAGGACATATTCCAGAACGACCATCCAGCAAGAACGTGACCCAGAAACCATAATCATAGTACTTTGGAACAGATCAAGCTGGTTATTTAAGACTCTTTAGACGCCAGTAGTCCTTAACAAGTGATGAAATATCATCATTTCTAGGCAGCGGTGCTTCTGTTTAATGCAGAAATAACTTGACACAGTCCTATACACATATTTCTAGTGAAAACATCTCATTGGCAAGGAAAATGCCCTTTCTATTGTCTCGTGTGCATATCTGTGTGCGCGCGCATGTGTATTTTATCCCACAATTCCATATCTCCTTCCTTCTTCTTTCTTCTTTGTTTTAGCTGAAGTAGATAAGCACTTATCCCCCAGAATTTATTGTCATTTTCCCTTTCCTACTCCCTTCTCGCTCCCAACTCCATTCTCTCCCCGAAATAAAACTTCACCTCCTGGGCAATTCGTAGTATCACTTCGCAAACAAACATTTGGGGGTAAATTTTACACGTGAGCCTGAGTTCACCTGCTCTTAGCTATGCTTTCATATTTCTCTCCAGGCTTCCACTGGCCTGGCCCACATTATGCTGCTGCAAAGGTTTAGTTTCCTTTAGAAATAGTGTCTGCGCCGCCATCAGGAAACCGTAAGAGGTTTACTGTCCCCAGGGACTCCACAGTGTAACACAGAGCGGACAGAGCAGGAAGTGAATAAAGGAAGCTAGGAGGAGTTTTTCTGGTTGTTGCTTCAGATACCGTTACAGAAAACTCCTTTGGAGCGTATTGATCACTACATGATGGTCTAATTTAATAAACCATACATATACATATATGTGTATATCTTGACATATATGGTTTTGAGTACCTACCACTCATTCATTCATTCATTCATTCATTCAACAACTATGTACTGAACAGCCAGGGCTCTGTGTTAGCTACTTTCACATGTTATTTTATTCAATCCACAACCACATCTCCCTGGGAGGAGGGCAACTTATCTGTTCTCCTCCCCAGGAAACTGAGATTGGCTCTGGAACCAGAAATTATGTTTTGAATCTAAGCTTTGCATCTAACTAGCTGTATGACACTAGACAGATAGTTTAACCTCTCTGAGCCTATTTGGTCCTTCATAAAGTGAAAATAATTTCTTCTGCTTCACTGAGTTGTTCTGAGGATGAAAGGAGCTGATATACCCATCATGGTATATCAATAATAGAAGAGACTGAGTCGCCCAGATTTAGGGAGTTATAACAATAGTGAACTATTCTGTGATTGTGTTGTTACAGCCAGGACACCAGACCACACCCCTGCAGCAGGGTGAGGTTTCCTGTGGAGGGAATTGAATTTTCCACTGTCAACCATCGTGAGAAAAAGTTAAACTGGGGTGAAAACTCCTTTCCTCTGGGAAGGTCTGTTCGGGGCTGGGGGAGGAGGAAGGCAGGAAAGATAGGCTTCGAAGGCTGGAGAGATCTGGGCTGGACCTGGGGTGGGGTGCATGGCCCTGGCTGTTTGGAGACTGGCTCCGGGCTCGGCAGGTAGCCAACCTGATCCCAGATCCTCCGTGGTACTAGACTCGTGTGGTAATTAGAAGGATCTGGGTCCACGCTGAGCCTGAAAGACTATGCAGGAGATAGTGTTCTCAGTCATTGCAACCAGCAGAGGGCAGGACACTGGGAAACCAGTTAGGACCCCAGCAAGCGAATGCTGAGCCTGCGGGTTCTGGTGTGAGCAGGGTAGCAGCAGTGAGGGCCAGCAGCGTGTGGTCACCGGTTTCTGGAGAAGAGAGGACTTGGAGTAGTTACCCTGTTGTCCACTGGCCTCAGTCAGGTGTCTCTGAATTCCAGTTCTCCTGGCAAAAGGCTAGAGCAGCCAGAACGGACGCTGTGGAGGCAAACGGCCACCCCTGAGATTTCTTGGATGTAAAATTACAGAGAAGCCTTAAAGAAATACTTGATTTCTTAATAATATGGGCAGGCACATCCTCGGAAATCAATGTATTTGGGGTGACATGATTTAAACGCCAAGCTGGGAAGCTGGGTGGGCTGTTTATACACGTCAAGTACCCAGCACCAAGTAGGTGAATTTTAGGTCTAGAACCTTTCTCCTTATTCATCCTTATGTAATGGAAGTAAAGAGACTTTGGATGCAGGATGCATTTTACTTAAAACAGATTTGTTCATAACTCTTGAATCTTGACACTGACACATCCTCCCAACACGGAGTGAGGAAGAGGAGATGAATGGCAATATTATTTAACTTATTATATATAAAAACTAAATCTCTCAGGTTTTGACCATGTTTGAAGGTATCAGAGCACTTGCCTAGCAACATGAAAACATAGTAAACATTTCATGGCTATTTCATTTGCGCACTCCTCCTAAAATGCATTTGTTCCTCCTGACCATGGTCTGAAGCTGGTACTATTACCATCCCAGTCATATCAGTCACGGCTCTATCAGGAAATGGATGGCATGCTCAAAAGGAGTGACTAAAGAAAGTCTGGTGAAGGGACTGCTGACAAGACTGTGAAGGGCAGGGGTAAAGAAAAAACAAGAGATAGAGAAGCGCCTGGGGCTAGCCACAGTGGGGAGCTGCTACCACCCCTAAGTCAGAAGGGGAGGTTCCAGAATCCAGCAAGATCTGATGTTATAAGAGGGGGCGACTCTAGAGGAACTGTGGCCTCGGATAATACAGCCATATTATCTCACGGCCTGAAGGGAAGAGAATAAGCACAGAGACATCTCTCTTCCCACTCTTCCATATCCTGCCAGTGCCTCTTACTGGCCAAATCCAACTGGAAGCCAAAGGATACGTTCCCAAAAGTATGTTTTCCAAGGCACTAAGCAGACAGGTGAAGGGTGGTGAGTGGGTCTGGAAGAGTATCAGAAAATAGCTGGCACATGATTTTATAGATTAGTAAACAGAGATACGGTTTAAGTGACTTGCCCAAGGTCAGAAAGCAAGTAAGAGGTAGATCAAAATTCAAACCCACATAGTGTGACTCTTAGTCCACGCACTTAACCACTAAGATATGCTTCTTATAACTTGTTAAGAAGATTACTAGTTATCAAGCATCTCTTTCTCCCTGCACCCGACCCAATCATTCTTCTGGTAATAGACTCCACTTACCCCCACCCAAATTCTCCAGCCTTCTTAAAGCTAGGTATGGCCATCTGACTGACTTGAGTTCAGGCCAAAGGAATATACGTGAAATTATGTGCACAGTTTTCAGGTTGTGTTCTCTACTTTTCTTCTCTCTTTCCTATGGACTAGAATATGGCTGTGACATTGGGATCTGAAGCAGTTACATTACACCACTGTGTGGAAGCCGTATTTGAGGAAATCAGAGCATCACAAAGCCACCAATAACCAGTACTGGACATGCTTATGATCTAAGTCAGAGAGAAATTAACTTATATCTTTTTTAAGTCCCTGTCATTTTGGCCTCTGTTATAGCAGCCAAACTGGTATTATTACAAAGACCAATCTCCTACATGGCCAGAATGAGGTTCAGTCATTGTGGTTTGAGCAATAAAAGAAATATGACTGGTAAGATTGCCAGTCATCACCAATGTATGTGTTCTCTTCTTCCTGGCACATTGCTAGACTATATTTCCCAGCCTCCTTCCATCTGGCTGAGGCTATGTGACTAGTTCTCACCTTTGGAATATGAGGGTAAGTGAGTATGTTACCTTCAGGCTGAGACAACCAAGAGTGAGCATACCTTTTCCTGGCTCACTTTATCCACCTTTCTGCCACATAGATGCAAAGCATCCAGTGAAGGAAGAGTCTAGATCCTGACGCTCTAGAAGACAGTGGAGCCAGAGGATAGAAGAAGCCTGGTTCTCTCAGTTACCACATGGAGCAGAGCCCTCTGACAACCCAGCACTAAGCTATAACACAAGCAAGACACACTGCCTTTATCTTGTTAAGTCACTGACGTTTGCATTTGTTTGTTATAGCAGTTAGCCTCTCCTGATGGATTTTATATTTACAAGCAGATGCACTCTGACAGACACAAATACTATTATCCAGTGTGACGTCTCATCTCATATTTCAGGAGGGCAAGGGGATGAGCTGGCAAACACTTAAGTTATTATTTTAAAGATGTTACACAAATGTGATCATTTATTTAAATAAAACCAATATGTCCTGTTTGAATGAGGAAGGCAAGAAAAGCACAAGAAAACCCTTTTCTTGCAGACCTCGTGGTACACTGGCCTGCAAGAGTTAGCTCTGGTGAATCCCAAGAATCCTAGGCTCATGAGCGCTCCTTTCCAGCCCTCAGAGGAAACGTCACAGGGTCTGAGCACAGAGAGTAGCAACTAAACGCACTGAGGCATGCCAGCGGTCAAGCGACCCCCAAAGGGCAACAAATTAGGAAAACTTAAGGAAACAAGGGACCTGCCTGCTTTTGGATGGTGAGAGCTGACATTTCCCCCATTCTTTCTAATATCCACATTTTCTAAAATAAGCATGTATTTGTTTTATCCTAAAAAAGGGTTTTAAAACTTCAATTTTTAAGGAAGATTAAAAAATACACTGGGTAATCCCAAAGAATGAACAAAGAAGACAAATATCGCTCACAGGTCAAAGGATTCAGTCCCTGAGGCACTGTCACGACAAGCAGAGAGGCCAATCTTAGAGATATATAACTATGACAAGACAGCATCCTGGGGTGACTCCCTCCCTCACTCACTTCTACAACAAGCATTTATGGAAGATTTATGTGCACAGGGCACTGTGCTGGCTGTTGGAGTGACCAAGAAGAATGAGAGGGCCAAATCTAAGGCAGTGGCTCACAACACTGGCTACACATTGGAATCACATGAGATGTGAGTTAAAACACACACACACACACACATACACACACACATACAACCACCATCACCACCAACAAAACACTGATGCTTGGGACCACACTCCAAGGATTCTGATGTAGTTGGTCAGGATTAGGACCTGGTACCAGGACTTTTCACAGTTCCTCCGATTTTGGTGTGCAGGGTGAAGAACCATTAGCAGGACATGACCCATGGGCTTAGCACTGAAGGAGGGGTAAGAGCCAGGCACAGGAGGAAGAGAGAAAGGGGAGGAAGGGTCTGCAGACAAAGGGAACAGAGCTGAATTTAGAGGATTGCTCCACAGTTCAACATACGTAGGAGGTGATAGTGGATGGGGATAAGACAGATCATGGAAGTCCTCCTATGCCAAACCGAATATCTATCCTCTGGGTAGCAGGGAGTTGTTAAAGACTATTAGACAGGGGCAGACATGGTCACATCTGGGTTTATCCCAACTCTGCATGCATTCTCTCTTACCTCCTCAGACGACCCTCACATCTAACTGTGGATGGGACTACAGATAGGCTATGGAGAGGTGTGGGCTTTGCCTCCTCAGAAAATGGTACTACTACAGAAGAGACAGTACCTTTCTGAACTCTCCGTCATGGGCAGACTTCAATGAAGCATTCATCCAAAGGCACACTTCTTTTTCTATTGCTTTTTCAAACCCTCCCCTTTTTTGCAACATAATTTCATTACATGATCTTGCTGCAACACTAAGAATAAATTCCCTAAGGAGCCAGTTATTGTTCATCTGGAGACTGATATGAAAATCTGGAGGTGAAACAAACGACCGATCATACCACAAAAAAGCAATGGGATTGTCACCAAAGACCTCAGATGAAAAACCATTCCATATGCTGCTCCAGGGATAAATCACTAAATAATTCAATTGACCGGATAATCATGCCCGAGCATCTGTTTCTGGAGACTAGATATATTGCAAAGAAATTTGTAGAAATAAAGATGGCTTTGGTTACTAGGTAGGACAATTGATAAGAGCTATTCCATCCTTCATGCATAGGAAATAAATGTCTTTTAAATAAATAATAATAATAATACAATAACAACAACAAGCACTTCCTGAATACTTGCACATACAACACATGCTGCTAAGACTGTACATGTCACATTGCAACATCTATGCAAGGTCTCCAAATGGGTTGATGAGACTCAAAGTACTTTAGTCACCTGCCCAAGGTCACAAGTAAGTGCAGTAATAGAATTCAAACTAAGTTTTTATTACTTACCTCTATCCTTATATTCTAGCTAGAGGAGTGAATCTGTGCTCATCTATGCTCCGGAAAGGATGACTGCTTGACAAGCTCATTCACTGCTATAAGAGGCATTTTTCCTGCTGTGTCTAAGAAAAGCACCAAAACTATCATGATTCTTTCCAAGGGAGAAATGCCAGTTCCCTCTTTGACCTGAATAGCATGGAATCAATGCAGTATCATCCAGTTAGCTGCTCTGTCTGAGAGAAAAACCCTTTGGAGACATCGTGTAACCAGCAGCATGGCACTTGAATATAAATAATAAATACCCAATAGCTATGGATCTCCTTTGGTTTCGGGCCCCTCACAGCATCTCAGGAGGCTAGAACTGGACAACACCTCAGAGGTCACCTGGCACAATCCAGCTTCTTGAAGATGAGAAGACAGGCTAGTTAACATCTACTAAGGAAGTGAGGGCTGGACCCCTGGTCTCAGACTCTCAGACTTGTGTTTTATATTCCCTATCACCTTGGAAGCCTAGAGACCCATGGTTCCTATAACAGTTTCATCTTCTCATGAGAAACTGGGCTTTTCACCCAGAGGAGCTGAAGAGAACAAGGGGTCCCCCTATTTATCAGTGCCTCAGCTGGGCAGTCCTGTCTGTTAGTCCCAGAGAGAGATGGGAATGGATGAGGGTCAAAAACCTGGGCCCTTCTGGTGCGTAAATCATTCTGTAAATGCAAATGTCTTAGTAGTTAGACAGACGGTTTCTCAGAGCAAGGAATCCTCATCCTGCCACTGCTTACGCTTATCTGTAATTTACGGGGACCAAACAGCTTCTGTCACACTGTGGAGTGCCAATGCTGGTGTCGTTAGTACACAATTATACACCCATGGAGCATATCACCAAGAATTTGCCCTCTTAACAAATCACTTCATGCAAAACTATGGGTTAGATGTCACTTCCATTTCATAAAAGGATTCACCATAGCATGCCTTTAAAGGCTAGTTTTGCTCATGCATTTATGATTCCATTTACAGAGATGGGAATGCCTCACAACTTGCCAGAAACACATCTTCTGAATAAACAAGGTACTCTTCTTCCCCACTTTCGAATGCCACCCTTAATCCAGACCTATTTTGGGTGCTCTGGAAATGAATGAAAGTTGTTGCTGAGGTGGAATTTTACTTCAGGTGGTATGGGACTTGATGAAGACATACCTCCCAGGACGAGAGGCTGACCGGAAACAAAGCACCCAAGGCTGAGAAGGATACCATGAATAAACATTTTTAAACAGCTGTCCTTCGTGGTAGGAAGGTAAGATTTTTAAGCTGATGATAAGAGAACAGCAAGGGCAGACTTGATAGCCCAGGCTGTCAGCAGCTAAACTAAATCAGAGAGTGAGAAAAAAGGGGGGAAAAAAGAGGAAGAAGAAAGAAATTAACCCAACCACAACCCACTAAGTGAGAAATACTTAAAGGGATCCTGACAATGCAAATTTCCTTCTCCTCACATAAGGAAGTCTGTCTTTGATAAGTGTCAGTGGTTCACGGACCACAAATCTCCACTTAGAAGCACAAGCATGGGAGGATGAAATGCCCTGTTCCCAGGATAAACAAGGAATAGAAACCAGGAAGGGATGCAGCTTCCAGGTCTTGGAGTTTAATTACTGGGACGCCGTTTTTTTGGTCCTTGACTTCATTAAATTCAGGTTAAGACTACCTATACGATGTCCTTTTCGTGCAAAGTACTTGGCACGGGAGAACCAGCCACCGCCGCATCCTCCAGGCAGGATGAGTCTCAGTGCTTACCGAGGCCCCAGGTTGGGAAGTTTGCTGGGCCGCGCTCCTCGGAGCAGTATCACTGACCTGGCCCGCCGACCTCGCTCCCCTCTCGCTGCACAACTGACACTTTCCCCGCCACTCCAGAGCACACGCTCCGAGAAAAGGCCAGTCAGTTTTCGCGTGGAAGGGAACGTACGGCCCGGGAAGTGACCTCTGGCTCTTTCCCTCCGCCCCTCCGGCTGATTTCGTCTGGGCACCCCCAAAACTCGCGGTTTCCGTGAGGAATTCGAGAAGATAGGCGAAGGGGCAGACTTACCTAACTCCTCCGGGTTATAGGGCGCGGGAGAGGCTTCCACAAACTCACTGTCTGGAGAAAGAAGAAAAACAGAAGAAAAAAAATAGAATCGCAACCATTCAGGGCGAATCGATTAAGCGTCAATGACCGCGCAGGTCCCTAAGAAAAGCGCGGGTTTCTCTCTCCCAGCCATCAGCATCTGTGAACCCGGGGCCACAGGGCGTTCGGGGCGCCAGACCCACAGAGGATAAAGAATGGTCGAAGAAACCCCAGGGGCAATTCGGCCCAGGGACCGTGCGTCTTTCGGGCGCGGGCAGGTGCGCGCTAACTTTCCCCAGGTGCGACCTTGCGGCTCCCCGGGCCAGCGCGGCGGGCTGCGACCTCATCCTCTGCCCTCAGCCCTCGGGGCGCATCGCTGCGTCCGCCGGCCCTGGCGCCGACGCCCAGCGCTGAGAAGTCCCAAAGTTTCCCGGCGGGTCCAGGAGGCATCAGGGGGTGCGCGGCGGCGGCGGAGGCCAGTTCCCCGCGCTCCCCCGGCCCGGCGCCCCGCGCTCATCCCCCGCCGCCAGTTGCTAGGCGACCGCGGCCGTCACGCTCGGCAGAGGCTCGCGCGCTGCCTCCCAACTCCCGGTTGGAGGGTGTCCTCTCCCACCCCCATTTATTAAAAATCAGAGCATAACCAGTTACAAAACGATTCCTGCTTTTTTTGTATTACGTCTGTCCTACTCGGATGCTGGGGAGATCATTTGTTCTGTGTTTCTCATGGGGAGATGAAGGATTTTTAGAGCTTTAATGCAGAGAGCAAGGGAGGACGATCCTCAAATGCCCTCAGTCCCCTCCTTCTTTATGAACCTGAATTCTAACTTCAGTCCAAACAATATTTCTTCCCCTTAAGACACGGCCTGGTTCAAGCAGGGAAAGGAATGTCTCCATTTCACAGGCAAGGAAACTGAGCCTCAGAAACTAAGTAACTTATGGATGACTGCTCAGCCCTATGAGGGGAGGTGTCTGTCTGTGTGAGGAGACCAGAGCTCTGCTCCTTCTACTATGTCAAGAGTTAAGCAGTTTCAAACATATAATGTAGAAAGAGAGGCTATGGTCTGAGAGTCGGAGTTGTCGGTCCTAAGTCATTCATGTCCGATGTGGGACTCTCTCTGGGGCAGTGGCCTGAAAAACTTGGGCCGTTGCATTACGCATTTCCCCCCAGGACTGACTGACTGCCCTGCCTGGGAGGGCCCTGGGCTTTTGGGATGTGCTCCAGAGACAGAAACCACACTAATGCCAGGAAGAGGTAAAAGGAATGTAGGAGCAAACATGGAAAATGGTTGTCCCTTCTCTATCCTTGTCCTGGAAGACCGACAGTTGGAGTCAACAGTCTGGGCAACCTCTTGGGGGCCATCTATAGTCTCAAAGTGATCAAATCACCAGCTGCTGCAGCCTGAGGGCCCCCAGATCTGTGCCAAAGTGCTGTAATTCTGTAAACACTCAGCCATCTCTGGGTTTTCCACTGTCAGCTCTGGGTTTACAAATTACCTTGGAGGACAGAAAGAAGCCACTCTAGCCAGCATAGCTCATGGTGAAGCAGGGTGGGGCTGTCCTTCCCCACTGAAGCAACCACTTTTGAGCTGCCTACCCTACCTACCTCTGCCCTCCCCTCCCCCCCACCCTCCAGCTCCTAAATCCAAGAAGCGAATGTGCTTGGGTGAATGTTTGCATCACGCCACCCCTCCCACCTCATAGAACCCTCCCATTTGTCTTCAGGAATTCATGACCATCACCAGCAAAATCCCCATTATCCTCAGCCTCTTGTCTGAATGTTTCTTTCAATTTCTTACTCTGATCAAACCCGGGCTCTCCTTGAAAATAACAGACCACATTACCCTGCTTACTGAAACTGTCTAGAGATCCTTGGTTATTCTACTCATTCCTTGAAGATATTGGTATCTGGCTCACTGTCACTTTCCCCAATACCATTCCCATGACAATTCTTATTTCTGAATCTACTTAATGGACTCTTCTCATACTGTAGTCTCTCAGCTCTTCAGTATCCTTTCCCATCCTTGACCTCTAGCTACCTCAGCTCTCTGCTCTCATAGTGACACCATCCAAAATCTCAATGTCGAGCATTCCACTCTCCAATCACTGCCTCCTAACTTTCCAGCTTATTCTCTCTATTACCTTAATTCAATGTCCCTTTGACCCTAGCTGTTCCTATAATTTACTTATCCCATAACCTTTTCTCTGTTCCTTACTCTCCTTATGATCTTCCTTCCTCCTATATCCACCTTAGCTTCCAGGTTCATCATTATTATTTCTCTTTTATATATCTACTCGGATCCGTGCCCCTCTCTCTCCATGTTACATCCTTGGAAAAACCATACCCCTGATAAAATCGTTCTTCACGATTTCTCACGTTCTTCTCTCTCTGCCAGCACCCAGATAAACACGATTGGAGAAGCACACCATCATGCGGCCTGGTCTTATTTTCAATTCATGACCACTAACCTTAACTGGAGCTTAGGGCAGCGCAGCAATCACTCTGTGTATGCCTGGTTTACTTACTCTCCTGCTCTTCTGTTACTGTGGATGGAACTATCTGTACTCCATCTGAGGTCAGCTCCTCCAATGTGGATCAAATCCTATGCCCTCTCAAGTGACTTTTCCCCCTGGCAACCTAAATTAATGTTTTCCTTCTCCTAGATCATTCTCATCAGTATATACACATGCTACTGTGTATCTGTCTTTAAAAGAAAATTCCTTTCTTGATTCTACCTCTCTCCAGCTACCACTCTCAATTCCCAGCTGCCCTTTACAACAAAATTCATCAAAAGAATTGTCTATACTCATTGTGTCCACTTGTTCCTTTTGCTCTTAAAGGCTTCTAGCTCATCACTTACCCAAAATAGCTCTTGTCAAGGTCAAGGTTTGGCCTTGGCATTGTCAATTCCAATGGTCAGTTATTGGTCCTGATAGCAGCTTTTGACCCACTGATCCCATGAGTGGATGGGCTCAGATGCACTTTCTGCAGGATCTGTCTCTTTCATTTCCCCATCATTCAGAGGCAACTAACTAGCCTTTGGACAGTCTACAGAGGGCTTTAGAGTCAGCCAGACCTTGATTCTAATACCGGCTCCACTATTAACTAGTAATTTAATTTCTGCCAGCCTCAATTTTATGTAAACATGGAGATAATAATCATACCTAACTCTTAAGGTTATGATGAGAGTGCAATGAACTAAACCACTTAGAGCTCCTAGAAGAGAGGCTGTCACATTGAGAAGATCAAGTAAGTATTAGTTATTATTGGATGGTGCACTCCTTTCACAACTGGGAAAATTGGCTCTTTTTTTCTCTAATAACTTTGAGTTGCCAAAGGAGTCATTAACCATAGAGTATGCTTCAAGTTAAGGGCAATGTTACACTGTCCCTGACTTTCAGTCTGTGTTCTATGAGTTGGTCATATGGAGCTGGCACCAGATATCCCCCATAGGAACAGCATTACAAATATTCCACCTGGTGATTAGTTCTGCATCCTGCCCAGCTCTTCTAACTCACTCACAGTGGACTCCCCTTCACTTTGTTCCCATACATAGGTGACATGTAAGCCAGGAACTTTCCTTACAGCACTTTCATTATTTGAATTTCCTAATCAACTGAAGGTCAATGAGAAAATATTTTTCTGGTTTCAATACTTGCTGCTGAAAATTGTTTTAAATAAATGATTCTAATTTTCTACCTTAGGAAGCCAAGCAGAGCAAACAGTAATATTTCCTGTTAATCATACAAGCATTTATGGAGGATTTCCCGTGCTTCCAAGACGATGCTAGGCACTGCAGACACATAGGTAATCAGAACAGGTTCCTGCGCTCAAAGCGCTCACCTTCTAATAAGGAATTCCATGACAGAGGTCCTTACTGACCCTTAGGCAATGTCTAAAGTGCCCAGCCATATTTAACTTTAATAGCCCTCTTATAAAGAAATGGTTCTGTTGGAGGGAGACTCAGTTTAAAGGACAGTGCACAAGTGTATAGGCTGGACTCTCAGCTCTGTCCGTCATCAGAGGCACACTCAGGTATGTCACTAAGACTCTCAGAGCATCAAGTTCCTGACAATAATACCTATCTCATTGGATTGTCAGGAGAAGCAACACAGGTAAAGGATGAAACAGACCAAGTGCAGTACCTGGCACACAGCGCATGCTCAGTATATGTTCCTTTCTCTCCTACTTAGAGGGCTTGAGTCCCTCTTTTGACTGCCCTAGGAAAAGAGTGAGCCTCCTTCTGCCGTGGCCCCTGCAGACAGGAAAAGGAAGTCCCTTCTCCTATTTCTAGGGCAGGTTTTATTAGAGAGTGGGACATGTGGGGAGAAAGCAGCAAGGAAGAAATATTTCTGGGGCTCAGGGTGAAATATTCCTGGAGCTCAGGTTTTCCATAGAAACAGATAACACGGGGGGGGGGGGGGGGGGGCGGGGGGGGGAGAAGGGGAGGGCTAATGTCTAATGTCCACTTTTACTATTGCCCTGCTACATCATGAGTTGAACAGGTTTGGGGAAGCTAGCCTGAGAACCCAACCCCTAGCTTTTATATATGTATATATATATATATATATATATATATATATATATATATATATATATATATATATATTACTATGTGTAATTATATCTATTATATTGTAATCTAATATAGAATTCTAAATTAATTTTTATTATATAAGCAAATAATATATATTCAAAGTAAAGGAAAAAACAGAAAATTCTCTTTCCCATCCTATCCCCGTCTCCATCTCCAAACTGAAACCTCATGCACAGCTTCATGTGGTCGTGGCAGAGTTTTCTTTAGGCATATTCAAATGTGTTTATGAATTGGTTAAACAAGTTGGACATCCTATTACAGATTCCAAATTAAAGGCAATACATTACTAAATGAAAAGTTGGTCCAACTTTAGTCATAAGCTGGGATGTGACTATTTTCTGTTCAGTAGGGCAAAAATGTACAAAAAGCCATAGGGGGAAAAAGTCTTATCAGCTATTAGAAAATGGTAAAATTTGGAACAAAATTTAGGCATTTCAAGGGTTATGCTTCAGTTATCTGGAAAACTCAATCAGGACCTCCGTTCCTCGGTAATTGAAGTACGGTCACATAGCAATATTGGGTATAACTCTAGGATCAAAGGCATTCTGCTCCATTTCTAGAACTGAGAACACACTCCAAATACTTTCTGGGGAGGCTGGAAGAGGCATTCTTAGTACAAGCCCCATCACTGATATTCTGCTTAATGTGAAGGGACTGCTGTGGGCCAGTGCAGGAGTCCAGGCATGCCTTCAGCCCCTAGCCGGCCTCTACTGCAAAGGCTGCAGGCTCTGCTTGGAAGAAAGGCCACACAGAGGGCCCCTGCTTTGGGCCCCAGCCAGCCTTTATGGACTCCAGAGTCCCCAGGGGATACACAGCTCCTTAGTCAGTAGAAAAGAGAAGGAGATGAGTCCTTTTCTTGGCTTCTTCCTCCAAGGAATGGGAGAGGGGCTCAAAGCCACATAGGGAGAAGTTTTTCATTTTGTTTTTTCAACGAAGTTATGTTATCAATTCCCTTTATAAAAAAGAGCTACACAAACACCATAATAACAAGTTAGAATGGTAGCCAGAGGCCACTAGGATCTGTGTACAATCTTCCTAACCCCAACCCCTGGGAGGTCACCAATTTCAAACATGAAAAACAGAAAGAAGTGGCCTGAGCCTTCCCTCTGCCTTCCTCTCCTTCCTGGCATTGCTCTTGGTTCATCTTCGCTGCAGGTAGCCTCCTGTCTACGGGAGGCCCTCTGCTAGTTAATAGCAGAGCAAGTGGAGAAGCAGTGCTTGCCCCTCCTCCCCTCCTCTCCCTGGGGAGCATAGGAAGGGCTGATATAGGAGGAAGGAGTGGGGCCATGGCTGCCTGAGCACAGCATGGCTCTTTTCTATTACCTTTTCTCTTATCTGCCTCCTCTTAGGACAAGCCAGCAGAGGACATCAAGGACAAATGCATGTCCACCCATATGGTTTTATCAAAAAGGAAATTGTACTTAATTGGTCACATTAGTTCCAGGGCTAAATTGGCCAAAAGAACATTTCTGCTCCTCTTAGGGTTTAATATTCTTTTATTTTAGCACAACCCTACATTTTCACAATCCTTGTTGAAAGGGAGAAACAAAACAACATAGCGGCTTGATTTCCCTTAAATAAAAAAATCAAGCCACAGATAACTGCTTTAAGTTTTTTTACAACTTCCAGAGGAAAGAAATGGGCTCTATAGGAAGAAAAGTTAACCATATCACCTAAAAAAAAATAATTTTCTTTAGCAGAAACAATACAGGCCAAGAGATGATATGATATTAAGTTTGACAGGAAGCCAAGGATTAATTTGGGTAAAAATGCTGACTGTGTTCTCTGAAAAATTCAAATGCCAATGCAGTACATGCTATTAACAATAGCGAGGTGTTTTATAAACAAATTGGATCCATCCAGCCCCCTAGAATTCCTGTTCCCATCTATGGACTAGAGATGAAGATTTAAAAGACTCTTCACTCAACATCATATCAAAGGAAATAAACTCTGGCTGAGCCAGGAAGCTACTGGAAGGTGTATGTGGATATGAGTCAGAATAAAGAACCGTTTCCAAAAATACACACAGAAAAAGGGCCCTGCAGAGGAAAATCATACACTTCCAACTCACACTTGGCTGGATCTGCTGGGTGAAATCAGACAAAATACCCTGTGTTAGGATTAAGTGCAAAAACATTAGCTGCAATTGAAATCTATGACTGAACTATTAAAAAAAGAAATCCATAGGATGAAATGTGAGTTTCTGCTGAGTTGCAGAGACTACCCTGATCTCAAATTTTCCACCCCAGTTTCCTGGACAGAGGCCTGAAAGGGAATCGCTTCTTTGGGGGACTGCAAATAGTCTTCTTGGCTGCATAGGGGCCTCTCTTCTTTCATAGTAAAATGGTTTTTCCGAGAAGCTAAGGCCTTAACAGTCAGCATAGTGCATATAGATGCTGGAAGGAGAAGCAGACGCCTGCGTTCCAGCCTGAGTTCTGCCACTAATCTTTGATATGTTTCCAAACCTGCCCGGACTGCGGTCTCCTCTGTAAAATGAAACGTGTTTAAAACAAAATGCCAATAGGAGATCATGGATAACAGATTCCATTGTATCAGTCCTTTTCACTATACCTTATGCAAAAGAACTAGACAAAAAGACTCAAGCTTCACAGGAAGGTGGATGCCAAAATGTTGCTTTTTTTTTTTTTTAAACTGACAGAGATTGAAATGGACAGAGCATAGCTCTGAGTTTGCTCTGAGGGGTATGAAAATCTGAGTTTGAACATGAGCTCTGCTGGCCTGTGCTGAATGAGCTTGGCTTAGTTCTTTTGCCATTCCAAGACTCAGTTTCCTCATCTGCAAAATGCAGATAATAATAACTGCTTGACAAGATTTCGATGAAGATTTGAATAAAATGAAATAATGTCCATGGCAGTGCTTGGCACACAGACTGCTCTCAGAAAAAGGTCCTTCCTTCCTTCCTGATGTTTTAAAACTCCCCCTGACCTTGAGAGTCACCAGAAAGGAAATCTGTTCCTTCCTGTTTTTATACCCTTACTCCGAACAGCACCGCTGACTTTCTAGACGCACCTGGCCCGACCGCCAGGTTGTTTCCCAGACTTCCCTCCTCTCCCCTAATGAGGAGCTTAAGCAGGTTCAGTCCCCTGGGAAGAGTGGATGACAGCAGGATTCCCAAACAGCTGAGTGAGCACATCCGTAACAGAAAGAAGTGTTTTGTGGATTCACTGAGAAGGGCTGCGGAGGCCTCCCTTTCAGCACCAATACCCACCCATACGATGCGGCAGCTGGTGAATCGAAGGAGCAGCCACATCAGCTTCCAAAGTGACAATCAGAAATGGGGCTCTGGCCCAACGCGGGCCAGTTTTGTGTGTCAGGCACTGCCTACAATTTTACTTGAAAAATGTTTTCCAGACCTTAAAAATACGTTTGCAAAACCACTGGCCCAGGCCCTTGAGGGTATTTTTGGGAGTGTAGGAAGCAGGAGTGGCAGAGGGACTTTCCTCCAGAAACTCCATATCACCCCCAGATCTCCTGGGTTCTCCCCAGGCAGCTTCCTGGAGGCTGTCCCACACTCACAGCAGCCTGAGATGCTCTGAGGACAACACAAAGGCAGATGTTGCAGGGATCTGGCCCTGCCTCAAGGCCTGTGACTCACCAGGATGACTGAGCCTCCCTGGCAGATATCACAGTTCTCGGAGGACTCCATGAAGCCAAGAACAAAACCCCGGGGTCTGGACACTTCCAGGACTTTCCCTGGGACTTCACTAGAAATGTCAACCCCATCAGCCCACATTGGGCCTCAGAGATGGTACAGCTGGTACCAGCCAGTGATGGGGGAGGTGGGACACGGGTGTGGGGTGTGAAGGAAAGCAGGTGGGTCATGGCTTTGGCATTAGCTAAAGCCGTAGGAGGGTCTTGGATGATAATCCACACATTGCGACAGCACTGTTTATTTTCCAACCCTGCTCAGATCTAGTTCTGTTTTCTACTATGACAATGAAATAACCAGCAATTAGAATCTGTAACTGGACCACCAGAGCCTTAAACTGATAAGGCAGACTAGGGAGTTTTGGAGGATGAATTGAGGGGCAACAGCCTACGGTAGCTTGGGGTTAGGCAGACCTAGGTTCAAATTTCCACTCGGCCATTTACCAGTTGAATGACCTTGCACAAGTTTTTCAGCCTCTTCAGGCTCAATTTCTTCGCAAAATGAGATTAAGCTTGTTATAAGAATGAATTGAGACAATCTATATCTATACAAAAAAGGCTTAGCATAATGTCTAGTATAATGTATCTACCTAATAAATGGTTACAAATATTTTTTTGTAATTCATCCAATTCTGACTTAGGTCTGGCACAGCAGGGCTTCTACTTCATTTCTGAGGGCTGGTTTCTTCATTTCACTCAAGATTTCACCAGGTTCCCATTTGGGCACACTGCCACATCCTCTTAGGACTGGAGCCCTTTCCCTGAACCCCGGCCCAGACCTCTGAGAACCATCCTAATACCAGCTGCCCACAGGATTTTCAAATTTCAGCCATATTGACTCCTTGTGTTAGTGTTTCACCCACATATGGCAACACTACCCACTCTTTCTTTGACACCTCAATCATCACAGACTGATTGTCTCAACTGGGGCCAGATATCATGGTATCTGTTGCCTACCAGACCTAAGCTCCTCTATCAGCCCCACGAGCTCATCACTTACCCAAGAGCAGTGTCCTCCCATTAGGCAGATCTAGACACAGGTCTGTGTCCCCTTCCTACTAGCCAGCCATGCCCCCAAAGATTGTGGAGACATGACAGTGAACTCATGAAGGGATGTGGTAGTGCTTGGAACTGGTCACAATAAGCAGTTTCTAGCCACCCCTTTGTCACACTGATCACTAAGGCTTCTTTCAGTTCTAGAATTCTATGATGGATGATTCTATCGCCTAGGTTATGGTGCCAAAAGCAGTCGTGTGACCACTGGGGTTGCCACAGCCCAAAAATGTACTCAGTGAAATCAGAGCGATGCAGAAGATGTGGTCCTTCCCCTGATTCATTCATTCATTCATCCACTCATTCATTCATCGAGTCACCCAGCCATTAAATATACATCAAGTATTTGCCAGGCTATTTGTGTAAGGGATGCAACAGTGACTAAAACCAGACATCTGTCCCAAGACTCTCACAGGCCATCGAGGACATAGAGAATCACAGGACAGTGTGCTAAGTGCTGGGACATGGGAACCTGCAAGTTCTGTGGCAGCACTGAGAAGGGACCTCGCATTCAGACCAGGATAGGTGTGTGTAGGTGGCAGCAGCAGGAAGAGATCCCAAAATAGATGACTTAAGCTGAAGCTTCAGAGAGGAATAGGAGCTGACCAAGTAGAAGGCAAATAGTAACAAATGTCTCTGCAAAGTCTCACAGGTGTGTGGGAGCTTGATCTACTCAAGGATCCACAGGTAGGTTGATCTAGCAAACTCCCTATGTTAGGAGGGGGCTTATTTTCAGTGATGAGCAACAGAGGAGTCCAGAGAGGCAGGTAGAGGTCACATCAGGGAGGTCTGTGTGTTGAGCTGAGGAGGTTCAACTTTATTCCATGGGCTATGAGGAGATACTGGCTTAGGAACCTCTAAGAAAGTGGCTAGGGTGGCAGTGTGACAGGGCACAGGTATGTACAGCTGTTGAGTTGTGGCTAGACTGCATCCAAGCTCCCACTCTCAGAGTATCGACCTTCCTTTTGGGGAATCTCCTATTGTGTGCAGTAGTCTTGGTTGGAAGCTGTACCCTGGTGCAGTGCAGAAGCTCAGGAAATGTTCATTGCTGTATAACTTAGCCCATTTTAGAGATGGGGCACAGCAGAGAGAGTAGTCTGGCGATCTCCATGTCTACATTGCTCACTCTCTGGTATTCCCCATGCTTGGCACATAGTAGATACTCAGTATTTATTGAGTGAATGAATAAACAACAATAGGTGACATATCCTTAGCAAAAACACCATGTGACTATGTCAACCTCAGTGGCCTTTGATCTCCCCATCCATAGAGTGGCTCCTACCACTAAAGGAGATCTCCATTAGTTTTGGGGGATGGAGAAGGGTTAGACTCATAGAATTGACAGAGGACCACAGCTCTGTCTGTGTCAGGATTATAGTTTTTACATTTATGCTCCACTCTAGGACAGTCACAATATCCCCACTATTTAATGCTGAGTTGCATTAATCAGATGCTAGGACAAAGAAAAAGAAGGGAAGGTGAGCTGACCTACTCTGTTTATATTGATTGCATTATCCTCAACTTTAATCCTCGCAGGGCTGTGGAGAGGAAAGGAGAGGAGAGGAAAGGAGAGGGGAGGGGAGGGGACCAGATAAACAGAAACACAGTACTTAACACAGGTTAGGTACTCAAAGATATGTGACTAACCTCCCCCCTGGCTAGAGTAAGGGCTAAGTAAATGACAGCTTACATTACTCATGGTCCTTATCACAACCCTACGAAGTAGGCATTCTTACTCTCCTTTAGAGCTGAAGACACAATAGATTTTCTCAAGGCCACATAACTTGAAAATAGGATACTCAGGATCTGACCCCAGGTCTGCCTTATTCCAACGTCCATGCCCTCGCCTCTCTAACCGCCTGCTTTTGAAATGACAGACGGCACTGGGCATCTACTGAGTACAGCTGGGTTGACACAATGAGTGCAGGGATTGAAGAGTACCACGTGTATCAGGGACATCAAAAGCAGCCATACCCACTCTGGTGTTGGCATAATGATGAATTCCAGCATGAGACAACCAGGCTCCTTCTTCCAAAGGCCATTTTTCACTGAGGTCCATGCTTCCAGCAAGTCTCTTGTATGTGCAGCTCTCAGATCAAATGGAACCTCCTAAAATAAATACGAGCACAAACAATAGAGATGAATTACTATTGATGCTCTCCTGGGAAGGGGAGGCTACCTTGAAGGAAAGTAGTCAGTTTCTAGTTTATTATATTTCTTTAGTATGCAAATATTGTTGTCAAGATTCAGGCATGGCCTGTGTGTGAGAGATCTTCCAATGAGGCTGCTCAAGTACAGGAACCATGGTTTCCCTCTCCGTCAATTAACAAATGTTTATGGGGAACTATCACATGCTAGGCTTTGAGCAAAGAACTTACTGTGTTTAGTTCTGCATGTTTTGTAGACTCCTAGAATTTCAGGGTAGGATACAGTGGGATCTCAATTTCTTAAAAATAAATAGGTATATACACTATACATGCCCGAAAAAGAGACTGGAAAAACGTTGAATTAAAAAGTTTGAAGTAGCTACCATTGTATTGGAAATATGAGTGCTTTTAATTTTCTTTGTAATTTCCTGCATTTTCCACAATACACATACATTCCTTTTATAGTCTGAAAAAAGTATATAATAAATATTATTTTAAACGAAACTTCCAGGGCCAATAAGGACCATGGAAACTAATTTTCATTTCCTCTTGAAAACTGTGATAAAAGGTCATGTGTCCCAAGGGCCTTTGGCTCTCCTAAAAAGGTCAACTCACTGGCTATCCCCAAGTCCAGCCTGGAGAATGTCTATCTATAAACTGTATCTGGGAAGATTACAACTCATGGTTAAACTTCTGCCCATATTACAAGCAGGTCTTCCTAACGCTCTGCGTGTAGCAGGTTCTTAAATGTGGCTGAATAATTGAACATGACTGATGGACCTAATCTGCAAACACAGCAAGTGGAACATCTACATGGCAGAAATCCTGTCTGCCTAATTAGGATGGGCAGCCATTATCATTTGTTGTAATCAGAGCACCTGGCTGGATTTGGTCTCCAGAATGCTGTTCAAAGTTGCCTCGCAGGCTCCTGCACAGCCTGCCCGACTGCAGACATGGCAAACTGACTTTTTGGCTGTCTGCCTAGAGAAGTCTCGTACTCTTGGGAGTTGTAACAAACAATCAAAAATCTCTAGTAAAATACCAGGAGGTAAAAAGATTGTACTGCACTCTATCACATACTGGCTCACCGGGGATTTGTGTTCAATCCAAGTACCCCAAAGTTTTAGAAGAACCCTACATCAGAATGGACATAGCACAATGCCAAAGTGAAAACACTGGATTTATCAAGAAATCCAGATTTGAGCGCTGACTCTGGCACTATCCAGGTCACTTCAGGCAAACCACTTTACTCTCTCTGGGCTTAATTTCCTCAATTTTAGATGAAGGAATTGGGACTAGATGTTGTCAAAGGCCTGTTCGGTCTTTCACGACTTGCAGCCTATAATAATATGCTTTTACACACAAAGGCAACCCCTCCACCCACATCAGTGAGCTGAAAAATCTGCAATATTTATCTATTAGCAAACTGAGACATCAGCCTCAGTATGTGAGAGGTGGCTGATTGAGGCTAGAGGCAGAGCTTCATTAGAACAAAACATGCTCTTGGTGCAAAAGTAAAAGCATTTCTGGAATCGAAATCCAATCTTGGGACATGATAACATTGGTATCATCATTTAATTAAATATTTAACATCTTGTGTCTTCATCAATTATGAAATAACATTAACAATTACACTCCATCCTTAAAGAGCAACATTTATTTACAATAGATAGGTCATTCAAAATCATTCAATGAATCCTATAGTATCCTTGAGAAGTGAGTGAGAGATTTGCCTCAGTCTTAGTTCAGCCACTATCCTCTCTCACTGAGATACTGCAGTGACTTTAGTGGGGCTTTGGTCTCTCTTTCTTCCAAACCATGCTCCACGTTTTCTTGTAGTACTAATATTTTTAAAGTGCAAATCTGATCACGTCACTCCTTGATGAAAATACTCCAGTGCTTCATCAATCCCTGGAGAAAGTCTGGACCATTTAACAAGGCATATAAGGTCCAACAATAGCAAAGTATTTGCAATCCCTGAATAAGCGCCTCTGTTTGGTCTTTTGTATATTCAGCCGTGCCTTGAGCACCAGCAAGATTGTTCTTCCTGCCTCACAGTGCTAACTACAACTTCTCCTTTCACATCTCATCTTAGATTTGGCTACATGCTCCCTGCAGATTTCCGTGTGCTTACTCCATTACAGCATGTATCACACTGTACTGCGATTATGTGTTAATATGTCTCTAGAGTTTAGTTCATAATTTATATTCTCAAGAGCAGAGATCCTACTTATTTGTATCCCTAGCATTCATACAGTGCCTGTCACAAGGTAAGCACTCCGTATACATTTGTCGAAGAAACGCACACAGGAGTAAATGATGGTGTTTAGCACAAGCATATTTCAGGTTAGCCCGTCCCTTTGGGAAGTATTCTCTGTTGCAACCTCACCCATCCTCTCTGCTTCTTTGGAAATTTCTCCACCTACAAGCCACACCCAATCTGCCTCTGCTTCCTGGCCCCATTCTGACCTTCTCATCCAGTCTAACTTGCTGAGATTCTCCCACTTACACTCCCACTTCAGTTTGTATATCTGTTCCTCTGCCCAGCATGCGACTAGAACCCCCGTCCTCATACACCTGCATCCCTCTCCCAGCTTGGAATGAAGCTACGCAGGAGACACCTGCCCACCTAATGCAGCCGAGTCACACACCAGCACCTCCAGGCTCATTTCTGGCAGTGGGGCCTTGATCTAGGAATCTAAATTCAGAAGAACCCTGGCCATAATTTGATTCTGCCTTAACTGCCATGATATAACTCCAACTATAGAGAAGGAAGGAATGAACTAGAAGTGCCATGTTTGAGGAATCAGATGGCATATGCCATCATTCAGGTATTCAAGCAACGATGAGTTCTAAGGAATATGAATATTCTCACAGCAAGCAAGTCCATTCACTGAAAACTTCTACTATAAAGCAAGATATATATAACTATAGGGAGACATAGATATACAAAATGAATTCATTCATTCATTTGATACATAGTTACCTGCTGTCTCATATGCACTAGTCACTGTACTAATTGCTGGGTATAGAAAAGGATAATTATTGCCTTTCCTTGAAGGAGTTTTCAACCTTGTGGGGGAGACACATATCTGGATATATCATGACAGAACAATGCATTAAGTGCAAGAATCGACGCATGCACAAGGGAATCCAAGGATATGCAAATAATAGAATCTGGAAGTTGGAAGGGATCTTAGGTCCTTTAGTCCAACCCTTGATTCATACATGACTCCCCAGCATATGCCTACACAGCCTATACTTAAATACTACCAGCGAGAAAGAGCTCACTTTCTCCCCAGACAGCCCATTACATTTGTGAACACTTCTGTCAAGCAATTCATTTAAAATTCTCAACAAATTATTGATGTTCACCAACAACCCTCAGTGCTGCTAAACTGTTCCAGGGCCTCCTGCCCCTTGTTCGGTTCTTCAAAGGCTACTTGAAAGAGAGATATTATTCCAGGAATATCAAGATTCTACCCCACTTCTGATACTCTCCCAGACTTGCACATAAGGACCTTCTTCTGCAGTGAGTAAGGAATCAAAAAGAACATTCCATCTTGGTTACAAGAGTGTAAATCGATCTTGTCACACCCAGAAAACAAACCAAACAACTAAACTGAAGCGCAAGAGGGAAGAGGTAACATGAAGGGATCTTCCTTCTCAACTGGGAATTTCTGGCTAGGATCGACGTTATGTAGGCTCTAGGTGTCTTTGTCCATTTGGGAGGCACCACAGACTGGGTGGCTTATAAACAACAGAAACTTATTTTCACAGTTCTTGAGGCTGGAAAGTCCAAGATTAGGGTGCCAGCATGGTCAGATGCTGGCCAGAACTCTGGGTTGAGATTGCTGGCTTCTCATTGCATCATTACATGGAAGGAGAGCTAGAAAGCGCTCTGGGGTCCCTTTGACTAGCATACTAATCTCATTCATGAGCACCCCTCCCCATGACATAATTACCTGCCAAAGGCCCCACTTCATAACACCATTGTATTGGGGTTAAGAATTCAACATATGAATTTTGAGGGAACACGAACATTCAGTCCACTGCACTAGGTCTTGCCTGATAATACCAGTCATCAGAAAAACCCAATTATCAGTGACCTTGTGGACCACAGAAGAAGAGAAGACAGTCTCCTCTTGGGCTGCCCCAAGGGTTTGGCTCTGATGAGTTTCAATTTCTAAACTTGGAAAGTTCATTTCCTTCCAGCTCCAAATAGTCCAAACACCTAACACATCACAATATACATCTGGGCTCTTAATATTCAAGTGATAAAATTCCATAGCACTTAAAACATCAAACTATTAAATTTGATTGAAAGAGAAGAGTAGAATGCTCTAAGTATCCACCATAAAAGAAGATGCCTCGTCACATAAACAGAAGGACATGCAATGCTAGAGGCAGAGTCTTCCTCTGACTGAAATGGCTGATGTTCAGAAAGTTGACATGATTATTCTGGGCTTCTTATTTTTTCAAAGAATTCCTAGCAGCTTTGTAACATTGGAAAATTTCAGGAACTTGAAAACCATTATTTCAAATTGGCTACTGTGGAACTCATTGGTGATACTATTTTAAGTATACCAATAAGTAATTCATGCTACTACTCTAAGAAAGTGTGGCAACAAGCACATTTTTAGGAAACATAATGAAGTTATAAAATTATGAGGTCCTTCGGTCCTTCGCAGAACTCTCAGTGACTCAGGCTTTTAATCTGTAAGTCAGTCCATCGAGACAAAGCTCAGAAGTCCAACACGCAACTTTCCCTGACAGAATCATTTCTTGCTCCCTTTGTGCTTCTCAGAAATTTAAGACACTGCTTTTCCATTGGAAGGTAATACTCTCTTTACAAGACGATTGTTGTGTCCATTAGAAGGTAGTCTCCTCCTGACAAAGTCATATTTTATCCACCCTTTCCTTCCACACAGTGCCTAGCCAGACTTGGGATTAAGCAATGCTTGTGGAATGAATGAGACTGACATACCTATAGCTGAAAAACTCAAATGACTCTGCACCAGCAAACTCTTCACATAACTCAGGGTTAAATCAGCAATCATAACAAAACATTTGTCACTATATTCTGCCACCCAGCAACACAACACCCAAGTACACATGGATGAGCAAATAAAAAGGAAAATAAATATTTCAAAAAAACTGTGTTCTCACCTGGCTTGGAATAGTTTCTTCATTTAGTGACCCTGGACAAATCGCTTCATCTCCCTGAAGCTCAGATTTTCCTAGTGTGTAAAATAGGGCTCATAAAGACCATCATTCCATCTTTAATAGAGTTTTGTTACTACCAAATGTCAACTGGAGCATCACCAAAACAGTGGACAATGCATAGCATTGTCATCATTCAGCAAGTTTGCTTATAGATATCCCTTGCCATGTAGCACTGAATTCCAACTTGGAGTTGACCAGTGTGGGAGGTGACATAACATATGGGAGACAGTATAAACAGAGTGGGTAAGAGCAAGGACTTTGGGGACAGATTGAGATTTAAATCCCAGGTCCACAATTTCCTAGCAGTGATCTGTGAGCAATGTATGTAATGCTGAGCCTAATTTTTCCCATCTGTAATAGGGGATCAAAGCACACGCTTTTGTGGACTTGCTGTAAGGATTAAATGAAAACACCAGTCATGTACCTAGTACAGATCCTGGCCAGTAATAAAATTCAATACATGGCAATAGCAGTTGTTTTTATTATCATCATTATTAACTCTTGAAGCAGATACACTTCTGGAAGTGCCTTAGTCCCATCCGCAAACTTCATTCCATGGGGAAACAGGATGAACTCTGATGAGGTGTTAGGAAGCAGTCATTCGTCCCCCAAAGGAAGGCTGCTGGCTAGAACACACTTCCCTGGAAAAGGATGTGTGAAAAGTGGGTAAGACTGCACATGTGAAACATTTGCAGTGTGTCAGTCCTAGAATGGAAGGGAAAAATAAAACTAGGCAGGAAAGAGTAGCAGAGTCAGAGAGTCAAAGAAAAGTTCTGTAAGGACTTGTTGCGGCAGAGCCATAAACAATGCCTCCTGGGTGTGGAATGCTGGAAAACCACAAGAGAGAATTAAGTCGTTCTACTTGAGAAAAGGAATTGGGCTGCAGCCTCTGAGGCAAAGAGAAGAGCCAGAATAAGATAAACTGCCACAGCTATGATAATGAACCAAGAATAGGATACTGATGTGGGCTCCACAGGTCACACACAGATACTTACAGCCACACCTGTGCAGGGGAAAATATCAGAGTCACCATCTAACCCAGCTGTCCATTAGAAAAATAATGTGAGCCACATAAATAATTTCAAATTTTCTAATAGTCACCTTTAAGAAAAGTAATGCGGGGGAATTAATTTTAATAATATATTTTATTTACTCCACTATATCTAAAATAGTATTTCAACATGTAATCAATATAAAAATTAGTAATGAGAATGTTAGATTTCTTTTTTTACATCAAGGCTTCAAACTCCGGTGTGTATTTTCACTCACAGCACACGTCAATTTGTACGAGCCGTACCTCAAGTGCTTAATAGTCACATCTGGCACAGATCACATCTCAAAGGAAAATGAATCCCATTCACTTGAACTCCTTGACTGACTGTTAATATTTTTTAAAAGCCCAAATTCATAGAGCCAGGGAAAATCTTTGGAGATGTTCAGAGTGCAAGAGCCACGTATATATTCCTGACAGATTTTCCCTTAGCATCTTTGCTTGAATTTGAGCAGTTTCACAACCCGTTACAAACCATCCTCCAATTCATTCAGGGCTGACTTAGTGGTTGGCCGGACAGGTTAATCATGGTGGATGTTCTTTCCACCCCATTGTATGGGAAATGCCTTGCCCACACCTTCCTCATGCAATCCCAAGGCAGCTTTATGCACTTACTGCTCCCCACTGTCTCTCTGGCCCAGCTGCCCAAGGGTGGGTATATGATTCTATGAATCATTTGATACCTTTATGTAGTCACCCTGTGTGGAGAATCCCACCCATCCAGGGACAGATCAGCTGGACCAATCAGATCCTGTCAGGAATATAGAGGCAGAATTAGTCAGCTGATGAACAGAAACATCAGAAGAAGACACAAAAGAAGCAGAGAGAGCAACAAAAATATTGGGTTTCCTTCCGGTCAATCTGCAGGTGTCTTTAGGTTCCTCTTCAATCTGTTTTCCAGCTCAGCCTTCCAAAAGCCATTTCTTCTTTTTTTTTTTTTTTTTAGATTTTATTGGGGAAGGGGAACAGGACTTTATTGGGGAACAGTGTGCACTTTCAGGACTTTTCTCCAAGTCAAGTTGTTGTCCTTTCAATCTTAGTTGTGGAGGGTGCAGCTCAGCTCCAGGTCCAGTTGCCGTTTTCTAGTTGCAGGGGGCACAGCCCACCATCCCTTTCGGGAGTCGAACCGGCAACCTTGTGGTTGAGAGGACATATTCCAACCAACTGAGCCATCCGGGAGCCGTGTTCAATCTTAGTTGCAGGGGGCAGAGCCCACCATCCCTTGCTGGACTCGAGGAATTGAACTGGCAGCCTTGTGGTTGGGAGCCCACTGGCCCATGTGGGAATCGAACCGGCAGCCTTCGGAGTTAGGAGCACGGAGCTCTAACTGCCTGAGCCACCGGGCCGGCCCTGCCATTTCATTTTAACAAAGCAATTCTCCAGATGAAAAAAATTTTGAAAGCCTCCTATGGGAAGGTCTCCAAATAACGTTGGTTCCTGGAGTTCTGTTGGAACCTTCCAGTACCAACCACATTCTGGGCTTCTGAGACACAGCTGCTTTGCCTGTTTTGGTTTTCCATGAGATTCTTGTATCTCTTAGGTCATGACTAGTTTACAAGAATCCCGTATGTTCTGAAGTGAGCCTATGCCTTTCAACAATAAGGCCTACCACAGAGATAGAAGCTGTCACACACATGTGAGCAAAGCTCTTTCCACCACTCTGCTCTGGACTTGTTTGCACTCAGTCTCATGCCAACACTTAGCCTGACAGAGAAGTGATGGATTATTTTGGATTGCATTCCCAAGTAATTATTCTGAAAAGACCTCATCACAGTGGCCTTCTGGGGACTCTTTTAAGCCTTATGTCATCTATAGCAGTGCTTCTTAACCATGACTGCACATTACAGCCACTTGGGATTACATTTAAAATATGTTGATGCCAATGCCCTCTCCCAGACATATGAAATCAGAATCTCTGAAGGCAGGTCCCTGGACATCTATCTGAATTTCTTAAAATCTCAAGTAATTCTAATGTGCAGCCACAATTGAGAAACACAGATACACAGGAGATGACCTTGTACAGCTTTGGGTTTCTGGCAGAGAAAATCATGTACTATTTTTAATGATAAAAAGAAATGCATATTTGTTTTTAAAGAATATATAAAAAGTAGGGAAAGATTTAAAGTAAAAAGTAAGTCTTACTCATAGAATCCCCAACAGCCCCACTCCCTAGAGGTAACTATTATAGTTCCTTGTATGCCCTTCCAAAATTGTCTATGCCTATGCAAAAAAAAAAAAAAAAAACATATATATATATATATATGTATATATATACATGCAACTATGCATATACATATATTTGTATATGCACATATATTTATATATACAAATACATGTGTATGCACATATATATTTATATGTGTATATTAATATACACAAAAACACACACGCATACATACACAAACACACACATATGTTTTCTTTTTTCTGTAGTTGGCTTTTTCTCTTACTAATGTATCTTGGTTATTAGCCTAGAAATTTTTGATAAAGAAAAATAGTGGCAGGTTTTGAGAGAGTACTTACTTTCCCAGGTAATACAGTAAATGATAAAACCAAAGTAACTAAAACAGTGTGATCTTGTTGCTGTAATAAATTATTTGCTTGATTAGAATCAAATGTTCAAAAACTAATCGATGAAATTCATTTAGTATATGAAAAAACTGGCATTTCAAGTCACTGGGACTAAAGGATAGACTATTCATAAATAGTATTGGGTAATTGGCTATTTTTTAAAAGTGATTTCCTATTTCACAGTATATATAATCCATCAATGTGATACAAAAATCATATGATTATATCAATTGATGCAGAAAAAGCATTTGACAAAAGAACAAGACAAAAAAATGAGAAACAAAAACTCATACACACAGACAATAGTTTAGTGGTTACCAGAGGGTAAGTGGGGTGGGGGGTGGGAGATGAGGGTAAGGGGGATCAAATATATGGTGATGGAAGGAGAACTGACTCTGGGTGGTGAACACACAATGGGATTTATAGATGATGTAATACAGAATTGTACACCTGAAGTCTATGTAATTTTACTAACAATTGTCACCCCAATAAATTTAAAAAATCAATCAATCAATCAATAAAAAGCGTTTGACAACATCCATTTATGATTAAAACACTTAGTAAAATAGGCATAGAAGGAAAATACCTTAACATAATAAAGACCATATGTGACAAACCCTCAGCTAATCTCATAATTAATGGTGAAAAACTGAAGCCCTTTGTTCTATGTCCAGGAGCACAACAAGGCTGTCCCCTATCACCTCTGCTTTTCAACATAGTGTTGGAAGTCCTCGCCAGAGCAATCAGGCAAGAGAAAGAAATAAAAGGCATCCAAATGGGAATGAAGAAGTTAAATTGTCACTCTTTGCAGATGACATGATGCTATACATAGAAAACCCTAAAGACTCCACCAAAAAGCTATTAGAAACAATCAACGAATACAGTAAAGTAGCTGGCTACAAAATCAATGTACAAAAGTCCATTGCATTCCTACATACTGACAATGAAATCTCAGAAAAAGAAATTTAAAAAAACCAATTCCTTTTGCAATTGTAACAAAAAGAATAAAATACCTAGGAATAAACTTAACCGAGGATGTGAAAGATCTATATGCTGAAACTATAAGACATTTTTAAAAGAAATTGAAGAAGACACAAAGAAATGGAAAGACATACCGTGCTCATGGATTGGAAGAATCAATATAGTTAAAATGGCCATATTACCCAAAGCAATATACAGATTCAATGCAATCCCATCAAAGTCCCAATGGCATTTTTTAAAGAAATAGAACAAAAAATTATCAGATTTGTACGGAACAACAAAAGACCCCAAATAACCAAAGCAATCCTAAGAAAAAAGAACATGCTGGATGTATCACACTCCCTGACTTTAGCTTGTACTACAGGGCTACAATAATCAAAACAGCATGGTATTGGCAGAAAAACAGACACATAGACCAATGGAATAGAATTGAGAACCCAAAAATAAACCCACATAAATATGGACAGATAATTTTTGACAAAGAAGCAAAACACATACAATGGAGAAAAGACAGCCTCTTCAATAAATGATGATGGGAGAATTGGAAAGCCATGTGCAAAAGAATGAAACTGGACTGCTATCTGTCACCATGTACCAAAATTAATTCAAAATGGATCAAAGACCTAAGCATAAGACCTGAAACAACAAACTGCATAGAAGAAAACATAGGTACTAAACTTATGGACCTTGGGTTCAAAGAGCATTTTATGAATTTGACTCCAAAGGCAATGGAAGTAAAAGCTAAAATAAATGAATGGGACTATATCAAACTTAAAAGCTTCTGCACAGCGAAAGAAACCATCGACAAAATAAAGAGGCAACCAACTGAATGGGAGATTTTTGCAAAGAATGTCTCCAATAAGGGGCTAATATCCAAAATATACAAGGAACTCATACAACTCAACAACAAAAAACAAACAACCCAATTGAAAAATGGGCAGAGGACCTGAAGAGACATTTCTGCAAAGAGGACATACAAATGGCAAATATACAAATGAAGAAATGCTCAACATCACTAATCATCAGAGAAATGCAAATAAAAACCACAATGAGATGTCACCTCATCCCACTTAGAATGGCTATTATCAACAAGACAAATAGTAACAAGTGTTGGAGAGGCTGTGGAAAAAAGGGAACCCTCATACACTGTTGGTGGGAATGCAGATTGGTGCAGCTGCTATGGAAGGCAGTGTGGAGGTTCCTCAAAAAATTATGAATAGAATTACCATATGACCCAGCAATCCCTCTCCTGGGTATCTACCCAAAAATCTGAAAACATTTAGAGATAAAGACATGTGTGCTCCAATGTTCATTGCAGCTTTGTTTACGGTGGCCAAGACATGGAAACAACCAAAATGTTCTTCGATAGATGAATGGATAAAGAATTTGTGACATATGTACACAATGGAATACTATTCGGCGGTAAGAAAAGATGAAACAGGACCATTTGTGACAACATGGATGGATCTTGAGATTATAATGCTAAGCAAAATAAGTCAGGCAGAAAAAGTAGAGAACCAAATGATTTCACTGATATGTGGTATATAAAACTGAAAACAACAAAAGAACAAGACAAACAAATGAAGAAACAAAAACTCGTAGACATAGACAATAATCTAGTGGTTACCAGAGGGTAAGGGGGGGGCTCTAGAAGAGGGTAAATGGAGTCTAATATATGGTGATGGAAAGAGAACTGACTCTGGGTGGTGAACATACAATGTGAGATATAGATAATGTATTACAGAATTGCACACCTGAAATCTATGTAAATTTACTAACAATTGTCACCCCAATAAACTTTGATTAAACACACACACACACACACACACACACACACACACAAAAAAAAAAAAAAAACACAAAAAACAAAACAAAAAAAAACAATGCTGACTTTTTTTTACTTATCATATTGCCAAATTGTTTTAAAAGATTGCTTAACATCAAGAAGTAGTGATTCTTTCAAGAAATAGGTAGTCTCACTCTTTGGTAGAAGAATAAAAATTGATACAGCTTTTAAATGGCAATTTGGCATATTCTCTAATGTAAAATTCATACATTCTTTAGGATACAATTGGTGTAAAAGAAAGAAGTAGACACACAGACACACACACACACACACATACATACACACACACGCTTTTAATCATATAGAGAAAGGGCTTGAAGAAATCTCAGACTTTTAATAGAGATACTTCTAGAGAAACAGTGGAGATTTCAAGCTTAGGACTATGATTTCAAATGAAGGAAAAATTCATTTAACATCATGTACTTTATATATACAATTTTTATAATGCATGTTTATTAAGTTTGTAATGTTTTCAATAATAAAAAGAAAGATCTCTCATTTTTAATTTATTCTTCTTAAATTGTGAGTTTATTTTTCTTTCTTATGTTTATTGGTTATTTTTTTTTTCCCTTCTGAACAGTCTGTTCATGTACGTGGCCTATTTTTACTAATTTTTTTTTCTTATTGAGTGTATTATTTTAATTTTAAGCAAAATATATTTTGCTATGTTACATAGATAATGTAATGACTTTTTCCATTTGTCATTTGTGTTTTGATTTCATTTATACTGTTTTTATCATATAGTTTTAATATTTCATGTAATTATTATATAGTCTTTTTCTGTACAGTTTCTGGGTTTGGTACCATACTTAGGAAGGTCTTTCCTACTTCAAGATTATTAAATAATTTACTCACTTAAAATTATTTTTATTGTTGAATATTAATATATGTTTTCATTAATCTGGATTTTATTTAGAGATAGGGATCCAGCTCTATTTTCCTCTCCAAATGGCAGTCTTCTCCCAATGCCACAAGGTTGAAATGCTACATTGCCATGTTTGTTGTGTCTATTTCTTGAGTGTTTATGCTTTTCCATTGATCTCTCTAGTGTTGCACCAGTATTTTAATTATTGTACGTTGGAACATGCTTGAATATCTACTATGGCTAGACTTCCTTTCCCACATTTCTTCTCTCCCCTGCCCCCCCCCCCCAGAAGTTGTGTGGATATTCCCATTTTTTAATTATAGAAGTTTATTGTTGGATAAGATATTATAGACACATTTCTCCCTGTTCATATCCTCTAAATTTAACTAAATACCCTGGAAATAACTTGATAGAAAATCCTAAAAGGCCCCTAAAAGGTAGAGAGACGAAGGCTGACTGGTTAGGGACCTCAGGACTTGAGATACCTAGGTTTTCTTTTTATCTTCCATATATCCCATACTAGGAACCACAGAAGCCTACAATCCGACACCACCAACAGGCATAGAATGTTTAAAAAGCAAGCAAGAACAGCTTTCTCTGTTTGGACAAAGGGCAGAGAAAAGGTGAGCCCAGCAGAGACCTAGTGGGTAGATACATCCCCTGGTCCCCAAGCAGGGCAGTGATAGGACCAAGAGACCCATCTCCCTGCAGCAGGAACAACAGTAGAGCAGCCTAACTCATTCCCTGCCCCCACACCTGTTGGCAAGACTTACCTTCCTCAATGTCAACATCAGCTGGATCCCCACTCCATACAGAATAGAATAGCAGTGGTCCCCATTTGCACCATCATCAGAAGGGTCCCTGAGACAACAGATGAGCCAATTCATCCTTAGGGATAGTATCAGCAGAGCCTGGGTGAGGATCCATTACCTGCCCCATACCCACCAAGCATCCCAGGAAGCACTTGTAGTAACAAAGAAGGAACCCAAATAGCACCAGGAACCCCATATTAGTATTGCAAGAACTCTGAAAACAAACTGTCACTGGAACTATAGCTCACAAAAGTAGGCCAGGACTGACACTCTAAATCTAAATACTGTGACTGCCTACAAAAATAAAATATTTAAGTATGGTCAGGAGTCTCCTAACGATATCCCAAATGTCCAAAGTACAATTAGAAAGCACTCATCATTCCAAGAACCAGGAAAAACACAACTTGCATGAGAAAAGACAGTTAACCAATTCCAGCACTGAGGTGAATGAGATGTTGGAATTATCTGACAAGGATTTTAAAGCAGCCATTCTAAAAATACTTAAACAATTACAAATTCTCTTGAAACAAATGAAAAAATATAAAATCTCATCAAAAATAGAAGTTATATAAAAGAACCAGATGCAAAATATAAAGTTTAAATACACAATAGCAGAAATAAAACAACTCACCAGATAGGAAGGAAATAAAAAACATAACAGCAGAAATAAATGAAACTGAAAAAAGGAACATGATAGAGAAAATCAGTGAAACAAAGAGCTGGTTGTCATAGGAAAAAAACTCAATGATATCAATAAACCTCTAGCTAGATTGATAAAGATAAAAAGAAAGAAGACACTGATTACTAACATCAAGAATGAAACTGGAGATATTGTTACAGATACTGTAGACATTAAAAGGATAATAAGAAAATCTATGAACAACATTCTACTGTTAAATTTAACTTCAAAGAAATAATGCCTTGAAACCATAAACAATGAAAACTCAGCCAAGATGAAAGAGATAATCTGAATAGTTTTACAATCATTAAAGGGTTTGAATTTATAATTATTAGGTTGGTGAAAAAGTAATTGTGGTTTAAAAAGTTAAAAATAATTGCAAAAACCACAATTACCTTTGCACCAACCTAATAAAAAGCTCCTGAAAAAGAAATCTCTAGGTCCAAGTGATTTCACCGGAGAATTTTACCAAGTATTTAAAGAAGAATTAATATGAATTTTACACAATCTTTTCCCCCAAAAAGAAGACAAGGAATCACTTTGTAACTCATTTTATGAGGCTAGTATTACCCTGCTCCCAAAATCAGACAAAGACAGTACAAAAAAGGGAGAACTATAAATCATTAACTCTTACGAACTGAGATGTAAAAATTCTCAATAAAATATTAGTAAATTGAATCCAGCAGTACTTTATTAAAAATAATATATCATGACCAAGTGGAATTTAGTCCAGATATGCAAAGTTTGTTTGATATTTAAAAATCACTCAAATGTAATCCACCTTAGCAATAAGCTAGAGATGAAAAATTATGTGATCATATCAATGGATACAGAAAAAACATTTTAAAAGACCCAACATGCATTCATGATATAAATTTTCAGCAAATAAAGTATAGACAGAAATTTACTCAACTTGATCAAGATCATGTGTGAAAAATCTACACTTATCTTACTTAATGGTGAAAAAAAGCCTGAATACTTATTCTCTAAGACTGGGAATAAGGCAAAGATGTCTGCTCTCACCACTCTTACTCAACATAGTACTGAAAGTTCTAGCCAGCACAATATGGCAAGAAAAAGAAATAAAAGTCATAAGATGGAAAGGGAAAATTAAAATTATCTCCATTTTCAGATGACATGATTATATAGACAATTCTGACAAATCTAAAAAAAGAAAAACTGCAGCTAATAAATGCGTTCAGCACAATTGCAGAATTTAACATCAACACACAAAAATTAATTGCATTTTGGGGAGATTGATTAAAAGGTACAAATTTTTAGTTATAAGATGAATGAATTCTGGAGACCTAATGTATAGCATGTGACTATAGTTAATAATAATGCATTGTACACTTGAAATTTGCTAAGAGAGTAAGATCTTGAGTAAGCTCTCGCAAATGTTCTCAACACACACAATCACATGCGAAACACACATGGTGAGCCGATGGATATGTTAATTAGCTTGATTATGGTAACCATTTCACAATGTATATGTATATCAAAACAGCATGTTGTACACCGTAAATATATACAGTGCTTATTTGTCAATCACAGCTCCAGAAAGCTGGGGAATAAAGAAAAGAAAGAAATTGCATTTCTATGTACTAAATGTACACATGAAAAATGAAATTTAATAATGTCATACCATTTTCAATTGTTCCAAAGAAAATAAAATACTTAGCTATAAATCTAACAAAATATGTACAGAACTTTCATGATGAAAATCACAACATGCTGATGAAAGAAACTAAAGAAGACTTGAATAATGGCAGAAATTTTTCATGTTTAAGGACTGGAAGACTCCATCGTAAAGATGTCATGTCTCTCAAATTAAACTACATGTTTAACAGGATTTATATCAAAATCCCAGCAAGGTTTTTGTAGACATAGACAAGCATTTTATAAAATGTATATGGAAAGTGAAAGTCCTGAGTATAACCAAAGCAATTTTGAGAAAGAACACTAACATGGGAGGAATCACTCTGCCTGATGTATAGTTTAATGTATAGCTGCTATACAGTGTATGATATAGTAATCTAGATGGTGTGGCATTGTCAGTCAGAGACATATGGATCAATGGAATAGAATGGAAATCCCATAGATAGAATCACATAAACACACCCAACTGATTTTTGACAAAGGTTCAAAACCAATTCAGTGAAGGAGAGATAGCCTTTTAAACAAATGGTACTACAGCAACTGGGGAAAAAAAAAGAACTTTGACTTAAACCTGATACCTTATACAAATATTATCTCAAAATGGATTACAGACTTAAATGTAAAACTGTAAATCTTTTAGAAAAAAATAAAAGAAAATCTTTGAGAACTAGGACTAAGGAAAACATACTTTGCACTAAAAGAACAATCCATAAAGGGAAAAAATGGATAAACTGGACTTCATTAAAATGTAAAACTTTTGCTCCATGAAAGATCCTATTTAGAGGATAAAGTAAAACTTTACAGAGCGCAAGATAATATTTGTAAACTACACATCTGAAAAAGGATGTTTATCTAGAATATATAAAGAACTCACAAAACTCAACAGTGAAAAAACAAACAATCCAATTAGAATATGGGCAAAAGTCATTAACAGACACTTCACTGAAGAAAATATACAGATGGCATACAAGCATATGAAAAGATGTTCAACACCATTAGCCATTAGGGGAATGCAAATTATTATAAAATCACAATGAGATATTGCTACCTGCCTATTAGAATGGCTAAAATAAAACAGTGATAACACCACATTCTGACAAGGATGCAGAGACCCTCCATTATTCATACACTGCTGGTTGTAATGCAAAAGGTTACGGCCACTCTGGAAAATAGTTTGGCAGTTCATTTTAAAACCAGAAACGGACTTACCATAAAAACTTAGATACTGCACTTTTGAGCATTTATCCCAGAAAAATGATAATTGATGTTCATGCAGAAACTTGCACACAAGTGCTCAAACTGGAAACTATCCAAATGTCCTCCAACAGGTAAATGGGTGAATAGTTAAATAAACTGTGGTACTGTGCAATATTACTCAGCAGTAAAAAAGAACCAAGTATTGATACATGCAACAACTTGGATGGATCTCAAAATACTTATGCTGAGTGGAAAAAGTCAATCTTATACTGCATGATTCCATTTATACAGCACTCCTGAAATAAAATTATATAGATGGACAACAGTTAATGCTTTCAAAGGGTTAGGGATGGGGGTAGATACAAAGGGGTAGTACAAGAAAGACTTGTGGTGATGATACAGTTTTGTATCTTGATTGTGGGGGCAGTTACGCAAAGTTAAGCACTCAACAAATATCATCTCACTTAATCTTCATGAGAACTTTGTGAGATGGCATTGTGATTCAGATTTTAAAGGTGAAGAAACTGAATAGAGAGATGTCTAGACACTTTTGAAGGTCAGCCAACTAAAAAATGTCAGAATCCAGATTGGAACCCAGGTCATCTGATTTCAAAACTCGTGCTCTAACTGCTAATCCATGTGTCTTCCCTAAAGCTATTTTAAATCCTCCTCTTTG
Organism: Rhinolophus sinicus; assembly: GCF_057876585.1. Lineage (NCBI taxonomy): Eukaryota > Metazoa > Chordata > Mammalia > Chiroptera > Rhinolophidae > Rhinolophus > Rhinolophus sinicus. The sequence continues at coordinate 123,465,165 of NC_142514.1, forward strand.
GGGCTCTTTCCTAGGGGTCTCAGTAGCTTTCCACTGGGCACTTCCTTGACTTCACACTTTTTCTGTTCTGCCTGTTTTCCCCAACAAATTCCATGTGGAGGAGGAAGCAGGGTAAAAAGAACAGGTAAGATCTTCCAGTAGAGCTCTACATGAATACAGCTCCGTGAATAGGTGAGGGAGGCAGATGAGAGAAGAGCGTGAGCTTGTGTGTGTGTGTGTGTGTGTGTGTGTGTGTGTGTGTAAGAGAATTTTTTCACTGATTTAATCTTACGAGGTCTGACAATTAAGTTCGTGAACTTGTTGCAACGATGTTGCTAACATTTTTTTATATCAGAGGGACTATTCATTATTAATTTGTACCAACTTTACAAACAGTTAACCAAGTTTACTATTTGGAAGTGCTGAAAAGGCTGTGTGAAAAAGTTAGACGACCTGAACTTTTTGCCAACAATTTATGGCTCTTGCAGCACAACAATGCACCAGCTCACACAGCACTGTCTGTGAGGGAGTTTTCAGCCAGTAAACAAATAACTATATTGGAACACGCTCCCTACTCATGTGACCTGGCCCCAATGACTTCTTTCTTTACCTGAAGATAAAGGAAATATTGAAAGGAAGACATTTTAGTGACATTCAGGACATCAAGGGTAATACGATGACAGCTCTGATGGCCATTCCAAAAAAGAGTTCCAAAATTGCTTTGAAGGATGGACTAGGTGCTGGTGCTGGTGAACAGTTTCCCAAGGGGAGTACTTTGAAGATGACCGTGGTGATATTCAGCAATGAGGTACGTAGCACTTTTTCTAGGATGAGTTGCAAACTTAATTGTCTGACTTCAAAAGGGTAAAATTAGTAACATAATCAAGTCTCTTTCTCAGGCTGTTTAAACTAAAGTATTTTCTTCCTTAGTGGTCTAAGGCCTGAAAATGTGCAAGAACTAAGAACTGTCTGGATAGATTCCTCTACTCTTCCAAACCCTCTGGGGGCTTGATCCAGATGGGCTTTTGAGTAAAGCAGACACCACCTTGTTCCAGTTATCTATTGTTGCATAGCAAACTACCTCCAAACATTGTGATTCTCTCTCAGGGTTCTGTGGGTTGACAGGGCTGAGCTGAGCAGTTCTCACGCAGGGGCTCTCATACAGGTGCAGTCAGTGGCTGGGTCTGGGGTCATCTGAAGGCTTCTTTCCTGGAGTCTAAATGTGAATGCTGGAAAATCTGGGGCTGGTTGGTCTTCTCCCCATGCAGCCTCCCCACCCAGCTAGCTTGGACTTTCTCTCAGTATGGTGGTCTCAGAGTAATTGGCAGTCATGTGCTGGGGCTTGCTTGTACCAACATGTAAGAGCTGATTCTCTGTATTTCTTGCCAACCTGCGTTCAGTGTTGTCACTTTGGTAGCTTGAAATCAGCCATAATGAGAGGAAGTATTTTTACCATGACAATGGGAAAACACTGCAAATCAGGGTTTCTTTGTTTTCCCTGGCTTCCCCAGAGTAAGTGGGCCAAGAAATTCAGGAGGAAGCAGCAAAGCTTCTTAGAACTTATTTGGGTGTCCCCAAATGTCCTTATTCTATTGGTCAAACAAGTCCCTAAGTCTAGCCCCAATTCAAGAGGAGGAGAATTAACTCATCCATGTCCCATGGAAGAATAGTAAAGAAATTGTATAATATAGGACCTGGCACAGAATCAGTAATCAATAAATACTTGATGAATGAATGAATGAGTAAATTCACATAAGCACTAATCTGTATGTCCTTCAGTCACCCTAAAAGTATAAAACCTTCTGGGAAGTTTTATTTCATCATCAGAGAGGTCAATGATTTTTAAGTCCTCAAAAAGCCTAAATCTGAATTTCCCTGATGTAGATCTATTTACACTCTGTCTGCAGGTATTCGCAGACCGGTTTACTCAAGTCCTCCCTGCTTATGTACTCAGCGGTACTGTCCACATGACAATGGCACAATGCTTGTTTTATAGGTGTTTATATACTATTTGGGTTTGCTTTACCATCTTAAGTAAACTGCAAATTCCTTAAGAGAGTTCTGTGTATTTTTTTGCCACTCTTTCTTGCTACCATGACAAAAACAGATAATTATACATACACACATATATACTTACAAGATATGTGATGATTAGAGATTATAAGCCTTAAAAGAGAAGGGAAGGGAAGGGAAGGGAAGGGAAGGGAAGGGAAGGGAAGGGAAGGGAAGGGAAGGGAAGGGAAGGGAAGGGAAGGGAAGGGGCCAGCCCGGTGGCTCAGGCGGTTGGAGCTCTGTGCTCCTAACTCCGAAGGCTGCCGGTTTGATTCCCATATGGGCCAGTGGGCTCTCAACCACAAGGTTGCCGGTTCAACTCAAGTCTCGAGTCTCACAGGGGATGGTGGGCTCCACCCCCTGCAACTACAATTGAACACAGCACCTTGAGCTGAGCTGCTGCTGAGCTCCTGGATGGCTCAGTTGGTTGGAACGCGTCCTCTCAACCACAAGGTTGCCTGTTCGACTCCCGCAAGGGATGGTGGGCTGTGCCCCCTGCAACTAGAAAACGGCAACTGAACCTGGAGCTGAGCTGCGCCCTCCACAACTAAGACTGAAAGGACAACAACTTGACTTGGAAAAAAGTCCTGGAAGAAGTACACACTGTTTTCTAATAAAGTCCTGTTCCCCTTCCCCAATAAAATCTTAAAAAAAAAAAAAAGGGAAGAAGGAGAGGAACTAAGCATTCTTAATTGCTATGTTTCAGAGCATTTCATAAATGTTCTCATTTAACTCTTGTCTTCACCCAGAAAAGTAGACATTCTTATTTCCATTTCACAGTTCAGGAAAATGTGTCTCCAGACGGTGTAGCCATCTGGTCAAGGCCACACTAGGAAGTGGAGGAACTGGGATTCAAATGTAGACCTGCCTGGTTCCAAGGCCTGAACTTCATGCATTCCTCAGGCCATCTTCCCACTGCAATACCCATCCCCTGCCAGCCCCCATTCTCTCTGCTTCCCTCCTTGAAGTATCTACAAAAGTCGTAAAAATGCTGATGCCTCTAAACGTGATAGGGAAACAGGTGTTTCAAGTTCTGCTCTTGTAAAAAAAATGGAGAGAGAGAGAGAGAGAGAGAGAGAGAGAGAGAGAGAGAGAGAGAATGTCCTTTAAAAGCTTGGGAAGATAAGAAGCTCAAAACATCTTATATTGGGAAGGGAGTGAGCCTAGTCGCAGAGAAGTCAACTAAAAGGCTATTGCAATAACTCAAACAAAGAGTGTTGGTGGGTTGGACCAAGGTAGTAGTTGTGGGATGGATAGATGTGAAAAATTTGAGGGATATGAAGAAGACAGAATCAGCAGATGAGTGATTGATTGGATTCTACTGGTGCTGATTAATCATTGTGGAATCGCCTGGCTGCACCAGGATAGTAAGACTGAAGAGAGGAAGCCTGGATGGGAGGTTTCTGGAAACCTCCTGGGAAAAGATGATAAGAACTTAGTTAGGAAAATAGCCATGGAAGTGGGAGAATGCATGGATTTGAGAGACAACATAGAGGCAGAATCTGCGGGATGTGTTGCCAAACTAGATGAGGGAATGTGAGGACAAAAGAGGGGTCAAAGGTGAAGTCCAGAAATCTGTTATTGACAACCAGGTGCTTTTTACTGAGCTAGGAACACAGAAGGGGGAAGCAGATTTCAGGTAAGAATGAATTCTGGACAAGCCAAGTATGAGGTGAACGTGTCAACAAACGCTGGCAGGCAGTATGTAATTGCATTTAAAACAAAACAAGCATCTCTTGTCTAATGAGATTCTTGCTCCCTTCAGACGTTAAGCATGAACGAACTGAATGCTATGTAGTAGGGTTTTGTGTCAGCTAATAAAGGGCTTTACAGTTCTCAATGTTTTCACTTCACAGTGGTTCAACTCTCTCCAAAAGCCATTTATCACCCCGTAGGCCCCTCTGTCATAACCAAGATGTCTTTATTGAGCTTTTCAAAGCTAATAAGAGATATATGATTCAATCGGCGACCATGACTCATATAACTCACAGAAAACGTTGCAGGGAGGTATCCCTAGGACCTCAGATCTGCCTGCACACACACACACATACAAACTCATGTTCATTTTCTTAGAACTTGTATGGACAGGCACGAAGACGTGTTTGCACATTTCTGCCCCACATAGCAGCACAGCCATTGTTTACACAAGGTGCCTGCATGTCAGGACAAGATTGCCTCCTTCTATACTCCAAGGAAGACGGGAAGTATTCAAGCCAGCAAATAAGCACACGAAGGCTCTCCGGAGAGCTACTGCATTTCGGCACCTCAACTTTTGTCATGAGACCCTATGAGAATTCCACCCAAAACACAAAGCCAGTAGGTAGGAAGACAAAGGGGTAAGACAGCCCCAACCCAGAGGAGACCACCTGTAGGTGCTTCACCAACTTGCTGGTTACACAACTCTTAGAACAGGCACTTGAAACCAAGCCCAGATTCAGTTTCCATGCCCACTGTGAGAACTCGCCACTGCCCCTGAGCCCTGCTCACCCAGCCCAGGTCCTGCCAGCCCACCAGGTAGACATCAGCTGCCTGGGAACCAGCCGTACTCCTCAGACAATCGATTGTCTCTTAACCTGACTCCAACTTTACCCAGACATGCCAAAAAACTCCCCCTCAAATCAAGCTTTCCTGGATGGAAACCCACTAAATAAGAGCTTCCTTACCTGAGAGAAGGTTCCAGTGATCGGCAGTGGAAAAAAACACCAACTTCTAACAGAAGTGACAGGGACTCAGAGGGCAAATCTGTTGGTTTTAAAAGAAGAAAGGTGACTTCATCCTGAGTGCTGTGGAGTTTAAAAGAGCAATGAGTGCTCCCCTGCTGAGCCAACTCTGCCTCATCAGTGATGACTCCATCCAAATTATGCAGCCGCTGCCCAGACACGCTCAGCCTCCAGAAGGTAAATCACTGGAATCTGACTAGCCCTGTTGTTTTCAAAGAGCTTCAGAAAGTCCTGAAGCACCAATCGCCTGAACCGGGCGGCACCGGGGTAGAAAAACCACTTACGACTTAGTTCCTGAGTCGTATCATTGTCTCCCAGGAATCCCAACTGTCTGAAAAACAGCTTCTAGGGAGAGAAAACAGGTATTTAAATTCCTGAGAGATAAATTTTTGCAGGAAGGGGGAAGAGAAAAGAAGCAAAGTTATTTCAGTCTGGACAAGGGGCATAAGAAGCTGAAAATGATCACCTTGCTAAGAATTTTTCAGAGCTGGTAGATTTATAAGCATACAAAGGTCACAAACAGGTGACAGTCTTTGCAGAGAAGGTAGTCAGGTAAGCACAGGGGATCAGTCAATGTATGGAAAGAAATTGTGACAGCCTTTCTAAGAAGGCAACTGATTTTTATTTTCTTTTTATTGAATATAAAAAGTACCACTTAACCAATTTGGGGTCATTTATAATATTATGAGCTAATGTCATATCAGCTCAAAACATGCTCACCTTTCCCAAGATGCTTTAGGACAAGAGATGTTTAAGTAAGGAATTTTCTCTTTTGTATGTTAAAGGGGAGGCTGGAGCAATTGGATTTATAACCAGGGATTCAAAGTCACGTCAAGCTATCCACGAAGCCAGGCACCTCTCCCTAATGCCACAACCTTGGGCTACACTTTGGGCAGGATTTCTGGCTGTGGTGCCAGCGCAAAGAATGATAATGCGTGTGACCTTTGTTGAAAGTGGGGCAGACAGACATCAAGCTTAGTGACCCAGCGCCCTTTCCCTCACACCTCTACTTCAGCAGAGTATACGGGGACTTTAGGTCAACAGGCATGTGTTCAGTTTCTTGCTGAGCTGTTTTGAGACTTTGGGATCTTCTTGTGTCAAATAGAGAGAGTCAAACAAGAAAAAACATCTCTTTCTGTTTAGATAGAGGTATGCAGTTTCAACATTAGAAGGGGGTTTTTGAATTCAGAGATTTAAGAAATGTCAACATGGCTTATAAAAGGAACTTGCAAGTCTTCTGGTCAGGGTGTAAATAATGATAAAAGTAGAAGAGGAACAAAGTTTAATCAATAGTAAGATCAATAAAAGAGCAGGGGCCATTTTTATTCACTTCATCATAGTATCCTCAAAGCCTAGCACAGAGAGTAGCCCACAGTAGGCGCTCAGTAGGTAGAGTAAACAGTGGCAGGCAGCCTCTTGCTGTTCAATTTCTAGAACAGATATGGTGAGAACTTTTTTTTTTTTTTTAAATGTTACTTTCTTTTTTTTTTTTTTTTAATTGGGGAAGGGGAACAGGACTTTATTGGGGAACAATGGTCAAATTGTTGTCCTTTCAATCTTAGTTGAGGGGGCTCTGTTCAGCTTCAAGTTGTTGTCCCTTCAGTCCCAGTTGTGGAGGGCGCAGCTCAGCTCCACGTCCAGTTGCCGTTGCTAGTTGCAGGGGGCACAGCCCACCATCCCTTGCGGGAGTCGAACCGGCAACCATGTGGTTGAGAGGACAGGCTCCAACCAACTGAGCCATCCGGGAGCTCAGCGGCAGCTCAGCTCAAGGTGCCGTGTTCAATTTTTTAGTTGCAGGGGGCGCTGCCCACCATCCCTTGCGGGACTCGAGGAATTGAACTGGCAACCTTGTGGTTGAGATGGCAGCTCAGCTCAAGGTGCCGTGCTCAATCTTAGTTGCAGGGGGCAGAGCCCACCATCCCTTGCGGGACTCGAGGAATTGAACCGGCAACCCCGTGGCTGAGAGCCCACTGGCCCATGTGGGAATCCAACCGGCAGCCCTCGGAGTCAGGAGCACGGAGCTCCAACCGCCCGAGCCACCGGGCCGGCCCCCGGTGAGAACTCTTAAAGTCACCCTCTGGTAAACAAGGCAATTACAGAGAGCACAGCCATCGAATCTTATGGAATGCAGGAGGAACTTGGCTCTTTGCTTTGCCTCAGCCTCCAGGTTCCTTGCCAAAGTTAGAGTAGAACAAAGAAAAGCAGTTTCTGCACCCAGAAAGCCTCCTTTGCCTACCCTGATCCCCTATACATCAGCTAGACCCTAATGTCCTTTCCTAAGGCAAGACTCCATGTAATGGGCAATCTGCCAAGTACCTTCAATTATCTTTTGTTTTCAACATTCTATCACAAAATTTTCAAACTTAAGAGATGCATTGAAAGAATTTCACAGTGAACACCAATATACTCATGTATTTCTTCAGTTGACATTTTTTATTATATTTGCTTTATCATATATTGATTCTATAACCATTCCTCTATCCATCCAGCAACTCATTTAATTACTTTTCTTATTGTGTTCTTAAGTAAGCTGCAGATATTAATACATTCCCCCTAAATACTTCAATGTTATTAACCAGAGTTCAGTATTTGTTTACAAATATTGTTTCCAATGTTCTCATACCATTTTCCCCTCCTACCAACAATGTTTAAAAGTTTTAGTTGATTTACATTGTTCCAACATCTGTTGTCCTCCTAATACCATCCATGAAGATAATGTATGTGGTATCTCATCATTTGCATATCCTTAATTACTAAAGCTGTTGAATGTTTTTTCATGTGCTTATCAACCATTCATTTACTATCTTCTGTTCAAATCTTTTGGCCATTTTTAAGTTGAGTTGTTTGTCATTTTATTCATGGGTTTTAGGAGTTTTAGTATATCTAGGATACAGTTCTTTGTCAGACACATTTTGCAAGTATTTTCTCCTGCCCTGTGGCTTGCCTATACATTTTCTTAATAAGGTTTCTTCTGATGACCAGAAGTTTAATTTTGAGTAAGTCTAATTTCTTTTTTGGTTTTTGTCTTCCCTCAGTCATGAAAAGATTCTCCCATGTTTTCTTCTAGAAGTTTTATAGTTTTAGATCTTTTCTCCAGGTCTATGGTCCATCACTAATTGATTTTTGTGGATAGTATGATATTGGGCAAGGTTAATTTTTTTTCCATATAAATATGTAGTTATTTCACCACCATTTGTTGAAAAGACTTTCCTTTCCCAGTTGGGTTGCTTTGACACTTTTGTCGAAAATAAAATAAATGTGTAAGTGTGGGTCTATTTCTCGATTCTTTATTCTGTCACTCTGTTAATCCTCTGTCAGTACCACACTGTCTTGATTATTGTAGCTTTAGGGTAAGTCTTGAAGTCAAACAGTGTAAATCTACAAACTTGAGTTCTTTTATCAAGACTTCTTGAGTATTCTAAATTCTTTGCATGTCTATAGAAATTTTAGAATCAGCTTGTCAATTTTGACTAAAAAACATAGTAGGAGTATGGTTAGGATTGTACTGAATCTATAAATCAATTTTGTAATTGACAGCTCAACAACATTGAGTCTTTCAATCCATTAATTTAGTATATCTCTCTATTTATACATCTTTAACTTCTCTCAGCATTGTTTTATTGATTTTCCTTGTAATTGATTTTCAGCAGTTTGACTGATATGCCTAAATACTTTTACTTTTATCCTGTTTGTTTTCTATATTAATTTTGCTTTATTGAGGTTTAAGAGTCTGTTTAGACTTTAAATTTTTTACCAAATGAATGAACTTTTCACCCATTATTTAGTCAAATACTTTTCTATGTCATTCTTTCTCTTTCTCCTAACCTTCTGGGACTCCAGATATATATATATATATATACATATATCTGTATGTATATACACACGCGCGCACACACACATGGTGCCAAAAAATATGTATACACATTTTAAGAAAGAAAAAGACTGTATTAAAATTATGCTGATGGTAACTACTTGGAGCACCTCTTGTATTCTCAGAAGTCAAACGTGACTTGTATTCATCTTTTGTTATTGGTATTGAGTATTACAATTTTCATACAGTTTTTTCCTTTCTTAAAATGTGTATACATTTTTTTGGCACCCTCTGTGTGTATATGTATATAATATAAAATCTTCTGGGACTCCAGTTTCATTATATACATATATATGTATATAATGAAACTTTTTGGTATTGCAAAGATCTATGAGTCTCCGTACATTTATTAAATCTCTGTTCCTCAGTTTGGATCATTTCTGTTGACTACTTTCACTGACTTTTTGCTCTTTCTGCTTTTAAATATGTCCACTGAATTTTTATTTCAGCTATTTGTTTTTCAGTTTTTATATTTTCATTTAGTTCTTTTTTATAGTTTATTTATCATCTAAGATTTTCTATATTTTCATTATGAACATATTTTCCATTACATACTTGAGTATATCTATAACTTCTTTAAAATTCTTGTCTGCTAATTCCATCATCTAGGTGATTTCAGATTTGGTCTCTGTTGATTGTTTTTTCTCTTTGAAATGAGTCATGTTTTCCTGTTTCATTGTAAGTTGAATAAATTGTATCCTGATTATGAATGATATGTTGTAGAAAGTCTGGATTCTATTATGCTCTTCTGATGAGTACTGACATTTCTTTATTCAGGCCTTTTAAGTAGCTGACCTCAAGTTGCAAAACCCTATCTCCCCTGTAGCAGCTGGGATTTCAATTCAGCTCTTCTAACTGAAGCTTCTTAAAATTGGCCTCTTGCATATGTGGTTCAGGAGTTGGCCAGAGATCTGGGCAGAGTTGCTCTGCATATCACAGGCAGGGCCCTATTCTTAAGCTAAAAGCTGCAACTCAGGAAACTCACCCAGGCCAGTCTGTTTTTCCAGTGCTTCAGTCTCTTCTGGTTTCTGTTTTTCTTCTCTCTCCAGTACCTTCAACTAGTCGTTCTTGTATTTTATCCAGAGTTTAAAGTTGTTATCTGTAAGAGGTATGGTCCAATAGGACCTACTTGGCCATACCAGATTCAATTACCTTTCGAGTCATCTACTTAACTTCAACAAGCTCTTTCCTAGGATACTAAATAAGTTTCATTTCAAGTGCCACCTCAGATTGATTGGTAATATTGAAAAGGGTACAGAGCTTCAACAGAAAAGGGTGACATAATCAATAAGCAACTTTTTAAAATCATATATTGTTTTATCACATATGTCTGCCTTGGACACAGAAGGGGCAGTGTAAGCCAGATATTTGCAATTTCTCTTATAGTTATTTACATAACAATGTGTAATACTCAGCAGTTCGTACCTTCTACCCCATTTCCCTGAAAATAAGACCTAGCCGGACAATCAGCTCTAATGCGTCTTTTGGAGCCAAAATTAATATAAGACCCAGTATATATTATATTATATTATATTATATTATATTATATTATATTATATTATATTATATTATATTATATTGACACAGTCTTATATTATAGTAAAATAAGACCCGGTATTTATTATATTTATTATTATATTATATTATATTATATTATATTATATTATATTATATTAAAGACACAGTCTTATTTTACTATAAAATTATTTTACTATAAAATTAGACTGAGTCATATTAATTTTTGCTCCAAAAGATGCATTAGAGCTGATTGTCTGGCTAGGTCTTATTTTCGGGGAAACAGGATAGAACATCTCTTGAAGTCAGAGCACTGTATTCACTTATTTGATGGTTAATCTTCTCCATTAGATGAAAACTTCATGAGACCCAGGTTTGTGTTTGTGAAACTGTCTCTTACATGTCCAGTGTCTATTATGTGGCATACAGCATGCTCTCAAAAATCTTTGGTAAGTGAGTGAGGATACTGTCTGATCAGACTTGGTACATGTTATCATCAGTGGTCTATCCCTGAAAAAGTAGACAACTTAGAACTATCTAATCGAGTTTCATATTTGTTTTAGTTTTACTTTTAAAAATTATGTAACCAATTTAGAGAAACAAATAGAGAACACATATTAGCAAAAATAAAATAAATCAAATTACCTCATTTCCCCCCATTCTAATATAACCATTATTACAATTTTTTTCATGTACCTTTTTGTTATCTTTCAAATTTTTAATTTCAACCTTGGGTGCATATTAGAATTTTCTGGGCAGCTTGGTAAAGTCACGATGTTCATACCATACCCCAGACCAAATAAATCACATTCTCAGGGATTGAGATCCAGGCATTAGTACTTTTTAAAATTCCCAAGATGACGCCAATACAACTGACCCTTGAACAACACAGGTTTGAATTGTATAGGTCCATTTATACACAGATTTTTTTTTCAATAAATACAGTCAGCCCTTCGTATCCCCAGGTTTTGCACGCACAGATTCAACCAACCGTGGGTCAAAACCAGTATTTTCACATTCCCAACTTCAGTTTCCCAACCGTGGATTCACAACCACATATGGAAAGTACATTTTTCAATCTGTGGTTGATTGAATCCGCCGATGCTAAGGGATGGCTGTAGTGTCGAAAGTTACATGCAGATTTTTGACTCAACGGGTCAGCACCCCTAACCCCCAAGATGCTCAAGGGTCAACTGCGTACAGTTAAGAGGACCTATAAGATGTCCCAACCAGGACTATCACAGGTTTTTCAGATTTCATCTTCTGTCTTCTATATGACACAGCCCTTACCCTCCAGTAGAGTTCAGAGAAAGCAGGATTTGAAGCAATTAAATATGAAACAATTAGAAATTAAAAGGACACCGAACATACATAATCAAGTATTAAACTGCATAGAAGCTGTGAGTTAAGTGTGCCAGGACAGACACACCTGAGTGCAATCAGAGGTGGACTCACCTGTACTTCGTGCTTCTTGGTGCAGCCCTGCCAGTTGGTTTTCCATAGCAAGTTGGAGAAAGGGGCACAGTGGCACCTTAGAATGATAGATGAGGCTGATTCTATGCCTCACTTCTTTGAAAATGTCTGCTTTTCTGAGTCCCCTGGATCCTGGCCTCTGCTCTCTGTGATTTTAATGCTGTTTGAACTCTTTACCTGACTTCAGAATTTGAGAAGACCACCCTCCACCAGAGAATGGCTGCAGACCTGTGCCGTTGCTGGCCAGGTGGCCTGCCTGGCTGGTGTGGAACCCAGGTGAGTTGGGCATAAACATTTGTCACCACCCTTTCCCCAGCTTGCCCCAGGGGAACTTATCAACAACAAAGCACTGAGCCTAGTTCTTGACCCAGGGAACACACCAGAAACTCCCAGAAGGTAAAATACCTATTCTTAGGCCTCCCACAGAAGAGTTATCTCAGAACCTCTGGGTGATGATATTCAAGCATTGGTATTTTTGTCAAAGTGCCCCAGGAAATTAGGACATGACTCAGGGTAAGAAATATTGGTGAGGCAACTTGGTCATCTAGCCTCATGGGCTGTGGCTAGATTTGAAATCTCCCCTCTGCTATTTCTGGAAGCAGCAGAGAGGAAAGTGCCAGGTGTTATGATAAATAGGCTAGGGTTTGAATCCCTGCTTTGCCATTTCCTGGCTGTGTGACGTGGGCTAAGTTACTGAACATCTCTGACATTCCAGTTAGTTAACTGTAAAAGAGGCAAAAGAATAGAACCTACCACTGAGACTCAAGGAGACACCATATATAAAGCAACTGGTACACAGTGTGTACCTAATAAACATCCGCTCCCTTCCCTCCCTGCTCCCCACACGCCCACCCTACCTCAGCTTGCAATAGAGCTGTGGGCAGCTCTAGCTTGCTTTTGTGCTTATTCTCCTTGATCTGACCCTGACCACAACATCAGTCTGGATTTGCAGCCCAGGTCCCTGGATCTGGCATTCTGAGCTCAGCTTCTGAATGTGACCCGGCTCTTCTTTCCTGCCTTGCAGGTTCTGGGCCCAGTTTCCATCACCTGTTTCTGTTGCTTAGCTCTAAGCCCCACAGGGATGGTTTCTAAAAGTAACTGGCCCCATGTTGCTCCAGCTGTTTTAGCACCAGGAGGGGGTGGGGCTAATTTTAGATTTGTCCTGGACTAACATCTGAGTAAAGGCAAGGCAATGCAGGTCCAATCTGCCCCCGTAGTATCTAGGTTTCAGTTTACAGAGAGAGATTGGAGAGATTTTGCCACAGGGTTTATGAGTCTGTAACATGCCAGGCACCTTATATGGAGACATAATACAGGAAATCGTTTACCTCAAAAATCTATTCAGATTTGAGCCTCAGGTGCTGTGATGAGTGGGCGTAACCACAGCACTCTTGAAATGCTAATGCTTCTCCTGAGCTAGGGTGGATTATTAGCTAGCACCCACCTCAGGGACAGGACCAGGCCCTGGCCTGAGACCCCGCAGGGAAGAGGCTAATGGAGAGAAAAGATAGAAGAGGTTATTGATTTATTTCTGTTTTAGAGAAACTGAGAAGGAAATAAGCTGAGGCAGTGCAGTAACAGAAAGCCCTAATTGAAAGAAGCAGCTCCCAAAACAGCCTGGCCCGGAGTAGGTGTTGAATGACTGTTGCATGAGTGTGGAATGAAAGGCTACTAAGGTGGGGAAGAAGAGATGCTTTGGGAATGGCCTGAGTATCTTGTGCTTTGGAAGGACCAGCTCAGAGAAAATTGGGCATTTAAGGGCTGTCCAGGGACACACAGCAGCAGAAGGAACTTGTGGCCTCTGGGTCCAGAGAAATTAGCACTTACGTGGTCAGGCCCATAGATATTTACAACAAAGTAGTATTGAGGACCCCCAAGCTCAAGAAATAAAGAAGACAGAGAAGAGTAGTAAAGAGTAGGCGCTTTGGAGTGAGTCAAACTAGTTTTCTAATTCCACCACTTAATGCTGTATTATCTTATGCAAATTACTCAACTACTCTGAGCCACAGCTTCTCCATATATTTATTCAACATCCACCACCATATTTATTGAACATTCACCAATCATCTCTTGTGCCAGACCCTTGGATACAGCAGTGGACAAACAAGTTTCTTGCCCACATGCATCTAACAATCTGGTAGGGGAGACAGAGAAGAGACAAGGAAAAGGTGAAGGCAGATAATAGGTGCTGGGAAGAAAGTAAACAGGAGTAAATGATGGAGGGGAATTTGGATAGGATCAGCTTCTGTGAGGAGGTGTCATTGGAACTGAGCCCTGAGTGGGGAGGAGCCAGCTCTGCAGAACGATGTTGGCACAGGGAACAGCAAGTGCACAGACCCCCAAACAGCAAAGAGCTTCGCAGGTTTGAAGAACAGAAAGGAGGTCAGCGTGGATGGAAAAGAGTGAGACAAAAGGAGATGGACTGAGGTAAGGTAAGAGAAAGAGGCAGGAATGCACAGGATCTCGAGAAGTCTGAATTTTGTGAGAGGAAAATAATTCCCATCTCTGGGCAGGAGCTGCCTCTATGAAAGATATAAGCACCGGGCCGACTCTGAGGGCAGAGGAGGTGGAGAAGTACCTGTGAAATGGGTGCCATTGAGACGCAGCCCGGATGTCAGCCCGGCCAAATAGGTGAGAACCCCTATAAAAGGAAAAAATCATTTTAAATCTGGTCTAGGACCGAACCTTTTTGATTGATGTAATTTGGAATCTACTTTGGAGAAGAAGTGAGCATTCCTGATAAAACTAATCAATTTTCTGGTCAACTTTAATGAGAGTAAGCTTTGTTGTGGGGATCTAATCATTCAAAGAACGAACAGAAAGAGTTTATCCATCCGGTGCCAGCAGAGCCAATGTAACTAAACACCAAGATCTGCCGTGCAGAAAGTCTGGCTATGTTATTGGTGAATGGTGCCCTACAGAAGAATGGGAAACTAATGCTCAAAAACCCAAAAGCCCAAACTCCCCAATGGTGTGGAGGTTACAGATTACATAGGGCAAAATCACAAGACACTGTGGGTTAGGGAGTTCAGGGTCATTCTGGGAGCTGGTAAGGGGATTAACTCATTTCTACAGGTCTTGAGGACAGTTCTGAGGTTTGTTCCAGTGTCCCTCTGTCTGGTTTTATGGGAAAGTAGCCAGGGGGTTGTTCCACCTTAGGGCTCAGGAACTGAAGCATAACTTAGATCTTTAGCCTGCCACAGGTCTGGACCAAGTAACCATTAGTCAGGTCTGGGCTACTGTCTTCTGCTGCCTCAGGGGTTGCTGTTTATCAGGGAAAGACTAGGTCTCTGAAGGATAGATAGTGAGAAAGAGAGATATGATTTCTAGAGCTAGGATTTAAAGCTAAATTTAATCGAATTCATAAAGACCTTTGGTTTCATGCCGAAGATTTCCAGCAAATCCCCAGAAGCTAGGGGAGAAGCATGGAACAGTCTTCTTCACAGCCCTCAGAAGGAACCAACCCTACTGATACCTTAGTCTCAAACTTCTAGCCTTCAGAACTGTGAGACAATACATTCTGTTGTTTAAGCCACCCAGGTGGTCGTATTTTATTATGGCAGCCTTAGCACATTAATACAAGAGCTTTATAGGGGACATTACAAAACTTCTTTCTTCAAACCTCCTTCAGCATCTCTCGCTTGGAGTACCACCTACCTGGTCCTAGCCTCTCTCCATCTTGCTGGCTGTTACCCCCTGTCCTTCCCACCCTCATTATTCTCCCACCTCCTTCTCAAAGAAAAGCAAATTTCCTCATTTTGCATCATGCATAAGGGACTCACTCTCATCTGAAACAACTTATCAAATTCTATTATTTAAGTAAAATTTTATAGAATTATAATACATGTCCACAAATCTTAAGGAAAAACTTGATGAGTCCCACGCTTCCCGCTGAAGCTTCTTTCCCTCCCCTCCCTCTTACAGTGGGTCACAGACATTTCAGCACCCTGCCCATGGGCTTTAGCACGGCCACTTCCCAACCTTCGAGGTTCTCCGCTGGTCCAGAAAAGCCATTTTCATTTTAATCACCCAACGAAAAGATGCTGAAGATATGAAAAAGATAAACATGGGGAACTAAGATTATGACAGATTTCAGCTGCTTTTCTTCAGTTCCAGAGACCATGTTGACATGGGAACAGGAAGTGCCTTTGGATTTTTGTCTTCTTTGGCGGCTGCCACCTCTCAAACTTCTAGAAGGACATGATGCCCCTTCTCCCATAAAGGTTATTTTCTTCAGCACTGGGCCCATGCGGTAATTAGAGCAGAAAAATTGGTGCCCCATGGGTTGAGTTAAATTTGACACAGAGAGATACCTTGAGAGTTAGCAAGCAAGGTAAAAATTGAGTAGAATTCAAAGTAGCATAGAAAATCCCTTCTAAGGTATCATTTTGGAGACTGAAATACTACTTTTCAAATTCCAACAAACATGACAGTTGCAACCTGTACAGAAGTAAACCGCCATTTATTCAGCTGAGTCAGCTGGCTGGCTTTTAGACAAACGTTGTACTGTCTTTATTATAAAAATCACATTCAGTACAGCAAGGAGCTTGCACTGGAGGTTACTGAGGGAACATGAGATTTATGTCTCCCATCTCACATTCCTTCTGGAGCACACCTTTATTAAGTAGAATGGTTTGTTAAGCAGAATTGCCCACAACATTTAGATGATTGTTTTCTCTTTCTAACCTCAAGTGCATATAGTTGAATTTGCTTTATAACAAACCTTTATTATGTAATAATTCAGATAAATTGTTATCATCTTAAAACCCATCTAGAATTTCTCTTTAGGTGAAAACCACCTTTAAATGAAATAAAAATAATAATAAAAAGGAGAAATAAAAGATTACTTTCTTTTTTTCTTTCCCTTCTTCCACCTTCCCCCTCACTCTGGTTCAAGCCGTTGTTTCTCAGTCTAGTTGTGTAGGACACAGCTCCCTAGCCCATGCTGGTATTATGAGCCTTGTGCTCTCTACGGCTGAGGCAGTCAGGTTCGCCGAACGCCCACAACGATCTCCGGCTGCTCAAGGCAGTCCAGCTCCAGGAAGAGCTGTTGTTCACAGGCTTAGCTGTAGGGGGCATAGCTCACTGGCCCATGTGGGAATAGAACCCGTGACCTCGGCCTTAGGAGCAAGGCACTCCAACCACCTGAGTCACCAGGCCAGCCCCCAACTGACTGCTTTCAACAGTATGAGCTGCGTCAGACAAATTTGCAACAGGCCAAACTTCCCACTGACAAACAAACCACAGAAAAGCCAGATTTTAAAAATGGCTGAAGGCATTAGAATGTGACCATGGAAGCCAGGATTTGAGGGGCCAATGTCTCTAAGAAAAGAAGAAATTCCTTGAGGTGACCCTGACATTCACTGTTGCTTTTCCTCTCCACGAATTTGCCAACTCATTCAGTTTAGGATGAGAGACCCAGAAGCCAAACAAAAAGAGGTGGCTAAGTAAAACTTTTGGCAAAAATTGAAGTTTAGGACGACCAAAGAGAGCCAGGAATAAAGGGATGGAAAAAAAAAGAGTACAAAAGAGTGAGTGGGACAATCTGAGATGCTTTTCTTCTCAAAGTATTTGTCCATTCACAAGTAGCATGAAGTCGCCGAGCAGCCAAGTGGAAGTGTTGGATAAGAGGCTGAGACCTTAAGCAGACTTCAGCAATCTCACCAATTTGAGAAGGGAACCTTGGAAAATCCTTAGCTCTATGCCCCAGATACAGGGGCAAATTCAAAATAGACCCTGTGTTACAAAGACTGAAATGCAGCCTCAAACCCATCCAATGCCAGATGGGACTGCCTTGGAGAAGTAATTTGGGCTGTAAACTCACAGTAGGTCACTGTGGTCCACTAACCTCTGGTTATAAAAATAAGCAGAAGCTCTAAGGCAGCTCAAGAAGGCAGCCCTTTGCAGTAATTCTAGAACTGTGCTCTTCCCCAAGATCAGTGGTATCATGAGACACGGTTAGCAGCACCTGTGCCTGTGCTAGGCACCACTCTGAGGGTGGTATGCAAAGACCACAAAGGTCTCTCCTTGTCCTCAAAGGGCTCACCATCTACAGGAGAAGACCAATAAGCAAAGAAGTTGATGATCACTGAGTGTGACAAGTGTTGTATCATTGGAATTAACCCCTGGTCACTCACAAAGAGTGAAAAAATTCACAAACTCAGCCTAAAATGAGGAGAGCAAGGAAGTTTATTCAAGAAGAAAGATGCCGGCATAGAAGTTGCCGGGGCAGACAATTGCACCTAACTTTAGGTTAGCTTTTTCTTATATAGGAAAAGGTAGGTAAATGTTCTTACAGCAGGAGATGTGACATATAGACTGAGGTCATTTGATTGACATATGTTCGTTATATAACTAGTTTCTTTCTGCTCATGCTCTTACCCAGAATGCATACAGAAACACCCATGGGGGAGGGGAGTGGCAAGCCTTAATGTTCATTTTATTTTAATTGTATTATAATGAGCCTAGAGTTCAAGTAATGGACAGGTTTCAACAGTTTGCGCAGATGTCAAAACCATATTACTCTGGTTAGGGTCTTATCTCCTTTTTTAGGAAGGTTTGGACATCTTTGATTTATTTCTAGGGGATGAGCCTGGGCAGTCCCCCTTCAGGTTTTATTAACCTTTTTTTGGCTCCTCAACAAGTGCTATGAAAGAAAAGGATATCCTGGAAGCTTAGGGGAAGAGAACCTAATCTATCCTTGAGGTTTTGAGGTGGGGGTGTGGGGTGGGGGAGGAGAGTAGGTGAAGCCAGAGGGGCTTTCACTCCCAGAGGAAGTAAAATCTCAGCTGAATCCAAAGGACTAGTAGGATTTTTGCGGGTACAGAAGGTGGAAGGTAATAAGAGAAGCTGTTAAGAGAGTAGATCCTAAGAGTTCTTATCACAAGGGAAAAAATCTTTTTTTTTTTTTGTCTCTATATGAAATGATGGATGTTAACGAAAGTTATTGTAATAATATCACAATATATGTAAGTCAAATCATTATGTTGTACACCTTAAACTTATATAGTGCTATACGTCAATTATATCTCAATAAAACAGCTAGGGAAAGCAGTTGGAAGAGTATATGTGCAAAGAGAGAGCATGGCTTGTCCAGCAAATAGCAAACAATTCTGTTTAATGGATGTGCAAAGTGCCATGTGAGGGAGAATCAAGAAAGAAAGCCTGAGAGAAAGGCAGGAACCAGATTATGAAGGGGCTCTTACACCAGAAGTTCAGAAGCCAAGCCATGTGTAGCAGTTTCAAGACTATTTGAAATGGCATGCTGACCTAGGGCAGTGCTGCCCAGGACCACATTTTGTTTCTTCTGGGAATACTGCTTGTCTCGTATGATCAGCTCTAACTGTCTGTTTGTGTGTATATCTTTGATGAATAAACTGATCCATCAAGGGGCCAATATTGCAATATAGGTGGCACAGCATAATGGCTTGGATTGGTGAAGAGGCCTTGAAAGGGAACAGATAAGAAAGATATTTGAGAGTCAGACCTGGCTGATTGGCTTTGGTGAGTGAAGGTGAGGGAGGAGTCAGGGATGACACTTAGGTTTCTAGCTTGGGCAATTGGAGTAATTTTCTTATGACAAACAATTACAGTCTTGTGCCTTATCTGCCTTCTAGCATGAAAGCATCTTAGATCAAGAAATTCAGAATCACAAGAATTTACTGAATATTGGCTACGTGTCAGGCAACTCTATATCCCATTCATTCCTCACAACAGTCCAA
This sequence comes from Rhinolophus sinicus, assembly GCF_057876585.1. Classification (NCBI taxonomy): domain Eukaryota; kingdom Metazoa; phylum Chordata; class Mammalia; order Chiroptera; family Rhinolophidae; genus Rhinolophus; species Rhinolophus sinicus. Next base: position 123,484,496 of record NC_142514.1, read on the forward strand.
AGAGGTTAACACTATTCTTTTTTTTTTTTTTTTTTTTTTTTACCATTTGGCAAAAAAGAAAACTGTTTTAGAATTTTCCAATATACAAGTGGATGACTTAGAATTTGAGTCCAAGTGTGTCTTACCCTAGAACTTGACTCATGCTTGGACTTGAACATAAAGCTGCTTTGAATTGATTCTCAAATCTACCCAAGTTGGTGTGGCTCATACAGCTGGCCCCACAAACTATGGAATTAGTTGGATTTCTAAGTCCTCTTATACTGGGAACCTTAGATGCTGTATAGATGGAACTTTTTCCAGTGGTTCAGGTGGAGCCAGCCCTAGGAAAGGAACTCTGGGGACATGAGACTTGTTCTTAGCCTCTCTCCGTTGTGGGTCCCATTCTGGGAGGCTCGGAGATATGAGCTCTTCCCAGCCATTTAGTGCTTCTACTGAGGAGCCAAACTTGAGCTGAGAACCAATTAGCGTCAGCTGGGAGTGCAGGTGCTGTTCCTGGGAACATAAACCTCACTCAGCAGCATGGGGTGGGCAAGGAACTAATTACAGTGGAGCTTCTATTACAGCTCTCTCCCTCCAGAAACAGCACACAAACGCTACATTGTATATACTCCTCTGAAAGTACAACAGCCCCCTTCTCTCTCTATCCTTAAAATGGCAGTCAGGGACATTTTGATCAGCCTCCCCCTGCCCCTTGTGGGTTAGTTCCTGCAAATGGTCTCCAGACTCCACCTGGATATGTTCCCTGGATCTCGGGGCCCAAACTAGTCAGTGAACATAATAATACTGATAATGATGAGCATAACCACAACTTAGAATTTGCGAAACACTTTCACTTAGATGATCTCATTGTGTCTTCACAACAGGCCGGTGAGATGGGCGGGGTAGGCGTTGTCATTTCCCTTAGTTTACAGCTAAGGAAACTGAGGCTGGAGCTGTGAAGTGAAGCTGGTGCGTGGCTGCTACAGGGCTAGAGCTGCTACCACTGGATCCCTTTAGAACCAAGTGGAAATGAAGACAGGGCACACAGGCTCGCAAAGGCTAAGGAACTCCTAGCTAGGAGACCAGCTGGTGGGGGTGGGGGGTTCTCAAGGGCTGCAGGGAGTTGAGTGTGTGGGAGGGAGCTGGGACTGAGAGACGGTGCTGTGGGTGATTCCTTAGAAAAGGAGGACTTCTGAGCCATCCCCTGGGTACCTAGGGCTCATTTCAGGAGCTGCCTGGGGTCTGCCTGAATCTGTCTGCACAAGCCTGCCACAGTCTCTTCCGCAGGTGAGAGGGTTAAGAATCTTCACCCATAGCTGTTGGGACAGGTCTAGACCCCTCCCCATTAGCCTAAAAGAGGAATGCCAGTCATCCTCTAATGCCATGCCGACAAGCCACTCATCAACGTGACCTCAACAGAAAGGACTGGAAGCTGGGAACTGCCCATCTTTCTCACCCCTAGGAACTTTTTATATTGAGTTTGAATGGAATCTAATGCATGATGGACAAACTGAAGCACATTTTAGAGGTAATGACTGCTCCCCTCCGCTCCCTTCCCGTGCATGTTTATTTGGGTAACGCTTATGTGTCCTTTTGAAAGATGCTCATTTCTGTCTTCAGACACAGTGGCATGCTGGCTCCCTGCCGGGGGAGCCCCCAAAGCTTTTTGTGAGGTCTATGTCTCTATCAAAGACAGCTCTCCTCACCTTGGTTTAAGTCCCACGCCCCTGAGCCTATCTCTGTGTTCCCAGCATTCCAATAAGTAGAAGAAAGAAAGAGAAGCAGTGAAGGGGTCAGGGCCCCTGGTCAGTTACATTGCCGTGGTTTACAAGGAGCAGCAATACAGTTTTAGGTTCAAGAAACCTAGCATTGAATCTGGTTCTGCCGTTTAGTTCTGTGATCGTGAACAAGTTTTGAGCTTGGTTTCATTAGGTATAAAATGGGGATATTAACACCTGCTCTGAGAATAGTATTAACCTCTTTGGACTGTTGTGAGGAATGAATGGGATATGGAGTTGTCTGACACGTAGCCAGTATTCAGTAAATTCTTGTGATTCTGAATTTCTTGATCTAAGATGCTTTCATGCTAGAAGGCAGATAAGGCACAAGACTGTAATTGTTTGTCATAAGAAAATTACTCCAATTGCCCAAGCTAGAAACCTAAATGTCATCCCTGACTCCTCCCTCACCTTCACTCACCAAAGCCAATCAGCCAGGTCTGACTCTCAAATGTCTTTCTTATCTGTTCCCTTTCAAGGCCTCTTCACCAATCCAAGCCATTATGCTGTGCCACCTATATTGCAATATTGGCCTCTTGATTCATCTGGGCCTTGAGCTTTTATACAAATGGCTATCTATTACGTTTATGATCTTAGTGAGCCTCACACAGCTCTGGAAAGAGAAACTTTAGCTACACAGGAGTTAAGGGACAAGGCTGGAACTAAACTGCACACCTCTTGAGGCCCCTGCCTGTATCCTTTCTCCATATCAGCCACCCTGATGGGGGAAATTTTGACTTGGAGATAGAGAACGAAGGCTGAGATTATTTTGGAGAGTGGACCACTTCAGGGAGACGAGGCCTAGGGTGAGGGGAGCTGCAGCAGGACTTATCTAAGAACCGTAGCATAGGTTGAGGACCATGGGTGACTGAGCAGGAAGTAGGAGAGAAAGTAGGGAAATTCATTAATTCATCACTCACTCATTCTATCTGATCGCCTTTTTAGGAGTGTGGGAGCTGAAATGATCAGCTCCAGACTGGCAACTTGGGGGCCGGAGCAGCTCACAAAGTGGGGGGGGAATGAAAATAGGGGTGGGGGGGGGCTGTTGGACCAACCCATAGAGGTTGTCAGAGGCATCAGGGTGAGTCTGAAATAATAACCAAAGCCAGGCAGATGTGCAACCGGTTAATGAAACTGAAGGTACTGGTCAGAGAAAGATCTTGTTTCAAGTCCTCAGAACTGAAATTAGGAACTCCAGAGCAGAGTGAGAGGGTTTTAAAGGCTGGAGTGGGGCACAGAGAAGGCAGCCTGGGAAACTGCCCGAGTGTGGGGGTTGAATGGTGAGAAGAAGCCGGAGAGGTGAGGAGTCAAATGAAAATGACATTAAGTTAAGGCTTTAGATTTATTCCTGGGACACTAGGAACCACAGGAAGATTTCAATAAGGGAAGGGGCCTGATTGGGTTTGCATTCTAGAAAGAGCACTCTGGCTGAAGTATAGAGGATAAATGGCAGGGGACATTAGTGGGTAAGATGAGTCATTAAAAGGCTGCTGAGAAAAAATGAGAACAAACAAACAAAAAAGAAAACATAAAGAAAAACAAAACAAAAGGCTGTCGAGGGACTGAATGGATTCAACGACAATGGCGATAGAGAGAAATGAAAGGTTTTAAGGAAGCAGAATCCATTGGATTTAGTAATCATTTGAATATAGGGTGACTCGTGAAGGGGAAGATGTCAAGAATGACTTCCAGTTTTCTAGAGACTAGGAAACTTGATGCAGGACCCCACTTTGCCATTATTTTCAAACTTGCACATCCTAGGTCATCATACCCTTGAGGCCTCAGTTTCTACTTCTTGGAACAGGAAAGTCGATCTAGAATAGTGGCTTTCTAATTATAGTCCTCAGGGCCGTCCTCCTGGGTGTGGCTGGTGTCCTGGCTCTCCCTGTGACAGAAGGCAAGACACGGTATTTCTGAACCTGGGTCTTCATTTGTGTAAATGGAGATAATTAATCAGATATTCAAGAAATACACATTCTAGGTGAAAGATAAAAAGTATGAAATTGGTCTGTGCCTCGTGGAGCTCTCAGCCTAGGAAGAGAAGCAGAAATACAAACAAATAATTACAAAGGAGCTTAGTAAGTGCCACAATGATATAAACTGTATACAGAGGGAGGTGGCCCAAAAGAGGGAGGGACCAACAAGTGCAGGGACTACATCTAGAGATAGGACAAGGGACAGACAGGTAGATCCAGGGAGAGCATGGTCTGGGTTGAAAATTAGGCTGAGCCTCTCTTGTCTATCCCTTCTTTTTTTTTTTTCTTTTTGCCTTTGCTGGACCCTTACCTCTTCCTTCTGCCTTCTAAATGGCATCGTCTTCCTCACCTACACGTGAGGCCCTGAGGGATTCTTCAAAAAGCAAGACATTGATCAACTCCTTATTATTAACACCGAGACAACAAAGAAATCGGCTAGCCCAACATCAAGAGATGGACGCACCAGTAGAGGACCTCCAGGCATCAGAGACAGGCCTTACGCCACCTTCTGTAAGCTAATATCAACATATGTCTTGCAGGTTCTGGAGAGCAGGTACTGCATGTAGTCCATACTTGTGTCCCTAATGCCTCATGTCATGCCTGACACAGGGTAAGTGACTAATGATTGTGTTGAACGAATAAAGCTCCATAGAATCTTTCAATCCCAAAAGGTTACTGCCTCATGTATCTCCCAGCCTCGAGGGAGGACTGCATCTCAACCACCTCACCTGGAGCCTGTTCAGACTCTTTCACAGATGTCACGGCACCCACCCAAGAAATAGGCAGAGAAGTAGCAACACCTCTTATTTTTTAACTTTCATTTATTCAACAAATACACACTGAGCATCTCCTCTACGCCAGTCTCTGGACTCAGAGATGAATATGACCTCAAGAATGTCACAGCTTCATCAGGGGACAGACACTGCATTCCTCATTGCTGTACAGTGGAGGCTCAAGGAGGAAGGGATCGGCTTTAACGAAAGGATACGTGTAAGAGATGCTTGGGCTGCATCTTGAGAAATGAGTAGGTGTTCGACAGGTGGATAGGCTGGCGGGGCTGAGGGAGAGAAGAGTAGCTGGGGCATAGGTATTTAAGATGAGAGATACAGTGTTTACAGCAGTGCTACTCAGAGTGCAGATCTGCAATGGGATAAGAAACTTGCCCCAGCCCTGCTTCTTTCAACAAGGGAGGCTTATTATAAACAAGCTCTCCTCTGGATTAAACTGTGTGTTTAGTGACCATTGATTTACATTCTGGCACAAGCTTCTCTGTGAAATTAGTAACAAATGGTTTGTAGACAGGCAGCTGGTCTGCAGACCACACCACGGGTTTACAGTTTACCAAATGCTTTTGCACAAGTATTTTTTTCCCCCTCAGAAAAAATTCTATGAGGTCGGCAGGGCAAGTATCATAATACTCATGGTACAGGATGGAAGTTGAAACTCACAGAGGTTAAGGTTCACGGCACACAGTAGGGAAGCAGTGAGGCTGGGATTCAAAGCCAGAATCCTCGCCTGGCCTTCCCCTCTTCCAGACTGTGTGGGAAAGCACCATCGACTCGTGAGATGGCTTCCTGGCCAGCAAGTCCCTAGGAACAAATGTCAGAGAGAGTCTGGCACGAGTGGATCATGTGTGTGACCTCATATGGCATTTCTCATGTTCCTCTGTCTCCTATTACTGGCATCTCAGAAATAGAGGCAGGATGACTCTTCCTTTCCATCCGCCCACCCTGAAGCCACCCACCCCTGCCATCCCAGGAGATCTGCCTCCAGCTCGGCCCTCTGCTTAACATTTTACCATCCAAAAGCGCTTGGGATTGGCCGCCCCACAGGGAGATTATCTCACAGATACAGTAGGCATCTACTCAAAATAGGCTTCACATCCTACAAATGCCATTCGGGGGCATATTGCTCTTACCCTGGCCAGGGGCGCCATGGCACTGTGGTGAGCTGTCCTGGCTTCCCTTGGGGCACAGCTCCCTGAACAGAGCCTTTATTCTTTTTTCTTTGTTTCTGGGTGAACAAACCAAGAGCAAATAGAGACAGTTACAACTAATGGCCAGGAAAGAGGGGAGACTCCCGGCCTCGGGGACCTTTAATCTGCAGTAATGTTCTGTCCATTGCTGCAAGCAGCAAGCTAGTGAGGAAAGCTCCAGGGCCCAGGTCTGTGTTACCACAGACGGCTGAGGGAACAGCCTATGAAACTGGAGTAAGTTGCCTGCAGAGGGTCAATGTCTATAACACCCAGCCTCTGGAACAGTCATGTGTCCTGTTCTGGACGAGTTCCTGCTTGGAAACGGGGCTCAGGCAGAGCTCCTCCCATCTGCTCACCCTCAGATGGAAAGCAGTCTCGGTCTGCAGCCTTTTAGAAGCTGTGTCTAGGATGCCAGGGAGGATACAGAGAAAAACAATTGGAGAGATTCTTGTTACATGTGTCCTTCCTTCACCTTGGCATGGAGTCCCACATTCTGAAAGACCAGTGCCGTAATGGAGAAGGGAGAAGAGCACTCGATGGCAGTCAGGACGCTGTCCTGATCCCAGCGCCAACTCCACTTTGACCCAGGGTGGTTCCCTTAACCTCTCTGGGCCTGTTTTCTATTGTAAAAGAGGGGATGCTGTTAACTGTCATAGCTGCCTCAAAAATGGAAGATGATCCCTACCAATAATCCCCAAAGACTTTGGGGACGCTTCAGACTCCAGCTGGCCCTCTCCCTGGCCACAGTGCCTGCATGTTATTTACCACTCTATTCTATCTACTTAGATCCATTGGCCCAGGAGATCATGGTTTTTCTTTTTTTTTTTTCTTTATCCTCTTGAGAATAACCTTGAAAAATCCTCCTATATTGAGAAATTTCTGTCTTCATCCAATGGTGAGCGTCTTGAAGCCAGGGGCCTCACCTTACTTGTATTCACAGAAGTCACAGAATGATTGCTATTTCCCCCCAATAGAATCCCCATGATTCCCAAAATATTTCTCTTATATTTAACAAGCACTTATTTTAGGCTTACTATGCACCACACATTATTGCGAGCATCAAACATGTATTAATTCCTTTAGTAGGTACTATTGTTACACCCATTTTATATATTAAACTCTACGTCTGTTAATGCCAACAGCTGGATCTCCTACCGGTCTGTTTCTCTTGTCAGTTTTTCTCTTGGTTTTGATCCTTTTTTGTTCTTGATTCCTGGTGTGTCTGATGATTTGGGATTGAATGCAAGTAACTCTGAATGGAAAATGGTAGATATATTTCAAGGTTCTGGATGACATTATCTTTCTCCAGAGAGAGTTTACTTTAGATTCTGAAGGCAGTTAGGAGAGCAGATCAGGTTAATTGATTCTGAGACTAAGCTGATTTAAAGAGCGCCTCTGTCTGCCATGACTGGCATTTCCAATTCATCTTTGCTCCTAGGGTGTTTGTCACCTTTCCGTGTGTTTATCAGGGTCTCTCCACCCTGGTGGGCCCTTGATTCCAATTTTTAACTTCCCAAATCTGAACGACTACTTAACTCTGCTTAACTGCTCCACTCTTTAGCCATCATTTGCTGCTCAGCTTCTTGGCCTCTTTGTTACTACTTAGAAATCAGCAAATACCTTGAGGGGCAAATGGGCTGCAGATGTTGGGCTACCTTCTCTTTTTACTTTTCTTCCTTGTTCCTGCCAATACCTTTTAAGAAATATGTACATATATTTATTATGTCTTAAATATATATACATATTTCTGTTTTTATAGTTATTTTTAGCAAGAGATTGTATTATTCTAACACAAACTAGTTCACCAGAGTTGAAAAATAAAATACTTATCCCTATTCTATACGTGAGGAAACTGAGGCATAAGAATGTTAAATAACTTGCAAAATTACTGTGTTTAAGTGAAACATTTACTCATTATTAAGCACCCACCATGTATTAGACTGTCTTGGGCATTGGAAATACAAAATTAATAAATCAGTGTTTGTCTTCCAAGATCTCAGTATTGAGTGGATGTCACTTATAATTCAACATAGACAGTGCTATTACTGAGGGAGGTATATGTGCTCCAGGAGCTCAGGTAAAGTTTTATCATGCTGACCTGTGCTTACTTCTCTGCAGAAATCTGTCCCCTCGTACACAGTGAACTTCTTGAGGTCAGAGTCTATAGCTTATTCAGTTCTGTGTCTCCAGTGCCTTCCCCAGTGACTGGAACAAGGCAGGTGTTCCATAAACACTGGTTGAATTGATTTTCAAGCAGGGAAGATGAAAACTAGGAGAGGATGAAGGCCATAAGATAATGGAGATTAATTGAGTCTGGCAGTTAGGAGTCCCTGGTCCACCAACTCTACCAGCAACTCTCTGTATAAACATGGAAAGTCTCCTCCTCTGTCTGGGCCTCAGTTTTCTCATCTGCAAAATGGAGAGGATGAACTAAATAATGCCTAAGATCTTTCCAGTAGCTGCGTGTCCCTGTAACTGTGTGTGACCCAACTGAGGATTAACTGACCATAGCCTACCTCGCTGTGTCCCCATGTGCCATCTAGAGGCTGCAGTACTAGGCCAGATGGCCTGTGAGACAAAATCAGGCTGGCTGTTCCTGTCTGTCTTCCCTATTTTCTCCCACGGAAAAATATAGAATGAAAAGAGTTTCTCAAGCTCACCTGGCAAATGCGAGAAGTTTCTTGTATGGGGCAGGCTGGCGGAGACAGGCAGAGTGTGAGAAAACATTTCTAGGTCCTCTTCCCCTGGACCTGCTCTGGCCAGCCTTCTGGTCCCTCACTTCTCCAAGCACAGAGTTTACTTTCTGATTTCAGAAAACAGTGCTGTCTCTACAGCCAGCACAATGCGTATCCCAGCTAAAGCACGGGAATGAAGCCAGTTCACTCGCCTCATTTGGCTGAGTGGGGCTCCTCTTTTCAGACACCCATCTCTCCATCACCCTGGCATCTGGACATTCTCACAGAGGCATCCAGAGAAACAAGTGGACACAGATTCACACTGAGCTGATTAGTGGCAGGGACCTGCACCCTTGAGAGAGCTTCTGTCTCCAAAAGGCTCTGTGGAAGCGAAGAAGTGTGGGCATGAAAGCAACAAGGGGCAGCGTAGACATCCAGCCATCTTGCCTCCTTATATGGATGAAACACAGGGCCCAGAGAAGGCCCATGCTTTTCCTGAGGCCACATCATTGCTTTTCAGGGTAGGGCATAGAATTTAATGTCACCATGAGAGAGCTCAGCTAACCCCTTGGCTGGGAGCATGGCTTGATTTCATTATGGAATCACACAACCAACTTTCAGACCCTTTTCTCATTACATGTCTTGTATGCAGTGAGCCCACAGCCACCCAGCATTCCTGGGCCGAGTTCTCACCCAAAACACTGAAGTCAGCTGGGGGAAGCATTTGGGCCATTTCCAAACATACAACTCCAGAGGTGGGAGGAGGGAGAGGAGGCAGCCAGGGATGTTTTTGTGGATTATGCAGTTACTGACCTAAATTTTATATCAGGGGAGAGAAAAAAAAAAAAAGAAAGAACTGCCGCAGGTAACACTGACATGTTGGAGAAAGTGCTGAGGAGACGAAATGCCTGACTGGGGTCTTTGAAAATGTTGTCTGTTTTAATTGGATGTGTCCTTTCAGAACTAGCTGGTGGCAGGCCCATCACAGGCTCCTTTTAATCAGTGGAATTCACATTTCCCCACTGCGTCTTCATACAGAGTAAAGTGCAACGGGGCAGGGACTCGGGGACCGGGGGGTGGGGAAGGACGTGATTCCAATTTGAAATATGATAATTGAGAAGGGTTTTATTTTAAATGGAATTGCCATGCTCCTTCTACTTCATGCCTTAGTAAGTAGATTTTTCTAAGGAGAAAGAAACTGTTCTCCTGGAGCAAGAGGCTAGAGTGATCTTCTGGCCCGTTTTGTGTCTCTTTTTCCAGAATGTGCACATGTGCGTGGGTGTCTTTCTTTTCCGAGGTGTGCAGCAGTAGAGTTCACTGTCCCCAGCCCAAGGAGCAATATAGAGAGGAGAAGGATGGGTGCTTGTGTCTAAGGGTGGAAAGGAGGAGACACAGGAGGGGCCAGGCCTTGTCATTGCAAGGGCCAGGCAGAAGAGGAACAGCCATTAGCCTAGGACTCATACCAGGGGCCAGGCCTCTACCATCTACATTTAACCTCAGACTAGAGAATGTGACCAGAGTGGGGGCAAGGTTGTCCCTAGCGTTCATTCCGTCACTCAATAAATGTTGGTTGGGAAGAGCTACTCATTGTTAAGCACTGGAACTCTCACCTTCTAAGCCTTAGGGCCCCATTTCTGGCCTTAGTCAGAGGTCTAGGTTACAAGCTCATCTTGGGACCGCCTGAAGCAGACCCAAATGCTCAGAAAGTGCTCAGGACCAACTGAGGTACCTGAAAGTCTCATGGGGCTCTATCAAAAGCCTGTGGCCCACCCTGAGCTTCAGCAGGTAGTGAGGCTCTAGGTTAGATCCATGGCCTCCGAGGAGCCTCAGAGCCATTCGAGATTAAGAGATGGAGGTGGGGAAAGGTAAGAAGGGAGAGACGGAAGGTGGAGAGAGGGCGTGCTGTGAGCTACAATATCTGAGCAAGTGGCCGAGAGACTCTTTGAAGCCTGTTTCTACAGCTTAATCTGTAAGGGGGAGTTGATACATAGCTCTGGATGTCCCATTTCTGGTTCAAGGACACTCAAGCCTCAGGGATTCATTCAACAGTCACTTCATGAACATCCATGGTGTGTCAAGGACTGCATCAGACTTCATGGCCCCTGCTCTTAAGGGGTTCACAATATAGTCAGGGAGACAATCATTGTGTCAACACATTTTTGTCGAGTGCATTCTTTGAACCAGACTGTTCTGGGTGACGGGGATACAGCAAAACATAAGGCAGGCTCTCTGCCTTGAAGGCCTCTACATTTTATTGTGGGAGGGGGAAAGCTGACAGTCAGCATATAAACAAATAACACATGATAAGAAACAAGAGAATTTCAGATATTGATAAGTATTAAGAAGAAAAAACAAGGTAATATGTTTGAGAGAGAGCAACTGGGGTAGGACTGTTAGATAAAAGTGGAAGAAGGCCACTCCGAGGAGATGACAATAGAGCTGAGCGCTGAGTGATGAGAAGGAGCCGACAGGAGGATACCAGCGATATTAACCTGAAGGGAGACCCAGGACAAAGGCCAAGATGCAACCTGTTCCACATGTTTGAGGGGCAGCAAGAAGACCAGTGTGGCTGGAGCAAAGTGAGTAAAGGGGGAGTGTACAGAGATGATATTAGAATGGGAGGCAGTGGTCAGCTCATGGAGAGCTTTGATTTAATCTATATATGATTCCATTGAGAAGCCAGGCATCTATATCTCCTCCTCTTGAATCTGTGGCTCCTTGACCAATAGAATTCAGCAGACGCGATGCTGTGCCAGTCTCTGCACCCAGCTCTCAAGAGACTGGCAGCTGCTACTTCCTGTCTCTTAGAATACTTACTGTTGGAACCCACGCTATGAGGAAATCCAAACAGCCCCACATAGAGAGGAACAGAGGTTCTAGAACAAGAGCCCCAGCTGAGCTCCCAGACAATGGGCAGTATCAACATGTCAGCCATGTGAGTGGGCCATTCAAGAAGTGGATCCTTCACCCCAGTCAAGCCACCTAGCTGACCCTCCGTGGAGCAGAGAAGTATTGTTCCTGTGAGCCATACCCAAATCATAGATTCATGAGCAAAATAAGGGATTGTTGTTGTTTCCAGCCACTAAGTTTGGGGGGGAAGGGTTGTTACGTAACGATAGATAGCCCAAACAAATGAGAAGCCAATAGAACGGGGTTGGCAGAGTTTTTCTGTAAAGAGCTAGATAGTAAATACTGTGGTCCTTGCAGATCAAAGGGTCTCTGTGGCAACTACTCAACTCTGCTGCTGCGGTACAAAAGCAGTCATTGATAATACACAGATAAATGAGTATGGCTGTGTTTCAATAAAACTTTACTTATAAAAGCACAAGAAGGGCCAGATTGGCCCACTTATTATAGTTTGCATGACCCTGTAATAGAGGGTTTTAAGCAGCAGAGTGATCTACTCTCATTTACACCTAGAAAGCTTCTTCTGACTGCCAAGTAGAGAATGGACTGACTATAGGAGAGCAAAAGCAGAGATGGTGACAGCTTGACCACGGGTTTTACTAGTAGCAGTGGAGTGATGCCGTCAGGGGTCTCTGTTGGAGGTGGCACTGAGAGAATTACTGAGACTGCTAAGAAAATAGCCAACTGATCATTGCTTGGAGAGAAGTATGGATAAGGAAGCTATGTGAAAACTCAAAGGAAGGACACTCATTCTGAGGATCAGGGCAGGCTTCTTGGAAGAGGCAACTGCTGAATAGGAACTGGTCAGGGGAAGAGCTGGAAGAATTATCTTCCACCCCAGCAGAGTAGCAGTTCATAGGGGCTAAGTTGGGGGAGTCGCGAGTGCCAGAAATAAGAGGTGATAGAAGGTAAAGACTCAGAGTGGGCAGGGGCCAGCAGGCATAGGCTTTGACCTTGGTGCTAATCCCAGGACCTGGCACTTACAAGCTAAGAAATATCTGAGCCCCAGTTTGCTCATATAATAATAATAATACTTTATGGAATAGTTGTGAGAATGAATATTTTACAAACAAAGAAAGTGAGGAAAAAGAGGTCAAGGGATGGTTTGGACCTAGGTGTTCTGACACCAAGTGGCATATGATAGGTGCTCAGTTAAGTGTTTCATTAATTGAGGAATCACGCCAACAGCAGGCCTTCATTGGTGATTCTGTGGGAATTTTACTGTATCTATGTAATTGTGAATTCTTTCCAGTTTTCAAACTAGGAGTATGAATTACAGTTTATAATCAGAATAAAATCCAATAAACCTTAGTAAATAAGTACAAAAATAAGGGCAAGAAAAATTAATAATGATCGGTGATGAATGTGACCGTAAGAGTTATGTACAAATTACGGAACCGCAAGTAATTTAGAATCCTCCTTTGTTAAATGTAAAAAGGAGCAAGTTCTTAGGATTTTTCTTCCACCTGGCTATTTCCTGCCCCAAAGAAACTTGCTATCGAGTGGAGAGAAAGCTCTATAAATCAATTTGTATGATAAGGGCAGTGATTGTGAAAGCTAAGGGACACAGGAGAGGCCCCCACCTGGCCTGGGAGGCTAAGGGTTGGGGGGTCAGAAAAGGCCCAAAGAGGAATGAATACTTGAGCCAAGCCTTGATGAGTAACCAGGAATAATCCAGGCGAGGAAGGAGGGGCAGGATTCTCTGGGACAGGGATGGCATATGCGTAAGGTTGGGGTAAACACAGTTTTCTATCTCCCCAGGAGATGATTGCCCACATGACGATAAGCAGGGAGGACAAGTCACTTTGAGAGGTAATTCTAGGTGGCTGACTAGATTCCCTCACTAGGTAAGGAACCACCTTGTAGAAACCTGCCTCCCAGCCTGTAGAATACAAACTGGTGCCTCAGCAAAATGAGCAAGTTCTGATATGTCATGGATGTTCCAATTGCTGGATTGCATTTAAACCCATGAAATTTAAATCCGCAATTACTAATAAGCATCAGCTTTACTGGGTAGAGTGGTTGCACAGAAGGAGCAAGTAGGGACAGGGGTGTAGTAATTCATTCTCCTTGAGTGAGACTTCCTGGAAGGCTCTTGCATTTAGTCTTGATGACTTGAAAAAAAAAGATATTCCAGGCCAAGAGAAGAGTCTTTAAAGAGCCTGGATTTTGGAGGTAAACAGTTCGGTAAGAACAGAGCAAAGGGTAAAAGGGTCGTGGTGTGGGTGGGTCAGTGGGTAATAAGTAAGGAGTTCAGGCTGGAAAAGAAGGCAGGGACCTCATCAGTGAGGGCCCACAGGTTATGCTAGGAGGGTAAACTTTCCTGAACGGGAATGACTAGAGCCATTGAATAGCGTTATGTAGGAAGTGGCATGGCCAGATGTGTATCTTAGGGCTATCACTTGGATGGCAGAGTGTAAGATGGTCTAGAAAGGAGAGGACAGTGGGACCAAAAGCTGCTGCTATTTTTTCCGGTTCCTTCTGTGTGACATATTCCATTCCTCTTCACTCTCCGTGGACATTGTGCAAACTTTCTTTTATTATATACTTGAAAAAATATCTCAGTTTCCAATGTCATCACTCTATTCTCTTTCAACTATGTTGTCCCTGTTCCTGCCAGGTACCCCTGAGACCACTGAAATCATCCTGAAGGATTTCCTTAACCTTATCCATTAGAATCCCAGTGATTTTCCCTTAAGTCCTGAACACTTGTGGGAGTTTCTCTAAAGTCAGTGATGCCACCTGGAGTAATAAAGCACATGATGGATGCCTTTTCCCCACCAACACCCCATCTTCTATATATGATGTCCCTGTCACTAGGACCCCTGGGTGAGGATCAAGTTCCTCAAAGGGATTCTTTTTGGGGTTTGAAGTGTATAATCATCTTGAGATATTTCCTCCCAGAATGAGGTTTTACAGGATGCAAATAGCAGCAGCATTAGAGTCAAGTGTGTGACTGCTTCGAGGCCCTGCCCTTTCGTCTGTGCATCCTGCTACCTTCCCTTAGTCCCAGAGAGAAACACAGCTGCTTCTCTCAGCCTGCTCCTGCTGCCCTTTCCTCAGCATGCCACTATTGAAAACCAGGAGGCACCTTCCTTGGCCTGATAGCTTTAGACGCTCTGGATCTGCTATTGAAAATCAGTTCCTCTCATTCTTGCCCTGACACTCATTCTACCATATCTCAGTATGTTCTCTTTCATAATTAGACAAATGCATGGCCATCTCCAGAGGCACCTATAGCCAGCTTATAGTCCCTTCTCTGAGACCCTCTCTGAAGCTGGCAATAACGCCAGCAGCCACTTCTCAGACACGATCAAGCTTGCTGAGATTTTGTACTTCCCAAAGCTCCTGTCTCCCCAAAACTTCAATATTTGGTTCCACTGAACATCTTACGGAAGGGCTACCTCCATTTCATGCTTTTCCTATTCCCAGAACCTTCCACACTTATATGGAGTAATTCAATTGCCAGGTCCTTCTAGAAATCCTTCTGTCCTCTCCGCCTCGGGGCAGGAGAGTAATGGAACAAAGTATTTTGCCAAGAACAATAACATACAATACCTGGCGAGTCACAGAATGTGTATTGGCATGGAGGAGAACTCACATAGTAACAATAAGCAATTAATAGAGATAGGCACACAATCTCCTCTGAGAATCTGTACCTGAGACACGGTAAGAATTGGAGCCCAGTTTATGCGTTTCCAGGTACATTTAATTTTTTTTAAGTGAAGAAAGAAGACACAGTCTTTTTCTTTGTCTTTCTCAGAATGCTGTTTCTGAAAGAAAGAAACAGATTGCAGCTAAAGGCCAACTCTGGCTAATATTCAGATTAGGCAATTCATTTTGATATTTGCCAGAGGTTCTTACTAATGTGTCCTAGAAAAATAAAATGTAATTGACACCAAATATAGCCAAGTTAGCATCATTAAAAAAGCCAGCAGCTTTGAAAATTTTCAAATATGTGAGTGATTATGAGTAGCTGGCCTTACAGAGCAACATTTTTCAAGTTAATGGGAGTGAGAGAGAGGGAGGAGCTGAACATAACAAGGTTTCTAGTTGGGGACTCGGACATTCTTGTTCTTTAAATATCTTAAACCTTCTCTTGATAAAACACATGGAACTCACCCGCACTCAAGTGTGAATGAGTGGCAACGATCTAAAATATGTGTCTGTTTTTTGGAGAAGGATCAAAACTTTGAGCTCAAAGTAGATGCACTGAGTAATGGTGAGGAGGTATTTGGGACAGAATTGGCTCAATGTCCTGTAAATCAGAAATTGTGGTGGTTGGCCATGGCTTTCTCCACATGTGAGCTGGGTCAGCCCTAAGGTTAGGCCCATTTTGAGTTCCCCACTGCTTATAATTTTATTTTTTTAATTAAATTTATTGGGGTCATAATGGTTAGTAAAATCACATAGGTTTCAAGTGTACAATTCTGTAATACATCATCTATATATATATCACGTTGTGTGCTCACCACCCAGAGTCAGTTCTCCTTCCATCACCATATATTTGATCCCCTTTACCCTCTTCTACCATCCATCCTCCCCCTTTACCTTCTGGTAACCACCAAACTGTTGCCTGTGTCTGTGAGTTTTTATTTCTTTCTTTGTTTGTCTTGTTCCTTTGTTGCTTTCAGTTTTATATCCCACATATCAGTGAAGTCATATGATTCTCAACTTTTTCTGTCTATTTCTCAACTTTTTCAACTATTTCGCTTAGCACAATAATCTCAAGATTCATCCATGTTGTCGCAAATGGCAGTATTTCATCTTTCCCAGACTCACAGACCAACGGGATGGAATTGAAAACCCAGAAATAAACCCATATAAATATGGACAGATAATTTTTGACAAAGGAGCCAAACACATGCAATGGAGAAAAGAAATCCCCTTTAATAAATGGTGCTGGAAAAATTGGAAAGCCATGTGCAAAAGAATGAAACTAGAATGGTATCTGTCACCATGTACCAAAATTACCTCAAAATGGATCGAAGACCTAAACATAAGACCTGAAACAATAAACTGCATAGAAGAAAGCATAGCTATTAAACTTACAGATCGTGGGTTCAAAGAAGATTTTATGCATTTGACCTCAAAGGCAAGGGATGTAAAAGCTAAAATAAATGAGTGGGACTATATCAAACTAAAAAGCTTTCCCACTGCTTATAAGTTCCTGAATGTCATTTCATACGTCCATGTTCCCCATCCTTTTGTTGAATCCTACTGTTCTGCCTTCAAACCCGCCTCTGACACCCCTCTCCCCCTCCTCCAACATCACCCCTCCTCTATACGACCTCTGAACCTAAAACACATCTTGATGTTGTACTCTGGCTCTGTTTCCCAATTTGTTTGTTCACATAATTAATTTTGTTCACACGCCTGTCCCCTCCACAGCCCATGAGATTTTCAACAACAGAGCATCGTAACCTCCAGGCACAGAGTTGATATTCAGAAAGTACTCGTGACTTTAAGTTGAATTGAAAATTGGTTGGAACCCTCAAATCTCTCACAGTGGGGTCTGTTCAAGCTGAGTTTCTCTGGCGGCTATTTTTAAAGCAGATTTTCTTTATTGTTGAAAACTCATTGAGTTATACTTTTTAGATATAGGACAAATGACTCTGGCTTTGCAAGTACATGTCAAAGCAGTAATCTCACATATCCTAAAGCTGCCATATTTTATTCTGACCCATTCCAAAACAACTCTTAATTGCTCAGAAAAAAAATGTTCTTCCATTTTTTTTAAATTTTTTTTTTCTGAACTAGCAGTTAGGGATTGCATTCAGACATGGGGAGAGTGGGTCTTGTCATTTCGACCCTGCCAGCCATTGTCCCAGCCTGGCCACCCCTGCCCAATAGCAATATCATTTATGAGAGCACCCACCTTCTCCATCCTCCCCGGCAACTTAGCCGACTTAGATTCAACTGGGCTTCTTCTCTAGGTCTTTACTTTATGTCCCACCCACTCGTCTGTATGTGTCTCTTTAGGTCTCTCACATCACCGTGCAAAATAATTAGCACATAGCAGATATTCAATCAATGTTTGTTGATTTTTTGAAAACCAAGCCTCTTATTTTATGAGCCCTCAATTTCACATTGGAATTATTTTTTCCGTTATTGCTACTAATTTTCCTTTCATCACCAAAGAGTCAAACCGTACCAAAAAGCATGGTTTCCTTTGAGGATAAGCATACTGACAATATTGTTGTTACCATTTGTTGAACTTTTACTCTGTGCCAGGTACTATGTTGGTTTTGTCTTACTTTTCATTATAACCCGTGAAGTAAAGGATTCTATCGGTTTTTATCAGTTCTGACACTGAAAGGGTGACTCAGATACTCAACATCGTGCACCGAAGAAATGAAAGAAGCAGGATCTGAGCCCATCTCAGATTCCAAAGCCCATGTATTTTTTTTACTATATCACTCTTCAAGACCTGACAAGACAGCAGACATGAATTGAATTCCTAATTCCTTTCTTTCTAGTCTGTCACTCTTAAGATTGTCCTGACTTTTTATTTACAAACTCTCTCTTCCCCAGAATTTTGAGGAGAAAAGTTAAGAACAACTTTTTAAAAATTCTAAATAATTCTCTTATCACTGTCAAGAGCAGCAGCCTTGGGCTTCAGAAACTGGTAAAACCAAAGGGCTTAACCTCAACATAGTATTTTGAGCATTTTATGTAACATGACATTTATCCATTCTTGTTATCTAACAAGTTATTTATTTTTCCTGCCCGGGGAGAAGTTCAACGTCTTCTTCAGAGTCTGATCAAACAGGTGAGCATCAAGTGGAAACATTCTGCCTGCTTTCCTGATACTGTGGGAATCCTTAACAATGGAATATTTGAGGAGCTTTTAAAGTTGAGTTGAAAAAAAAAAATTTTTTTTAATAAAAAAATAAAGTTGAATTGATTTCTAAGAGCTTTTGACTAAGTTGAGGCCTGGCTGTGTTTCCTTTGTGTTCCAGCTTCTATATGGAAGGGCCCGCTATTGCCTTTGTTCTGTAAGAAGGAAAGCAAACACAAGAAGCCTAAGCCTGGGAGGTAATGAACACCATGGAACAAGCGAAACCTTTGATCTCTGTTTCTCCCTTGCCACCACCATAGCCATCCTCTTCCCTGCATGTCCATTGCTGTTACACTAACCATATCCTTTGCTTGGACTATGGCAGTAGCTCCTCATTTGTCTCCGTTTCCACTCCTCCCCTCCTTGACCTGCAGTCTATTTCCTGCATGGCAGGCGGTGTGATATTTAAAAAATACAATCTGAATATGTGACTTCCCTGGCTAAACACCATCAAGGCTTCCCATTGCTCTTTGAATCACGGCAAAAATCTTGAACCAGAACTTCAAAGCACTTCGTGGTCTGGCCCCTGCCTGCCTTCCCAGCCTCCTCTTGTCCCACGCCTCCCTTTTCCTACCCTTCAGCCGTATTAATAGATTGTTATCTTCCATGAAGGTGCCAGGCTATGCCTTCTGCCTGGAATGCTACCACCACTGCCAATCTTCTTCTGGTTACAACTTTTGGCTTTCAAATCTTAGCTGAAATGTTATCCCTCAGAAGAAATGTTCCCAGCTCTCGAAACTAGGTTAGAGATTCCGCTAATAAACTCACACAGAACTTTGCATGTTTCCTCCATAATCACATTTGAACTAACTAATTATTTCTGTGGCTGTTTATTTGATGGCTCGGGGCCATGCCTGCCCTGTTCACTGCCACATCTCCAGAGCACAGCACAGTGCCTGGCACCTGGGCAACCTGGGGCATGTCTCACTGAGCTGTGTGATCTTGGGCAGGTCATTTAGCTTCTCTGAGCCTCAGTTTTCTCATTTGTAAATGGGGTTGACAACTGCGCTGTTTCCAGGGCTGTTGAGAGAACCAAATGATAAATGGAGCTTAAAGCAATTTGGAAACTGTAAAATGGTAGGTGGGTGTCATATATTAATAGTCTTTTACAACTGGGCTGGATACTAGAGGATTCAACAGGCCCAACACCTAAATCTTAAGCCTCTTAGCCTTCAGGTTTTCCAGAAAAGTGCCGAATGGCCAGGGGCCTGCTGGACTCTGGCCAGTGGGGGAGTGACCTGGGTAAAGAGGTGTGGCAGTGAGCCAGGGTTCTTCCTGCCAAAGCAGAATCTTGGTCTAATTTCCTGTCTGTGAAGCGATGAGGAAAGTCCCATCAGTAAGTCTTATGCTCACGTTTTGTGTCAGGGCCAGTATAATTTCACATGGGTTTTAATCCTTGGGACCAGGCAGTCCTAAATATCTTCCTCTCCCACCTCTCTCCTCACTGCTGCTAGTGGTTGAGATATTCTTTATGACAAGCTACCAATTCCATGACAAGAAGAGCTGAGTAATGATTTTCATAAAATTGCATTGAAGTAAAAGGCTCAAGGATGAAAAGTAAGAAGTAGGAATATAGGCAACTGACCTCTTTGGATCCGTCTAGACAATCGGATTGGTGTCATTACAGATCAGATCTGAAAGACAGTGCTGGTTGTCATTCAAAGGAGAAAGGTGGGCAGAGAAGGACTTGAATAGGGAATTGAATAGCCAGTCTCACCTTCTGTACTAGTTTTCCATCGTTGCGTAACAAATAACCACAGACCTAATAGCTTAAAACTTAAAAGTTTCCGTATATCAGAAGTCCGGGCATGGTATAACTGAGTCCTCTGCTCAGGACCTCATGAAGATGTAATCGACATGTCACCCAGGCCTGGGGCTCATCTTGAGGCTTGGGGTCCTCTTCCAAGCTCGTGTGGTTGTTGGCAGAATTCAGTTATTTGCAACTGCAGAACTCATGCATCACGTTTCTTCAAGGCCAGCAGGAAAGAATGAGTCTCTGACCTCTAGACCCTCTTTTAAAGGCTCACCTGACTAGGTTGGACCAGCCCAGAATAATCACTTATTTGATTAACTTAAAGTCAACTGATTAGGGACTGCAAACTCCCTTCATTGTATTATATTCTATGGGTCAGAAGCAAGTCACAGATCCCCCCCCTCCGCCCCCCTACAGCTCAAGGGGAGAGGATTACACTAAGCATGGAAACCAGAAATAGGAATCGCAGAGGCAATCTCAAAATTCTATCTGCTGCGTGTCGCATTTGCTGAGCTCCTGGTGTGTGTGCCTGTGTATGTGCACATGTAAGCAGAAATCAATGTGCTCCATCTCACCTAAGCAAACTCATTCATGGAAATTTGTTTTGAGGAAATAAAGATGTCTTATGGACCAAGGGCAATAACGCAGCTAGACGGAGGAAGGACAGGAGTTAGGATGTGGAATCCCAAAGGGAAACCTGTGTCTCTAAATGCACTGGCTTCATCATTGTCTCTGGGGACCAACTTTCACTGCCCCCCATTTATACCTTACAGTTCCAGCCACATGCTGTCCTAGGCAGAATCCGTCTCTCTCTCTGCTCCCCATCCCTCCCCTGCTAGTTTTAAATTCTCAGAGAAGGAATCTTGGACAAGATATTTATCTCTAATGTAGTCATCTCTGGCCAGAGTGGGAAAGACACATTCTACATTGCCACCCATGGTGACCACGTAGAGAGGGGAGAATGGGAGTCAGTCCGAGAAAGAGGCTGAGTTCCCAGAAGCTGTGTGCTGCACAGTGTAAGGCATCGTCCTCCGTGGCCAGTATGCCTGCATTCCACATCATCTTATACATGATTCAGCAGCAAGGCCCTTCATTTAGCAGGGGAAGGAGCAGACGGGATATGTTTAATGGTGTTCCACAGGTGGTGCCATGTCCTGCGTAAAAGCAGGGTCCTGTTTTCAACCAGAAATGACTACTCCTGTCAAAGTGAGTTTAAAACTGCACTCCTGTTACCACAGCACTTAGACGGGTCACCCCACAGACAGAATGCAGCAGCTACGGAAAACACAGGTACAGGTGCAGAGAGCCCAGTTTAGAGACAGAGCACAGAAGCATCTTCTAACACCTTTCCTAGAAATGGCGGGGAAAGAGCATGCTTTGAAGTGCAGAAAGCAAAAAGGTCTGGGTAACCAAAAGCCCTGAAGGAGGAAGGGAATGTTCTAGCACAGACTGTCCTGCTCATGTTCTGATAAGAACAAAGTGAGACACACAAAAGATAATCAAGAGAGGGCCAGTAGTTGAATCTTAGCCACGCAGCCTAAGAGCACTTACCATTCTTACTTGGCAGGAAATGGTATCAGATTCCCTCGTGTGTCTCATAATTGCTTTATATAAATGTATGTAGTGATGTGTAAATGGGTGTGGTTCTTACTCGGGGCGTGGGTGCATTACCATCCAATTCCTCTGTAATCTTCCTAGAGTGCAAAGTTAAAGAATCATGTCAGTGTTGTCAGATTTGTGGAAATGTGTACATCTGGACCAGGTGGTCTCTACTGATGATCACAGTTAAGATTCTGATGCTCAGAGTGGGCCAAACAAGGTACATCATCCCCAGTTCATATCCTTAAAGACCTTGGTTTCAGTGAGGTTTATTTATGTCTGAGTGTTCTACATGTTACAAAACATTCTCAAAATGGGGGGCTTGACCTGGCTGGTGTTAGAGTCCCATTAGATTGGGGGCGTCTTAGTGACAGGGGTCAAAACTTAGTCAGCTTCATATCATGGTGCCAGCACATAGTAGGTCCTCAAAAACTGTTGATTGAATAAAAAAAATTACTTAAATTGCCATATCATATCAACACTGTAATTATAATCTGTTGTCCTAATAGATTGTAACCCTCTGGAATGACACTGTCCAATATGATTGCCATTAGGCACTCACAGTTTTTTTAAAATTTAAATTAATTCAAATCAAATAAAATTTAAAATTCAGTTCCTTCATTGCAATAGCTACATTTCAAGTGTATAATAAGCACATGGGGCTAATGGTACCAAACAGAACTTTCCCCTCATCACAGAAAGATTTATGGGACAACACTACTCCCAAGGGTAGAAACTTCAGTATCCCTCACAGACCCTGTATCAGGATCATATACATTGTGTTCAACAACATTTCTTGAACAAATGACCATTACACTCTCCTGGTGAATCTCAGCCTTGTCTTCGTCGCTGCATAGAAGCCTTCCCTGAGTTCAACTCCATTCTCCCCAACAGCGAGGTAAATCTCTGCCTTTTCAGATTCTGACTCTTATCTGGCACCATACACAAAAATCAACTCAAAATGGATTAAAAACTTAAATGTAAGACCTGAAACTATAAAACTCCTGGAAGAAAACATAAGGGAAAAGCTTCGTCATTGGTCTTGGCAATGATTTCATGGCTATGACACCAAAAACAAAAACGAACGAACAAAAAAGTGGGACTACATCAAACTAAAGCTTCTGCTCAGCAAAGGAAACAATCAACATATGAATAGAGAAAAGGCAGCCTATGGAAAGGGAGAAAATGCCTGCAGTCCTATATCTGGTCTGCACCCATACATAATCTATAAAGGGTTACTCCAAAATACATAAGGAACTCCTACAACTCAATAGTAAAAATAAATAAATAAATAACCTCATAACCCAATTAAAAATGGGCTAAGCACTTGAATAGACATTTCTCCAAAGAAGACATACAAGATGGCCAACAGGTACATGAAAAGATGCTCAGTGTCACCAATCATCAGGGAATGCAAATCAAAACCACAGTCAGACATCACCTCACACCTGTCAGAATGGCTATTATCAAGAAAACAAAAAATAACAAGGGTTAGTAAGGATGTGGAGAAATTTGAACCTTTGCACAATGTTTACAGGAATGCAAAATGAGGCACTACTATAGAAAACATTATGGAGTTTCCTCAAAAAATTAAAAATAGAACAACCATATAATCCAACAGTCCCACTTGTGGATACTTTTCCAAAAGAACTGAAATCAGGATCGTGAAGAGAGACTAGCACTCTCACGTTGATTGCCATTGTAGCCCTATTCATAACAGCCAAGATGTGCAAACAATCTAAATATCCATCAACAGGTGAATAGGTAAAGAAAATGTGATATATATGTACAATGGAATACTATGCAGTCTTTAAAAAGGGGAAATTCTGCAAAATGAGACAACATAGATAAACCTTGAGGACATTATACTGATTGAAATAAGCCAGTCACACACAAAAAATACTGCATGATACCACTTATATATAAGGTATCTAAAATAGTCAGATTTATAGAATCAAAAAATGCAATGATGGTGTTTGGCAGGGGCCGGAGAAGGGAGAAATGGGGAGTTACTAATCAACGTGCACAAAATTTCGATTAAACAAGATGAATAAGCTCTGGAGGTCTGCTGTACAACATTGTCCTGTAGTCAAAAATAATGCATTGTACACTTAAAAATTTGTTGAGAGTAGATCGCATGTTAAGGTTTCTTACCACAAATAAAATAAAACAATAAAATAGTTTCTGCTTCATTTTGAAGTGGCCCATCCTTCAGGGTTATGTCCCACTGCCAGTCAGGCAGCAAAGCCCTTGAGAGGAGGGATGGCTCTGATAACTGCACGTCCAGCGTCTGACTTAATGGTGGCGAGAGCAGAGATGCTCAGTCATGTTTGGGGAACAAAACCAAACAGGGAGAGAAAATTGCTAGCTTATAGCAATATCTCTGTTTTGTGTCAAGTTGATGAAAGGGTAAGGGGCGAATTTTCCAGCCTGTGTCTCTAAAAGAGGGCTAGACTCCTGTGTGTCACATCTGGAGGGGTGGGTATATGTGTGTGTCACAGAATTCACATAAAACACGAGAGTGAGGGTCCTTTTTTTTACCTAATGTGTAGTTCCTCAAGGTATCCCAGTTTCTTGGAAAGCTTTTCATAATTTTTGGCTTCCTCCCTCTCAACTTCTTATATTTCTAGTACTTCTTTTTTCCTTTTTTACTTTGGTATAGTTTTTTGTGTTTGTTCACTATTTTTCTTTCTAAACCTTGTATTGTATTGTCTAATTTTTATGTGGTATATATAGTTTTAAAAATACAAAAATTGCAGAGAAGTAGCAAACACCTTAAAACCTTGTATCAAGAAAGTTTCTGACAGGAAATATATGACAAAGGAATGAGCAGGTGTGGGGGGGAAAATCACAAGAGATAGTGCTGTACTCCAAGGGTTCAGGGAATCTTAGCATCTTAAAGGGACAAGGTGGGGAGCCCTTACCAGAACCTGACAACAGAGGGCTTCCTGAAAGGAGCATGCATTTCCGCACAGGAGGAGGAAACTGGGGAAATAAATATCCAGAGTCCCTCTCTTCCTTCCCTCCCACCTCTGCCCTATTCCCAGCTGGATGAACCCAGTGGAAGCCAGAGGGCTGGGCAGCTGAGCAGAGAGGACAGCCTCCAGGAGTATAGCAGGATGGAGAAGGGTGAAGAGTAAACCTGGAGGGCAACACAAAATAACCCGTGTTAACCCTCCATCTGGAATTAACAAACCATAACAATTTGATATTTTTGCTTCTCATTTAAAAATAAATAAATCGAATTTTACAGATAGAATGTCTCCGTTGTTTTTCTCACCATTCCATCTCCTTCTCTCATCAGAGATAACCAGTTTCGTGTATGTCCTTCGTGCACATGTTTTGTTTTTGCTGTTACTTTTAACCCATATATGTAAATATTTGGGCTTTTAAATATTTTTATGTAAATATTTTCATGCTGTGCCTATAATTCTGTGGTTTGCTTTTTTCATTCAATGGTGTGCTTTGGGGATATTTGTATGTTCCTATGTATCAGTATAGTTCATTCATCTTAACTGCTTATGGTATTCCACTCTATTTCTCTGTTCTCCTGATGATAGATATTTATGTTGTTTCAAATATTCACTATTCAAATAGTGCTGCAATGAGCAACCTTGCACTCTGGCTCATAGGGTCTGAACATCACCAACTTTACTAGAAATTTCCAAATTACTCTCCAGAATGGTTGTACCATTTGAAATTTTTACCAGCAACATATGAGAGTCCCCGTTTCCCACATCGTCACTTATTCTCAGTATTTCAAATTTTAATTTTTGCCAGCACAATGGGTGTGAAATGGTATCTTGTTGTTGTCATTTTTCTGATCACTAGTGAAGGTGAGCATAATTTTCAGACACTTATTGTCCATTTGGGTTCCCTCGTGTGTGAACTGCGGGTCTATGTCCTTTGCCTACACTTTATTGAATTGTTTCTCTTTTCCTTTATGATTTGTCTTTATGTATATTCTAGATCTTAAATTTTTACATAAAATGTGATTTGTAACATAAGACACTTCTGACTAGCTCAGGATGAGGTTCTATAAATATCTGAATCAAGAGCCTAACAGGTACAATCCTCCTCAAAGCAAAAGGAAAAGCCCAACCCAAAGGCAAGGCGGTATTTGCACGCTTAAGGAATTTTTTCCCAAAGTACTGGAGAGTAACAGGTAAATCTATAACATTCAAAGGGAACCGCTACATTAAATGTGGGCTTGGCTTCCCTTCTCCATGGAGTTGCTGTCCCTTTGTCTCCTGGCTTTACATGCATTGCATCATGACAGGAAATTGTTGCTGTTTTCAGGAAGGGTTTTTATCATGCAGATTGCCTCTTCTTTCTATAGGGGATGGAGAGGATCCATGGGACAGATTACCCTATTGGTGCTTGACCAGAAAATTCCATCCTGGTTGACTAAGATTATGTTTCTGGGAGCAGTTGAAACTGCAATTAGATCAGGTATTAAGTCTTGATTCGGTATCAGGGTTCTTAGCATGAGTGATGCCATTTGGAGCCTGTGGTCTTTTTCTTTATCAAGGGCAGAAACCACATTTTCTTTGTCTCTGAATTCCAGGTGCCCAGGATTTGCCTGGCACTGTGAATCAAACAGAACTTTGCTTGGAGGGATGAGGAAAGGCCTGGTGTTCGAAAAGGATTCTGATTTGGAATTTAGATGATAAAGAATAATCTACGTCAGGCTTGCCTAGAGAACTTTCTGTGATGATGGAAAGTGTTCTACACTTGCACTTTCCAAAACGGCAGTCATTACTACATGTGGCCTTTGAACATTAGAAAATGTGTGACCAAGGAACTCAATTTTTTATTTCGTTTAGTTTTAATTACTTTCGATTTAAATGTCAAAGGCCACCAGTGGCTAGAGGCTGCCATATTGGTTAGCAGAGCTCTACGCATTGAATAGTCTGCCCTAGTATAAGCACTACTCACCCAAGGTGGGGGTGGGTTTGAATAATGTCCTAGATATTCACAAGCATATTTACACTTCCAGTTTGACCATTATCCAAGCCTAAAGCAATATAGAATGCAATAAAGTGAGTATTACCATGCTTCCCTCGCTGTTAGGTGCTGTTGAGTTGCCTCCAAATTCTGGTGACTCTGTGAATCAGTAATGTCTTGTTCTCAACAGCTCTGCTCAGTTCCTGTGGACGATGCCTATGGCTTCTTTTATGCTTCACTCTACAGAGGTGGTAAAAAGCCTGATCCCACCCATTGTAAATAAATCAGGGGTACCAGGGCTTCAAGATAGCTGCTGGTGGAATTCTCAGCCTCACCCAGTTTATTTAAACGTAGCCCATCCATATACATATCCTTCCATGTATTTATCCAAATAACACATAATGACAGCCTGTCATATGTTCTCACTGAGATCACAAAAATTATGCAAAACAGCCAGAGAAATAAATG
This sequence comes from Rhinolophus sinicus, assembly GCF_057876585.1. Taxonomy (NCBI): domain Eukaryota; kingdom Metazoa; phylum Chordata; class Mammalia; order Chiroptera; family Rhinolophidae; genus Rhinolophus; species Rhinolophus sinicus. The sequence goes on from NC_142514.1 coordinate 123,511,394, forward strand.
TGTAAACAACTAACGACAATTCATTGCCAGGAGAGTGATGATGATGTTGTGTGTGAGGACACAGAGAGGGGAGATCCAAAGTGTCTGAGACGGGTAGAGAAACCTGGACAGTAAAGCCAACGCTGCACTGAGGCTTAAGAGAGAATTAGCTGAGTCAGTTTCCTAAACTTATCTGAACCACCAATACTACACACACACACACACACACACATACACACACACACACACACACACACTCACACACACAACAACAACAACAACAACAGCAACTGGTTTCTTCCCCAGAAATTCCTAGTGTAGAGTTTTGCACTTTTATTTAGCAAATCTAGTAAAACAGGTGTTAGGAGGATGGGGTCAGTAATTCCCATGTGCCAAGATAAGAACAGTGTCAGGTCTTGATATTCCTGATATCTGACACGTGTCAATATATCATGCCGGCCATATAATAGATGGCAGGAATTTGAAAAATATACATTTTTTTTCTGATATCAAAACTAACTAGAAAAATGGGAAAATAAAAAATAAATAAAAGAATGAAAGAGAAAATAAAAGCCACTAATAATCCCATCATCCAGACCAAATCATTGTCTGATATTTTTGATATTTTGCTGTCTTTTTCTTTTTACAAACACATATAACACATAAAATTGGAATAATACTGTACCTATCCTGTTTTTTAAATGCACTTTTGTATTTTATATTTAAAGGAAAGTTGTGAAGATGGTACAAAAAGTTCCCATGTCCCCTACCCAGTTTCCTCTATTGTTAATATCTTACATTTGTCACAATTAATGTATCAATATTGATACATTATTGTTAACACAAACTTTAATCAGATTTCCTTACTTATTTCCTAAATTCCTTCTTCTGTTGCAGGATTAGGTCCAGAATACCAGATTACATGTTGGCAACAACAGTTTCTCAGACTTCTCTTGTTTTTGATGATTTTGACAGTTTTGACGAGTGCTGGTCAGACATTTTGTACAATGTCCTTCACTGAGGATTTAGCTAATGTTTTTCTCATTATTAGTCTAGAGTTTAAACATGCACATAACCTCAACCCAGAGTTTGTTATTCAGCATTATTATCTCATGTGCTATTGAGAAACTAATATTTTGACACAGTCAAAATTATCAGTCTTTCCCTGTATAATTTATGCTTTTTTGTATATTGCTTAAGGTTTTCCCTACACGAATATCATTAAAGTATTCCCTATTTTTTCTTTTGGTTAACAATTTTGTTGATTATCAGGTTTCTAATCTACATGAAGTTTCCTTTTTTTCACATAAGAGGAGACTTAATTTTCTTTCTGTAGGAAGCCCAGCTATCCAGCACCTCTTACTGAGTAGTTCATCCTTTCCTCTCTGAAAAGTAATGCCAGCTCCGTTAAATAACAAGTGTCCATATATGCAGTGACCCATTTTTGGAATTTCTATCTGTTCAACTGATCTTTTATCTATAGCTCAGCCCAATCCACACTATTTTTCATATTTAGCTTTATAATTAAACTCTGATACCTGGTGGAATAAGCGTTTCCATCTTGTCATTCTTTTTCAGAACTGTATTTGATATTTTTAAACTTTTATTCTGCCACATGAATTTTACAATAAGTTTTATGGAAAACTATGTTAGCATTTGTATTACAGTTGCATCGAAATTTTAGCTTTATTTGGGGGAGGATTTACCATCTTTACCACATTGAAGCTTCACATTCATGAGCACAGTTTATCTGTCTTTCTTTTTTAAATATTTTATTGATGAATATTGGGGAACAGTGTGTTTTTCCAGGGCCCATCAGCTCCAAGTCGTTGTCCTTCAATCTAGTTGTGGAGGGCGCAGCTCAGCTCCAAGTCCAGTAGCCATTTTCAATCTTAGTTGCAGGAGACACAGCCCACCATCCCATGCGGGAGTAGAACTGGCAACCTTGCTAAGAGCTTGCACTCTAACCAACTAAGACATCTGGCTGCCCCTTATCTGTCTATTTTTAAAGAACTTTTTATATGTCTTTCAATACAGATTTTGAAATTTTCTCAGCAACAAATTTTACAAAGTTTTTATTTACTCACAGGCATGAAATTACTTTTATTGTTAAATTAGATTTTTTTCTCATTTCTTTGTGTAAATGCTATTTGTTTTTGAAGATAGTTTTATATAATCTATCTTGTTGAATAATTTCATTAGTTCTGTAGGACTTCGTAGACTTTCTAAATAGACAATTATACCATGAATAAATAATGATAACTTTGTTTCTTCCTTTTTGATCTATGTATCTCCATTGCTTTATTAACTAGAAGCTCTAACACAGTATTGATAATAGTTATATTATTATACATAATATATAATATCTCATAATATATTATTACATATAATATATATTATGTATATAACATGTATATATAATGTATCATAAGGTATATCTTATAATATATTATATATTACAGATAACGTTATTTTTATAACATAGTATTGATAATGTGGTAGTGGATATCTTTGTCTTGCTCTTGACTTTAACGGAAAAGCTTCTAAGCACTTATTTATGATATGTAATAAAATTTATTATGATATGATATAGGTTTTTGTTAGCTGTCTTTTTTCAAGCTAAGGATGTTTAAGTTTTCTTCTGTTTTTATGTTGTTAAAAATTGTCTTTTTAAATCATAAGTGAGTACTAAATTTTCTTGAAGCGTGGTGTACACCTATTGCAGTGATCATGTGGAATATCTCTTAAAATTTGCTAATATGGTGAATTACATTGATAGATTAAGTTAAAATTTCTGTGCATTCCTGGGATAAACCATGCTTGGTCTCCACTTTAAATCTTATTCTTCTATTCTGCCAAACTGGATTAGTTAATATTTTACTTGGATTTTTAAATATCTATGTTTATAAGTGAGGTTGGCATACTGCTTTTGGTTTCGGAATCAAATTATATTGTCTCATAAAATAAATTGAATGGCTTTGTCTGTCTGCTCTCTGGAACAGGTTGTGTATGATAGGAATTATCTGTTCTTGAACTATAGTAAAACTAACCTGTAAATCTTTCTGTCTGTTTCCTTTTTCGAGAGGACATTTCTGATTACTGATAGAATCTCTTATTTTGTTATTACCATATTGGCAGTAGGTAGCACATACACAGTGCCAGGCCCCTGCCCTAATCTAAGCATTTCAACAACTAATACTCATTTAATCAACACAACAGTCTTATGACCTAGGTACAATTATTATTCCCATCTCACATATGAAGAAACTGAGGGAAAAGGGGTTAGGTATCTTGCTCAAGCTCACACAGTAGTGGCAGAGCCAAAATCAAACCCAGTCAGTCTGGCTGTAGAATCTGTGCTCTTAACCACTACACTATAGTGATAATTTTCTATTTCTTTTGGGGTAATTGTGTTAATATTCCTAGAAAATTATACCTTTCAAATTTTCAAAAATTTTGGCCTAGGTTGTTATAATATTCATGATATTTTGAAACCTCTACTGTATGTTTTTTATCCATAATACATATTATTTTATTTCTGTCGTTTTCTTCATGAGTCTTGCTAAAACTTTCTTCTACTAGGTTTTCCCCCCAGAGAGTCAGATTTTAGTTAAAAGACGTCTAGATTTGCTTTAAAATAATACAGTAAAAAGTATGAGTCAGTGAGAGTATATATGAAACAAGATTGGCCATAGTTTGGGTAATTAGTGAAGCTTGGTAAATGAGGGTCCATTATACCATTCTCTATTTTTATCCATGTCTGTAAATTTCCACAATAAAAAATAAGCAAAGATAAATAAAATAATCAGATTTTTTTCATAATCTCTCTTGAATTCAAAGAAATGTATGCTAGGAGATCCAAGATGGTGGAGTAGATAAATGCTGTGCTTACCTCATCCGTGATCACATCAAAATTATAACTAAATTATAGAACAATCAACCTGGAGAATCATCTGATGTCTAGCTGAACAGAAGTTTTATAACTAAGGATATAAAGAATCAGCTACGTCGAGACTGTTAGGAGGGGCAGAGACACAAAATGGGCTCAGCCACAGAGGTCCCACACGAAAAAGTAAGGGACCCCAACCCCCCCACACCTGGAATTCTGGTGCTGGGAAGAGGAGCCCTCACAACACCTGGCTGTGTAAAAAGGGATTCTGACCGTTTGGGTGGAACGGAAGGCTGCAGAAAACCCAGACGTCCTTTTAAACAGCACTCACACAGACTCACTTGTTCACAGGCACTCACCTTGGGCTCCTGCAGAGGAAGGGTGACACAGGGGACCTCGGAGACATATGGGAAGAGATTGAGTTGTGTAACTTCTGGGCAAGGACTGGAGCAACAGTCCCCATTTTCCCTGTGTGGGGCCTTCCTACTGAGCAGCTTGCAGGCAGCTGCCATCTTTCCTGTGTTGAGCCTGCCCCCTACACTTCTGGCCAAATCTGAACCTGAATAGTCTGGTGAGCTCCACTGCTCCACCTTGCTGACTCACTGAACCCTGCATCACCCAATTTTAGTACCACAGGAGGCTTTATCAGCAGCTGAACCTTACGGAAGCTGGAAGCCAGCAGGAGGCAGCAGTGTCCTTGGAGTTTCCTGGCTTTTTGTGGAGCTACACCAGGCCTGGTACTGGTGACAACCGTCATCAGATCGCAGCATTGCCTCTCCCTCCCGCTTCCAGGTAGAGCACAGGCAGCGACCAACTGTGAATCACTTAGTAGCTCCTACCAGTTACTCTCTGGCCAGTCACAGGCAGTGGCTGACTTGGACCTGCACCAGAGCCCCTCCCAAGAGGCCCAGAACCAACATACTTGGAGCTTGGCTTCAGAACACAGCAGAGCACCACCCAATTAGCCCCACAAGTGGCACACCCAAAGGGCAGTCTCAACAGGCACCACAGCCCACTGGGGGAATCCTGCTCTATGGGGTAAGCCTACCGCACAGAAGCCTATAAGCTATGGACATGGCCAAACCCCACAACCAGTCAGCCTGAGGGTCAATTCCACCCACTGATGTGCCAGTGGCAACCAAGGCTCAACTATAACAAGAGGGCACACACAACCCACACAAGGGACACTCTGGAACATCCAGTGCAGGTGACCAGGGAGACTATGCCATTGGGCCCCAAAGGGTACATAAGGCCACCTGGTCAAGACTGGGGGACATAGCAGATCTACCTAATACATAGACACAAACAGAGAGGTAGCCAAAATGAGACAACAAAGAAATACATCCCAAATGAAAGAACAAGAGAAAACTCCAAAAAAAGAACTTAAGAAAATGGAAGCAAACAACCTACCAGAGACAGTTCAAAACGTTGGTTATAAGGATGCTCAAGGAATTTAGTGAAAACTTCAACAAAGAGATAGCAAGCATAAAAAAGGACATAGAAACCATAAAAAAAAAAACAAACAAAAAAAAAAACCAGAAGTGAAGAATGCAATAACTGAAATGAAGAATGCACTAGAAGGAATCACCAACAGACTAGTTGAAGCAGAGGATAGAATCAGTGATTTGGTAGACAAGGTAGCAGAAAACCCCCAATAAGAACAACAAAAAAGTAAAAAGAATCCAAAACCATGAGGATAGTTTAAGAGACCTCTGGGACAGCATTAACAATATTTGCATCATAGAGTTGCTAGAAGGAGAAGAGAGAAACCAAGGATTGAGAACTTATTTGAAGAAATAATGACTGAAAACTTTCCTAACCTGGTGAAGGAAATAGATATACAAACCCAGGAAGTGCAGAGTCTCCAAAAAGACAAACTCAAACAGGCCCACACCAAGACGCATTATAATTAAAATAGCAAAGGTTAAAAACAAAAAGAGAATCCTAAAAGCAGCAAAAGAAAAGCAGTTAGTTATCTACAAGGGAGCTACCATAAACTGTCAGCTGATTTCTCAACAGAAACTTTGCAGGCCAGAAGGGATTGGCACGAAATATTCAAAGTGATGAAAAACAAGGGCCTACAACCAAGGATACTCTACTCAGCAAGACTATCATTTAAAATTGGAGGACAGATAAAGAGCTTCCCAGACAAGAAAAAGCTAAAGGAGTTCATCACCACCAAATCAGTATTACAAGGAATGTTAAAGGGACTTCTTTAAGATGGAAAAAAAGAGATAAAAAATATGAATAAAATCACAATAACTACATATCTGTCAACAATTGCTTTCAATGTAAGTAGATTAAATGTTCCAATAAAAAACATAGGGTGGCTGAATGGATAAGAAAACAAAACTTACATATGCTGCCTACAAGAGACTCACTTCAGATTGAAAGACATACACACAGACTGAAAGTAAAGTGATGGAAAAAGTTATTTCATGAAAATGGAAACAAACAAACAAAAAGCTAGGGTGGCAGGTGGCCAGATGGCTTAGTTGGTTAGAGCATGGGCTCTGAACAACAGGGTTATTGGTTCGATTCCCACATGGGCCAGTGAACTGTGCCCTCCACAACTAGATTGAAGACAACGAGCTGCTGCTGAGCCCCTGGAGGGGCAGCCGGATGGCTCAGTTGGTTAGAGCGTGTGCTCTTAACAACAAGGTTGCTGATTCAACTCCCGCAGGGGATGGTGGGCTGCACCCCCGCAACTAGATTGAAAACAGCGACTGGACTTGGAGCTGAGCTGCACCCTCCACAACTAAGATTAAAGGACAACAACTTGACTTGGAACTGAGGGTCCTGGGAAAAACACACTATTCCCCAATAAAATCCTGGAAATACAAAAAAAAAAAAAAAAAAAAAAAAAAAAAACCACCACAACAACAGAAAACTAGGGTAGCAATACTTATACCAGGCAAAATAGACTTTAAAACAAAGGCTATACCAACAGACAAACTTCTCGGAATTTACCTGGAAAAACCCCAAACGCTACTTCGAAGGGACATGTTCCATATGTTCATTGCAGCATTGTGTACAACAACCAAGATGTGGAGGCAGCCTGGGTGTCCTTGATGGATGAACGAATAAAGAGGAGACGGTACATATATACAATGGAATATTGTTCAGCCAGGGAAGGGAATGGGTTCTTGCCATCTGTGGGGACATGGATGGACCTGGAGGGTATTGTGCTGAATGGAACATGTCAGACAGTGAAAGACAGATGCGATGTGATTTCACTTATATGTGGAATCTAAAGAACAAAATAATCAAACAAAACAGAAATAGACTCATAGATACAGAGAACATTTTGATGGTTGCCAGATGGGAGGGGGGTTGAGAGGGTGGGTGAAAAAGGGGAAGGAATTAAGAAGTACAAATTGGTTGTTAGACAGTAGTCATGGGGATATAAGGTATAACAGAAGGATTATAGTCAATAATATTGTAATACCTACATATCTATGTATGGTGTCAGATGGTTACCAGATTTATCGGGGTGATAAATGGGAGAGAGGTTGGGGGACAGGGTGAAAATGGTGAAGGGATTAATAAGTACAAATTGGTAGTAAGCAAATAATCATGGGGTTGTAAAGTAAAGCATAGGGAATAAAGTCAATGATATGGTAATAATTACGTATAGTGCCAGGTGACTACTAGACTAGTCAGGGGTCTCATTTCTTAAATAATATAAATGTCTAACCATATGCTGTACACCTGAAATTAATATAAAATAATATTGAATGTCAACTGAAACTGAAAAATTAAAAAGGAGGGGGAAGGTGAAGGGCAATAAGTGGCCCAAATTCCCAGGTGTTAAGTAAGTCATAGGGATGTAATGTACAGCATAGAGAATGTAGTCAGTAATATTATGATAACGTGGTACGGTGTCGGATTGTTGCTGGACTTACAATGGTGATCACTTCTTTAGGTATATAAATGTTGAATAACTATTGTGTACACCTGAAACTAATACAATATTGTATGCTAACTATATTTTTAATAAAAATATTTTTTAAAAATCCTGCTTTTTTTGTTAATATATGATTTTATCTTTATTTTCTAATTCTTTTTGGGGGATTTTCTCTGTTCTTTAGTTTCTCTCAGTTAAATGCTTAATTTCAATACTGTTTTCTAGTATGCACATTCAAGCTGCAAATTTCCCTGTAAATATCAATTTAACTTTATCCTTCAAGTTTTTTACTATGTAGTGCTCTTTTCAAATTAAAATTTCCAATGTGATTTTCTTTAAGCCACAAACTATTTTGAACTGTGTCCATAAATGAATCTATATGGTGTCAATTATTTGGAATTTTTACCAGCTTGCTTTGTGACTATTAAATCATATTTGCTGTTCTTTCAAATAATCTATATAATTTCTAATGATTTTGTCTTTTTTACCAGTTTTTGAGACACATTAAAAACTCCTTTAATTGTGAATTAAAGAAATTAGCAAATTTCTCTCTGTACTTATTTCAGCTTTATGTTTGTATTTCATTTACACTAATCCATGCCTACTCATTCATGATTGTTATATCTTCTTGGACTTATTCTGCTACTTTTGTAAATATGTAATGTCCCTACTTTTAGCCTTAAATTCTGTTTTGTTTGATATGAATATTGCTATTCCAACTTTATTTTGACTATTAATTCAAAGTATATATTTTCCTATTTTACTTTTACACTTTCTATGTTGTTTCATTTTAGATGTGCCTCTTCTATACAATATATAACTAGATTTTTTTAAAGATCCAATCTCACAGTCTTCAGTAATAAATGAAATTATTTTTTTACATTAATTACATTTTTGAGTGTATATGTACCATTTTATTTGGTGTTTCCAGTTACCATGTTCTTTTTTTCTTTAGTCTTCCTCTTCTCTTTTCTTGTCCTCTATTGATTTGATAGTATCTTTTATCCTCTTTTCTTCCCTTCCATTAATTCAGAGTAATAGATAGTATTATCATTTTTAGAAGATACCCAGATTTTAACTTTATCTTCTAGTGAAATGTAAAGTTAATTATCTGTAACCTCCTTTCTAACAAGATAAGGACTGGAGCACACTTTAGTTTTCTTCTAAATGCTCTCATCTCGCTGGTGTTACTGTTGCCCATCTAGCGGCTGTCGGCCAGCTCGGGAAGATCTGACTGGTACACCTCAAGGCCTCCACAGTAATGTATTTAAAGTATACTTTCTTCAAGAGTCTCTGTCCTACCCCCCAAATAAAAGCAAATCCAAAAACCTTCCCCATAAAACATTAAGTACTAGATTACTTATAGCTGGAGAAAATATTAAGCTTTTCCTTAAGTAGGACTGTAGAATTCAGAACCTGGCACACAGTGCCTAGCACATTATATGTACCCGTGAGTACTTGTTGACTAAATTATGTCATTTAATACTTCTCCTCTCATGAGGTAAAATAATGTCATTCTTTATTAAAGTCAGATACTTTAGATATTTCTAATCTTACAACAACGCTATGATGTGGACATTCTTAGGTATCTGTACAGGCAAATAGGCTCGGAGAAGTAACTTGCCCAAGGTCATATAGCTAGTAGTAAGTGGTGGTTCTGGGATTCAGACCCAGTGCTATCCTAGACAGTAGTCCTCAACCCTGGCTAACCATCAGAATCACCTGGAGAACTTTTAAAATTTTCAGGTGATCAAGCTTTATCTCAGACCAATTAAATCACTATTCCTGGAGGTGGACCCAGACATCTGTATAATTTTTAAAGCTATTAAATACCTACTCCAATACTGTCTCATATTGCCGATGAGTAACTGAGTCTCAGAAAGGGGACCTTATTGCATATTACAGCTAACAGTGTGGAACCGGAGCTCAAATGAAGAGTTTCCTAATCTCATGTTCTCCCGGGGAGTTCACTCACCTGATGTTGACTATTCTTCCACTGTCTGTTGAACCCCACCCACAAAGGGAAAGGGCTCTGCTCATAGGACAGTCCTTGTGTGCCCCCTGGTGGACTAATATGGTAAAGGAGCCATTACCTTGGGTGATACTTTATAGTTAATAAGGTAAGAAGCTCTACAGACCAGTGTATTGATTAATCGAAATAATGCATGTAGATTTATTTAAGCCAGCTGGTAGGTGGTGGCACTTGACAGCATCCTTGTACTTGGAAGAAAAAAAACATCCACACAAAAACACAACCACTCTGGATTGGTCCAGTACCTTGCCTCCACTTGCTATACGATGCCAACTTTAAATCATTCAAGGCACTCCCTCATCTAAGAACTCAAGGCAGCAATTTAAAAATCTTATTGTACCTTATCGTACCTTGTTAAGGCAGTAGAGTCTTGTGGTTCATCTCCCAGGTTTTGGAGTCAAACACACCCAAGGACAAGTTCTAACTCCACAATTTATTAATGTTATACACATTGGTGAGTCACACGGCATCTTTAATCCAGTTTTATCATCTGTAAAATGGTCATTATAGTGCCTAATTCATACAGTTGTGGAGATTAAATGTGAACGTAATGTGTTTGGCACTGTGCCTGGAAAGTAATAACCCTCTCCACCCTCATACCCCACAAATGGTTATTATTACTGAAATGGACCACATTACCAGGCCTGGAAAAACTCTCACATTGGAGAATGTTTTCAGCGCCATCTTCTATGATGTCTGCGTTGCTGTCTGCTTTTTCCTTTCCCCTCTGAACCTTCGGCTCTCTAATTCCCCTTCACTGCAGCCTTCCACATAATATTTCCCGTGAGAATCTAGAACTCGGATGTTTCCTTCATCGAAACAGTTTTTGCATGCAGCCATATTCTCATTTCTGGGGCATCTCATGTGAAAATGATGAGAAGATGAGGAGAAACCAGCAAAGGAGACTGGGGATGAGTGGCTGATGCAGTAGGAGAGAAACCAGGAGAGTGTGTTATCCTAGAGATCAGAGTGTCTCAGGATGCAGGAAGGGACCAACTGGGCCACATGCTGCAATGTTAGGTAAGTTGAGGACCTAGACTTGATAATCAAATTCAGCAAAGCAGAGGTCATCAGTGACCTCAGCAAAGGCAATTCTGATGTAGTGGTTGTTAAATTCTTTTTTTTTCCCCTTCTTCCATCTCCCCTTCCCCCCCCCCCCCACTCCAGTTCAGGCCATTGTTTCTTAGTCTAGTTGTGTAGAACACAGCTCCCTGCTGGTATTATGAGCCTTGCACTCCCCACGGTGAGGCAGTTGGATGCCAACCTCCGGCTGCTCACGGCAGCCTAGCTCCTGGGAGAGCCATTGTTCACAATCTTAGCTATAGAGGGTGCAGCTCACTGGCCCATGTGGGAATCGAACCCGCGACCTCATGCATTAGGAGCTCGGCGCCCCAAACACCTGAGCCACCGGCCCGGCCCTGGTTGTTAAATTCTGATTGGGTATTTGATACATCAAACAGACTACTCTTTTGAGAAATTTTTCTGTAAAGAAGAGGAAGAAATGAGGGTGGTGGCTGGAGGGGGAAATAGTTTCTTTATTAAGATGGGAGAAATAACAGTATACTTATCAAGCCGATGGGAATGATCTGGTGTGAGGGGAAAATTGATGATGCAGAAAGAAGAGGAAAGAAGTGCTAGAGCAGCGTCTTTCATAGGTCAGAAGGCATGGGGTTTAGTACAGAGGTGGAGAGCCTTCCATAGAGCACAGACATGGTTTATTTATGATAGCAAGGTGAAGGGCAGGGTCAATGAGCATAGATGCCCTTTGGTGGGTAGATGGAATGGGAGCCTGTGCAGTTCTCTTCTGATGGAGTATTTTCTCAGTGCAGTATGAAGTAGGGTCATCAATGAGGGTAGTTTTTAGGAAGTGAAATCAAGTACCATGAAGAAAGCAAGTGATACGTTCAGTTGTAGAAATATAACTCAGAGTGATTGTGATGTGGTCTAGTGGGTAAGAATCTTTGCTGAAGACACTTACAAAATGAGGTGCACTTGTAACTTCAAGTGAAATTCAAATGACAATAAACACATTAAGCGATGCTCTAAATTTTCTTTATTTTCTAATAACCATTTAAACCACTCTATAAAAATGCTCTATACCATTATTTAAGAAAACTTTTGTAAAATTTAGGGTGAGAATTAGACCCCATTTACCTACCATCAAACATCATGCAATTGCTTCTCAGCCTTTTGGCTCAGATCAAGTGTAAAACATCATGCAAACATTCGTTTTCTTAGAGGCTATGTAGCTTTGTGGAATTACTTACAGGTGATGGTAAATTTTAATTCCGTGTATCACAGTAAGAATTTACCCCAAGCATATAACTCTAAAATAACACAACATACATTTATTTTGAACCTTTTCAGATGAAGTTGTTTTGTTTTGTTTTGTTTTCTTCCAGAAGTTAAAACTAAGCTTAATCTCCTTTCCCCAGTCACGGCCTCGATGGAGAACTGGCGGCAGATTTGCACAAAGTAAACTGACTACTCCTCGATTTCTCATCTAGCGGTGCCAATGGTTCATGTCATCACAGGTAGAAGAGAGAATTGGCTAATTCCAAACTTGGTTCTTTATGAATGCTTTGTGCCACCAGGAAGGTCAGCTTGTGGGCATACTGACACGGTGCTGGGATACTGATTAAGCCCTGAGGAGGAAAAAGTATTGATGGAAATTAACAGGATAACTTGTTCTTCAAAGTGACTTTTTCCCATGAGACTTTTCATGTACTACTTACATATACAATAGAGTATGTTTGTGAGTAAACAATAACTAGGCTCAACCAACAAAGCACACCTTTGCTCATTGGGAACTTAGGCTGACTGGGGTGGAGGGCCAGTCTGGCTTCATGGTTTCCAAGCCAGGATCTACATTTCCTACCACTTAATGTTCCGCGGGGCTCAGAGCAAATCTTGGCCTTGGACTTTGACAGCAGCTCTTGGCCTCGTGCACAGAAACACAGACAGAGCCACGCCCATTAATTTCCCACCAGACAACATCTGAGGTGGCTCTGACTTCCTCAGCTGTAATGTGGAAATCACAATATCCTAATTTCCTCCCAGTCTTACATAAGATAATGTATATAATAAAGTCCTCTGGCAATTATAAGTACTAATGTATTACAATAGCTATTGCTATTTTGTTGCTATGACAGACTGGGTTTCTCCCACTATGGACTCAAGAAGTCACTCATTCATTCATCCTTTGTGAAAAGTCCGACATTGTGCTAGGGGTAGGGATACGAAGGTGAATTGGGTGACAATTCCTGGGTAGGAACCTAGAGTAGCAAGACTCACATAAGCAAGCAGCCGTCACTCACCGGCCAGTTGTAGTACAGGTGGCATAATTTGAATGTAAGTCTTTGCATGTGGTCAGGCTTCAAGCCATTGTCATCATAGATGACATTATAGTAGGTCGGATTAACAGTTCCCCGACAAGCGGCCTGGCTGATCAAGTAAAAGTCATAGCTGAGGAGGAAATAATGGAATGAATGTGAGAAAGAAAGCAAACAGAATAGGGGCAAACGTGGACACCACACCGTGAATGTCTTATTAAAAATAAGCTTTCTAACAGCACTTACCAATCAGGACGCGTTGCTTCAGAGTCAACCACGGTGCCAAGTGGCGGGTTCTGAACAGTGTGGTTCACCTCCGTAAAGAATCGCTGCATGCACTTCTTCCTGACCACAATCACGGACAGTTTGGAGCTAGGAAGAGAAAGACAAAAAACAAAAACAAGAACAAGACAGAGAGAACTGAAATCAAGCCATGCAGCTTTCCATTTCTCTCTCTCTGTCTCTGTCTCTCTCTCTCTCATAATATTTTGATGGAACAAATAAATTCATTAGAAAATGACTGCAAAAATGAAGAAAATAAAAATCACCCCAATCTGTCTTCCCCTGGAGATACACACAATTTTTTAAAATTAGGGATTGTCCTTATTTGTTGCAAAAGTGTGTCGGTCGGGTCACATGGCTAGTTTATGTCATTTAAAGGGGACGGGGAGGAAGGTTGATAGGGCAATGAACTTCAATTAGCACTTCTAAAGAAAGATTTTCCAGAACCATCCATGGAGACAAGAATAGTCCCTCTATTTTCACCTTTACTCTTCCTCTCAATTTCTGGATAGCAAAGGAAAAACCACAAGTCCCACTTACTTCTTAAATCACCGCTTCTGAATCCTGCAAAACACACATCTGATATGATGAGCGGACTGACCAAATATACATTTGGGCCAAATGCTGAATGGCTAAGTGTTAAAGTCAGCATTTAGTAAAGCCAAGGCCAATCCATCATGGAAGGACCCTCTGGGATGCAAGGAGTCACCATGAAATTTCACATTAAGCATTTTCATTGCATTAAAAATGTTATAAATATTTCCAATACTGAGAGTTTTAAAGTTGATGTTATTGTGTAAGAAAACTAACTCGTTGTCACTGTCCACTACCCCTAAATTGCATACTTGTGATTCTGAATAGATACAGTCACCTGAGGTCAGTGGGGAATGACATATCTTGGCTCTGACAGTTTGGATGCAGCTGAAGGCGGTACTGCCCCAAGCTATTATGCTCTGCCTCCTCTCTAACAGTCACTGCTGAGGTCAAGACTCAGCGTCTTGTGGCTCCTGGCTGCAACACTTGGTTGACGGTGGGGATGGTGGTTTAACTCTACAGACAGACCACTGTGCACGGCTTGAAAGAAGATGCTTTCGGAATCTTTTAAGAAGCCAGCCGAAGATTATCATCCTCCTCCATTTTCCAGCTCTAATATTTTTCTTGCACTTGCCACTTGACATAATCAAAGGAAAATGTTGTCCCGAAACATCGAATCTAGAAATGTGACGTGGAGCAAGGTGCCGCACTGGTGTTTAAGATGGTCTGGTTTCCACATGCAGCCAGCATTCGCAGCACTCACACAGTGCTTTTCAGCACCTTCCACAGACCTAAGCTGCACATCAGTGCCTGCATTTCAGAGGCTCCAGCTCTGTGTGGGTTTGGGTCTTGAATTTGAAACTATAGCTTGTTTTTTCCCATGGTATGTTACTATGTCCAAAGCGTCTTCACCTGCCAGCAGCCCCCGCAGGCTCCCTGCGGAATCTCAGTGTCAGCTGCTCTGGAGGATGTCACCTGCCTTTTCCAAGCGCTCCCACCAAGGGTCCCCAAAGCTCACACCACCCAGGCTACTAACGTAAGACCATCCCAACTACCTTCCAATCTAGGGGAAATCAATCTATCCAGCTGTACTCAAATGATACAGAAACAGAGCAAAACTTAACTGCATGGAAAAAAAGATCTGCTGGCATTTATTAATTTTAATAGTTACGATGAATGTGCTATAATAATTGGGAGGGCAGAGAAAGAACACAAATTTAATACCTGACATTTGAACTTGCTTCTGTCACACTGCTCAGCAGCTGTGGAACCTCGTATTCAACAAGTGTCTGGAGCTGGCCGTCCCCTACGCCATCACGATACACAATGACCCGAGCTGGCAAGTCATGATTGTGCTTGTACCATTTGTTGAGTGCGCCTGCAGAATTTGGTGTTAGTAAGAAAAGAATGACTTGTCTGATGCCAACAAATAATGAAATCCCCGTATCTTTCAACTTAAATAAGATCTTAACTTAAATAAGTCTGCTACTTCAGACCACTGTGAAATAGGGTCATACCTAACTTGGGTTGTATTGGCAATAATATAAAAATGGATAACTTCAGAGAACATCTCTGCATCTCTGCTATTCAGGGAATCATAATGGTCTCTACGGCAATATATTTTATGCTTAGCATTTCTCCAGCAAAATGTTAATATTAATGCAATAAATTAAAATGTAATTCATGCAATTCATGCATTTAACTCATGCGTACACATTCCCAAAAACAAATTAATACCAATTTAATTTCTTTAAATCCTCTCAATAAATAGAGACTGGAAAATTTTATATCATTTTCTTCTCTAATAAAAATAAATATGAAAACATAAGGAGAGGACTTGGCTGTTCCTCTCAATGCATCTTTTCACATGACCTCACCCAATGAGATTCCAAGTCTCAGACAATATGAACTCTGAGAACACACCCACCCACTCTAACTAGAAATTGCCTGAAAAGCAAAGCCCAGACAGTAACTCCTCCCCAACAGAAACTCCTCATAACTATTAAAACAACAACAACAAAAAAAAAAAAAAACAGGTTTTGGTAAGGGGAAAGTAACATGCTACAATAACTCATTTCATGTATATATGTTGTACAATTGCTTTAAAAGAGTTTACTGTCCAGGAAATGCAATTTAGTTCAATAGAAGATGATCACATGTGTAAGTCCATTACCAACACATATCACCAAATTCACTTTTTTAGGAAAGAAAATATTTACAATCCTCCAAAGTTTACAGATGGAAAAATGCAGGTCACGGGAGGGAGTGAGAGGCACAAGCACACTAAGGGATGGCAAAGCCAGATCTGGGCCGGGCTGGTGAGGGGCTGGGAACCCCAGACCCCTCTTCCCACCGCATCCCACTGTAGAGACGGCACCGTTCCTCGCCTGCATCTTCTCCATCTTCTCCTGCTATGCCACACTTTATCTGCCAGCATCCCTATCCCATCCCAAAGACTTCTCTCCTCTTTCTAGACCTAACACTGCTAAGTCATGATCCTTGTTCCTCTAGGGTAGGTTTCTTTTGGCCTTCAAACTAATTGCAAAAGCCACCAGCAGCTACAAACTCTCCCTCCTCCTGGTTTTCTGTTTATCACACACAGACTGTAAATTCTACAGTCGGGCTGGTAGCCTGAATCAGGACACAGCTTTGGAGTTCCCAACTGGCTGCCAGTTGACTCAGGCAAGCCTGGAGAGTTTGCTTTCTCCTATCTGGTCTGGCATGTGGACTTTGGGTCTGAAGGAACAGTCCTCGGAGCCCTCCCTCATTGCTGTGTTTTTAGTACCGATCATGAAAACTTTTAAGCAATCTGCAACATCAGTTGTTGTTTTCTGAAGGATACAGCGGGAAAACCACCTAAAGGAAGCAAAGAACAAAAGTAAAGTTCAACTTCAAAATTTCTACTATAAACATGTATTAGGATTAAATTAAGAAATTGATATTATGAGTAAAAATCAATGTTCATACTTTTGTATATGTTATATCATCACAACTGTATTAAAAAGCTCCCCCCACCCACAAAACTTATGGTAGAGAAACTGAAGCATCGTGCTGGCATCAGACACATCTGGGCACAGATCTGGGCGGTATACTCGTCAGCTCTGTGACTTTGCTGTGTTAGGTCTAGAAAGAGGTAGTTACTACCTCATAGGGTTGCTGTAAAAATTAAATTAGATACTATATGTGAAGTCCTTAGCGCAGTACTTGGCACATAACAAGCACTAATAGAGTCCTGTATGTTATTATTATAAAGGAATTTATTTTTAGCGGTGTATCTTCTATTCTCAATATATTCAAAGATTTCTCATGCATAAACTTCCACTTCTATAAATGAGTCTTTTAGATTTAAAATCTTAACATGGTAAACTTATTTAGATTTCAGAAGCAAGTTCTCTTGCTCAAGTCATTAATTAATTAAAAGCACTTAGAAAATGAAGGTCATGACTTAGTGGTAAGTATGAGTCAACATTATTGTAGTTCTCTAAATACTATATGCAACAGTAATGATGCAATGAGGAATGCTGCTAACTCGCTGGAAGTCCTTTATCTGCTCAAGCAAGTGACACACATGGTAGGGACCTCATACAACCTGGAATGAAGTTGGAGGCGTGCTGCTACTTTTCCTATTTCCCACAATCCCAAATATATGCCTGACCACAAATGTAATGGAGTAAATCAAACAGCTTAAGGATAGGGAAAAATTTTTTTTGCAAACAGTTCCCACAGCCTCAAAACATTGTTTAGTAACAAATATTGAAACAATTCTAAGAAGTACAATTTAATAAGCATTGGGTTTGAGGTGTCATCCCTAATCCTGCCTATGTATTTTTTTCTTCCTTCACTTTTATTTTTAATTGGGGAATGTTGGGGAACAGTGTGTTTTGCCAGGGCCCATCGGCTCCAAGTCGTTGCCCTTCAATCTAGTTGTGGAGGGCGCAGCCCAGCTCCAAGTCCAGTTGCCATTTTCAATCTTAGTTGCAGGGGCCACAGCCCACCATCCCATGTGAGAACTGAACCGGCAACGCTGTTGCTGAGAGTTCATGCTCTACCAACTGAGCCATCCGGCCACTCCTCTGCCTATTTTTCAATGGTTGTGTGAACAACCTCCACATCAAGTATCTGTGAGCATTAAGGATGATAAAATAATAACAAGCATGTATCGAGCATTGACACATAACAAGTGACAGGTCAGGATACACATGCAGGCAATCTGTTTCTCAACTGCTTGACAGAATGTATGTCAAGTTCCTAGTACAGTGCATAACACAGAGCACATGCTCAGAAAAGAAATGCACAAGAATTTCTACATGGCCATCACTTTTGGAATATGACTGGCAGTAGATTGTCCTAATGTATGTATAAAAATAGTTTTTTAATGAGGCTATTACTCCAATGTTATCAATCACATTTACATATGCAGGTATAGTTTATGACCATAAATGTTCACATTTTAAAAATGAGTGACTACAAACTATTCCTTGCTATACAGTTAAACCACAATTAGTAGTCAAATAATGGAAGAATATGTAAGGGTAATTTTAAAAGTACCTGGTGATTCTGGGGTTAATACTGGCCACAAATCCAACCACCACCATTCCCTTGTTGAATGCATCTTTACAGACATCAATACCAACTACCATCAGGGACTTTAACTGTAAAATCAAATTTTTTGTGATTTAATGGGATGAGATATTATTTCCCCAAACAATGATTTAATATGAAGTTTTTAAGAAACTGTCCTTTGTTATTTAATTATTCAAGTTAAGCTATGTGCCAGGGAGATCAATGTCCGGGTGAGGAAGATTATTAAACCAGAAACCAAAGAGATTTAACGATAGAGGAGAGAATATGGTACATACTTTGCTTAGGAGACTCACTATAGTCCTAAAACGGCCACCATCCTTTGTGGACGTGACCAAGGACCATCAGTGGTTCAAGAGATTCTGGGAAAGTGGTCAGTCCATTTATCCCTTGCCTCTGGGCTGAAGGAATCTGAAGAGGGATTTCATTCTCCTTTCTTCAGATGTCTAAGGAATCCTCACTTGGCTCTATAGCTCCTCCAGGAAGGGCGGATGGGGGTAACCTCATACACCCTGTTTATGGAAACATAAGGGAATGGGCAACATTCCCTCACTTCTCGTACCCTCGCTTCTCCCACAGTGGCCATTGTTCAGGAAAGAAGAGGATTTTCTCAGTTCCCACTAGAGTTTGGAGGTTTGGATCATAGGCTTTGCCAGCTCCCCAAGGTCTGGGGAAGCCCCATGCAGGGTGCAAAGCTACTCTGAGAGTTAGCACCTTCTGAAAGCAGGTAAAGGCAGAGGCCATGGAGCACAGATTTTAAATAGTGGTTGGCGGGCTCCAAATAAGGCCTTCCAAGCCTATGTCAAACTAGATTCTCTTTCATGAAATATTCTGTTATCGGCTTAACTGAAGCTCCTTGAGAACAGGGGCTATGCCTCATTTTCTTCTGCATACCCTCATGGCGGGCTTGTGTCATGTCAGCACCCAGAACAAACTACAAACAAGCCCAACAAACAAACAAATCAAATACCTCTAAGATTACGTAAAAATCTCTCCTACTTTAATTTCATGTTTAAAATTAATTAACTGATTGATTACTGAAAGGAAAAGCATGACAGATTCCTCACAGGGATCTCGACCGCCCACAGCTCGCCTCCGAGTTTACAGGTCATTTGCATGGCAATCTTGGTGGCGACACTCATCATCATTCCCTGTTTATTCAAGGTCCGAACAAGCACACACTGGCTTGGGACTGGACAGTCAGAGCTCAAATATTTCTTAATGGAATCATAATAGTTCTGCTGGTTAGAAGGCAGAATACACATTACCTGAGAGAAAACACACACACACACACACAGGAGGAAAAAAAGTTAATCTAGTTATGCTTAGAAAGAGTTTTTTAAAAATGGGAGAGGGTTTAGGGATGAGAAAGGGGAAGGGATTAAGAAATACAAATTGGTTGCTACACAGTAGTCATGGGGATGTAAAGTACAGCATAGAGAATATGGTCAATAATATGGTAATAACTGTGCATAACGTCAGATGGGTACTAGGCTAGTCAGGGGATCGCTTCTTAAATTATATAAATGCCTAGGCACTATGCTGTACACCTGAAATATAAAATAATATTGAATGTCAAAATAAATGAAGTATAAAAAATCCACAGAAAACTGAAAAAAAAGTAATGAATACATGGATTCTCCAAACATCTTTTGCCCTTACGTTTCCAAGAAGCAGATATGAACACGTCTACAGGCCTTTGAACTTTTAAATAGCCTTTAAACCACTGACAGTGAAGGCCATTTGAAATGCCTTCTCATCAGCCATTCACTCCGCCAAGTCCCACTCTAACCTTACCCGTCTCCCTTGCTTTCCTTTCCTCCTCATTTCTCCACTGACTTGCTTCTGTTACTGTCCTCAAGTTCCCTTCTAACCCAGCTCTTTCTCCAGCTACCTCTCCCTTCTTTGCCATGATCCTTTGCTGTGGTTCTCCAGCTCTCATCCCCTCTGCCCCATCCCCAACTTCACCCACTGATAAGCCAAGTGAAGAATTAGCTTACACTGTGGTCTTTTTCCCAATAGGTACTGACTGGACAACCAAAATTTAAACAAACAAACAAACAAACAAACAAAAAACAACAACAATTTTTTTGTTTACTGGGACTTGAGAGTAAGGATTTGGGAGGAGGGAAAATAAGGAGAAAGCAGCTTCAGATCCTGTGGTATTTTAAATTCCACCCATTTCTGTCACTGCCCCTACTTCTTATCAGGTATTTCCCTCAGAGAAGGGTCTCTCCTGGCCTATTTCTATCTCCTTTCTATCTTTTATTCTCTGCCTTCAAAACCCCCAAATTATAGAAAAGATAAGCGCTACCATGATTAGCAAAAGAACATTTAAAAAGTGATTTTATTTTTTATCACCAATAGAACTGACAAAATACTGTCAAGGGCTAAAATTATTTACACTTAATGATATAAATTAGGGGAAAATATTTTTAAATTGTCAGCAAAATTCTCTTCCTCACATCATATGTGTTTGGGGCCAAGCAAGTTAGGTAGGTGGCAGAACAAGAGTGGACCAATGGGGCCAGAGTCAAAAGAAGGTGGGAGCCAAGTGAGACTGGTTACACCAGGGATGGATGAGCAAGTACATATGTGCAGAATGACAGTAGCCATGTTTCTCACTATCAGAGAAGTGGGGGTACAAAAATGGAAAGGGGGAATGTTTTCCTGTGGTATTGGATTGGAACTAGAGGTATGAACACGTTTTTAATATATAGATACATAGATACAGCTAGTAATAAAATAGATGTAATTGTGCATTATATATATGAGTATGTTATGTAGACACATATATACATTTTCTAGCTTTGCACATTGAGAAAGCCTGAACCCCAGTAGCAAGTGAGCATATCCAATGCCCAGATCTTTGTTCTTAAATACTGTTCTCTACCCAAAGGAACCAGGGCTCATTGGAGAAATATCTTCCAGAGCTGGGCAGCAAAACTTCAAGACTAACCTGGAATATCTTATTGTGCCAGACAATAAGGAAGTAGTTCGTGAAATATGGGGACATGTCAAAGAGACACAGAAGCCAGTTTGAATAAGGCTCCCACTGGCAAAACAAGGGACAATTTGGGCAGCAAAATAAATAATAAGAGTAATGGACTATAAGTTAGTAAATAAAATAGGGATCCATGAATCCATATTGATAAAATAAATGAACAAAGAAATGGGGAGAAGAGAATTGCTCTTGTCATCTAATGCCACCTAATAAACGTAGAGGGAAGTATGGAATTAGGAATCTACCGTTTGGCAACCATCAAAGTAATAATGAATTCAGACAAGAATTATCAATGGATTCTAACACTAATGGGTGAACATGTGATAAGGAACAGGACGTTTACAAAGAGAAAAAGTAACTTTGCAGTGAAGAAACTTGACAGATACCTCCTTAATCAACGGGTACCCCAAGATAGGATGCAATAAAAACATTTGCTTTAGTAATCCTGCCAGAAGTACATGACCTGAATTTAATCATCAAACCCAAATTGAGGGAAATTATATAAAATGACTGGTCTATACTCTTCAAAATTGGAAGGTCATCAAAGTCAAGGAAAGACGATGGAACCATTCCAGATTCAAAGAGAGACTAAAGAGACAGACACATTAGATCCTTTTACTAGAAAGGATGTTTTTGGGACAAATGTTCATGAAGTCTGTGGATTAGCTGGTCGTACTGTGTCCTGATTTTGATGGGTCCTATGGTTGCTGGAGAGTGAACTTGTTTGCAGGAAATATGTACTAAAATATTCAAGGATAATGGGGCATCATATCTGTAACTTATTTTCAAATGGTTCAGGAAAAAGATAGATGATAGAAGATATAAAATGATAAAGCAAATACGATAAAATGTCAACAATGGGGGAATCTGGGTGAAGAGCATATAGGAGTTCTTTGTACTATTCTTGCAATTTTTCTGTAAGTTTGATTTTATTTTTTTAAGTGAAAAATAAATACTCTTAGGGTGAGAATTCCCTTTGTTTAATATAACATCTTTATGGACCGTTTTGTGTGTGTGTGTGTCTGACTAAAAGAGAAATAAAGGGCTAAACTTCTTTGCATGAGATATAATAGGAATGTTGGGAGTTGGAATGAATGAGCGAAGGAGGTAAGACGAGGAGATGGGACAGGAAAAGCACTGCCATGTAGTATGAGGCTGAGGCCTCAAAGAAGTGTGAACACTTCCAAGAAATAGGAATGGTTGAGAGATTAAAAAAAAAAAAAAAAAAAGACATCAATTTTAACTTGTCTGGAATGTTGGGGTGTGATGTAATCATGCCTTGGATACAAACCCTCTGCAAAGTCAGCCTCACACTCCCCAACCCCCGACCTCCCACACAAATACTCTGGGAAATGAGTCAATTGTGGCTATCCCACAAAGTGATGCAATGCAGGAGGAAATGGCACTCACAAAAGATGAAACACACAGAGGAGGGCAAGAATTCAGAGGAAGTAGAACACATGAGGCTACAGGTGACATGGAAAATATAAATCCTGCAAGAATCCCCTGAAACATTGGTGAGAATGCTGGGTGCCCCAACATTTACAGGATAAGATGGAAGTCAATTATCTTAAATCTTAAGTAAGTGATGACCCTCCCAACAAGTTGGAAAATATGCAGACATCGAAGAGGCTGATACAGGGGTAACAACAGTGTTTTAAAATGATTATTAGAAATATGACAGAGAAATAAGCTATTGATTAAAATACTAAGATTAATACTTGCTTGTGTGCTTAAGGAAATGCACAACAATTTGCAAACATATCTGAGAATACGTTCAGATTCTTTCAAGACTGTTAGACAGAACAAAAAAAAATTAAAACTACACATGAAAACACAAAAAGTATCCATACTTACCAACTGAACACCAGGATCGAAATGTTTCTGTATGGCGCTAAGAAATGCAGCTGGGGTTTCTTGTACTTTTATGCTACATAAAAAGATTTAATTTTGAAGATATACAACCCTTCTTAGTAGCATACAATCATATGGAGTTAAAAATAATAAAAATAGACTTTTATACCATACTAGCAATTTGAGGGGGGAAAAAAATCACTGAGAAAAGTGACAACATTTTGAGCCTAAAATTGTTTCTCCCACTATAAGATATGCCAGCAATGTTTAATAATTATTTTTATTAGCTTAAAAGTAGTTTGGTAGAAAATAAAAATTTCTCAATTGTATGGAATCTATACAATTAATAATTATGTTGTTCAAAATGGGGTGGAAAGTGAACTTTTGAAATCACAAGTCTCAATAATCAAGTATCTGAAACAGGGTTCAAGTCAAACTGGGATTACGATTTCTCTAATACTTAATCTCCAGGGGAACTTTAAAATGAATGTTTCAAAAATCAGCAGATTAATAAGACCAAGATATTCAACTAATCTGTATAATTCAGACTAAAAGACTTTTTTTTCCCCCCGAGTGGCTGTTTGTTTGGAAACTGGAATATTTAGCCTTAATCGATCAGTCAGCAAGTACTTAGCAATTATTTGTTCTGTGCTTACATTATGTCAGGGGCCAGAGGCTACAGAAATAATTCCCATACAGAGGAATTTATAAATCCACTTTCTTTATGTGGAATCAGCCTCTCATATTTGTGTATATGATTGGATTGTCCCAATGCCCAGTGGCCTTTTAAAACTTGCCCAGCAGGGGGCGAGGACCTCTGTCTCCTGCTTGCTGATTCCCAATGAGCTGCCGGAATGGCTTACAGCTCTGTTTAAACACCTAAATGCTTCTGACTTTTCCAATTCCATCTGTTGCATGCAGACCCAACTGCTATTTTACTGTTTAGTCCTTCTAAACTCATCAGGCAAATGTGTCAGATGGGAGAAACTATGCATATAAATCTAACAGGTAAATGGATACTTCATGGGAAAGACAAAGGATGGAATAAAATACGGGTTTTCAAATAACACAGGCCAGGAACAGAATATAGACACACCATTGGAACTGGTGTGAGAAAGACGCCAGCCCAGGGTCTGCTGATTATGGCTTCTTTCAATAATCTTGTCTTGCTTTATTAGCTCATGGGTTAAGAGAAATTAGAGCAGGTGAAACTCAAACCAGGCGATTTGTTAACAGATTTGATAAGAGGAGAATTCTAAACTACAGTGTAAAATGAGACTTTGGAACTATCTGTGGTTTTCTACAATGTTTGCACTGCTGATATAATTACTAACCATGTGTTTCAAGAATAACTGCCACCCTGCCAGTGAGGACATTTGTATCTCCACCATTACAAAGAAAAAGAAGTATCTACTGCTTCTTGCTAAGCATATCAAGCTCAATAAAAGGAGGCATGATCAACTTTACGGCTTTTCTAAAGCAAAACAATATTCAATTTTGAGTGTGACTGTGTATGTATGAATCCCCCAGTAACCTGAAAGCAATTTACCTTTCTCATCCCCAGAAATTGGTACAGTATCTAGCATATAGCAGATTCTCAATACATGTTGAAAAACAAAGTGAATGATGACCTTTGTTTTCTCAGAAAACTATCTAAATGACTAATTTCATGGTATAGAAACAGAATCAGAAAAGCTTATTTCAAATATATTTTTACATTAAATTTTAAAGCATCTAATCTATCAAATAAGTCAGGAAATGAAACTTTTATTTCTTAATATCCTTTTTGATGTTGTTTCATAAATAACTGCTACGAAAGAATTTTTTAAAAAGTTGAGGAGGTAATATATGGATTCATTAAGGATTTATGCCCTAACTAGTACTGACTTTGAGGTAATAAGACTATTGCCTAAACAACTATGAAAACAAAATTTTACAAAAACCAACAAAATATATTTAACTGTATGAAATCATTTATCTACTTCTATCTATTTTCTTGGCACTTTATATTAGAAAAATTTACTGAGATAAAGAAGCTTTTGTAGCTACCTCAGCCCTTATTTCCTAGCTTTGAACCAAACCAAATTAATATATAGAAAAAAGTTGGGATGATTTTCAGTGCATTCTCACATTTTGGGGCAGTCCACATTAAATCCCATGGAATTTCCAACTCTTCTCAAGCAGCTCAAAAAGTTCTCAGTCACATTTTCAGCTCTGTCACTACATATAATCAACCATTTATTCAGAGATGGCGTACTTAAAATCTTCCAAGTTCGCATATCCTTGGACCAATCAGCAGCAGATGTTGGTTGACACTAAGAAAAAATAATAAGGAGAAAAATAATAACTGAAAGGGTTGAAAACATGTATTCAGAAAGCAATTGAACAAAGACAATGTGAAGATGGTCCACATGTGTCATACGAGAGCTAGTCTGTAGTTTGCTATTCACAGACCCGAAACACTGATGTAAACACATCTACAGAACACACGTGCTTCCTGAGAGTGGAGGCATCTGAGCATCATCCCAAGTCGACAACTCCCTGGCTGCTGGTCCTTGGACAAGTCGCTTTACTTCATGGGCCTCCACCGTGTGCAAAGAGAGGTGGCTGGTTCAAAGATCTCTAGGTTCCCTTCCAGCTCTAAGAATCGCTGACCTTTATTATGAATGTACGGGCAAGCAGGCGACCAGGAAAAACAAGTTCCCTGCACCGAAGAGGGGAGATTTTAAAAGGGTCAGTAGCCTGTTTATATCCATGGATTGGAATTGAATGGAAATGTCCTCATTGTGGTGAGCTGGGAAGAGCTCCCCACTGTCAGACTTTAAGAGGACCACCCTGTAATCTAATCCTTTATTACGCAAAGTGTTGTTTTGTGGCAGCATAACTATCTCCTGAGAGCTTGTGAGAAATGCAGAGTCCTGGAACTCAGCCCAGACCCACTGAATGAGAATCTGCATTTTAATTAAAAAAAAAGGGAAAAAAAAAAAAAAAAGAAGTTCCCAGGCGATTCATCTACACATTAATGTTTAAGAAGCAATGTAACCCCTTTGTTGTATAGACTCCATAGCTGTGGCTGAGAGAGATTATGGAGGCAGTTGGTAGCAGTGACAGTTTAGAATGCTGATACTCTTGACACCGACATCAGGACACTTTCTACCAAGCACTCAACAACCAGCCATCCTCAAGATGCCTTGCCATTAGGTGGCCAGGCGGGGACTCAGCTGCAGAAGGAGACCTTAGCCTGAGAATGAAGTGGAAGGGCAGCCCTCCATGAAAGATTCTATCTGGAGTCCAGATTCTTTCCTTCCCATTACAGCCAGTATGAGGAGAGCCACAGCCCTCTCACCTACACTCCTACCTGTGACGGGCTGGCAGGAGACCCAGGTCAAATGCTCAAGGCCCACTCTGAGACCTGTGAACATTCAGTTTACTCAGTTCCCAGAACCCAATTTCAGAAAAGCTGAATTGGTCAAGAAGTCGATGACACAGTCACCTCTAACCATCTACCACAACTTCTAGGGGGCGGGTTCTTCCATTTATTGCCCCCTTCTCCTATGGAGATTTGTTTTCACACCAAAAAATGCACACACAAAAAAAGCTCTGACAAATGACTTTGCTTACAGAGATGAGGACAGAGGTCATTTTAAATATTTGTATCTTGTTTTATATGTGGAACTGAAACTCAGCTTCTCTTTACTGACTCCTGACCAAAATCCTAATTGGGGCCTACCTTTTCACACTTCACCAAATTTTTTGTTTTGTTTTTAAAAAGTAGTTTTTCCTCAGTTTCTCCAATAAGGGTTTTGGTAATTTGGAATAGATTATCAAAAAGAAATGATTAAAAAATCCTCAGTCTGCCAACAGAAAACATTCTTTGTTCAGTTATATTAGTTTAGACATGTTGGTTTATTATATCAAATAAATGCAAGAAGAGAGCCTTTAAAATGAAATTAAATTTAACTAGATTTTAAAATGGGCGTAACACAAGGGATAAGTTGAAAGATAATGCACAAAAATTGTTGCATAAAATACATTTCTTCAACAGAAGCTGAGAGAGGCAATGATTGGTCTCTTCAAGTTTCAGAATACCTTTCTCCCTAAATACTATGGCTGAGGGTGGTTTCTACGTGAATATCTTCCTGTTTATGCCAGCTGAGCAGCATTCTACTTTGGGGAAAAAACAACTCTGGTATCAGGAAGCACAGTCTATTAAAATTAACCTTCACCAGTTCATAGAATTTTCCCACATACTATGGAGTTTCTTTTTTTTTTTTTTTTTTGGTGATGAAAGAGTACAACACCCAATAACAGGGGGGCATGTTTTAACTGCAATGGTTTGAAATGCCATTTTCTAATACATCTTTAAATGTGACACCACATCATACTAACTGACCTAATCATGCCCTCTGGGTGCCACTAAGCCCATGAAAGTACACTGAGATTGAAAAGGAACACAGAGGGGACCTCAAGGTATAGGACAAAGGAAGTGCAAGAACATGGCAGCCCTGGGGAAACCAAATGAATATGACAAGCCCACTTAGTCACTCTGGTATATGATCGAACTTAACCCATATTCAAGCAAATACTGTTAGATAAAAATAAAATCATAGCACTTACTATGTGATCTTGCATTAGTATTTTTTCTGAAGGCACAACCCGGCCAGTCAGAGACATCTGGCATCCAAAATGCAGTCCCCAGGTCTCCAGCTCAAAACGGGCATCCTTGTTTCTGTTGAGAGAGTTGAGTTTTAAGTCATTAAAGTGCTATCTTCTAAAGAATTTTAATCATTAGAGATAAAATTATAATTTACTGAATTATTCAGAGGTTGATTTTTTTTTTAAAGATTCCTGACTTATATTTCTACTCACTATTATTTTTTCCTCCTGCTCTAAAGAATTAGGGGACTGTGCCCATTTGGGACTTGCAGGGATGGAAAAGCTTCCGGTGTGGCACATTGGTTAACAAAATGAGCCTTTGAGCCGGACAGATCAAGGTTTTACTCCTAGTACTGACATTTAATAATATGTAACCTTAAGCAAACTTTTAAGTCTTTTAAAGCTGTGGTTTCCTTATTGGCAAAATGTAGGGATAATAAAACTAGCTACTTTATAGATTTGGTGTAAAGATTAAATATGACAATACGCAGAAAGTAAAACCAAAGTGCCTGGCACATGCTCTGTGCTCAATAAATGTGACATATTCCTGATAGTAAACTTGTTAATAAAGAGACATTGTGGAGCCTCTGGATTGGAGATGTCTTCTGGGAATATCTGAATTTGGTGCTTGGGAGTGGATGAAGGATGACAAAAGAAGGGGACATAAGGACCTTACGTTTCAGAAGATTCATAGGATAGAGAGGGCAATGGGAAGACTAAGAGGAGAATATTAGTATTAGCAATAATAACCACTTTATATTTGCATAGTACTTTAAGTTTATAATTTAGTACACTTTAATCATCCTTTCTGTATTATCTCATTGGGGAATGATGTATGGTCATCTCTATCAAGCTGTAAGCTCCTTGAGGAGAGCTACCATACTGATTTTGTGTCCTGGCCTCTATTACAGTAGCCCGTGCGTGGTAAGCCAGGCACTCGCAAAAGACGCTGATAAAATTCATGCTTTTATTTACTTATCAAAGCTTCCCCTCTCTTTAGGGGAGCCCGAACCTCTTTACCACGGACTTTATCACAGCTCATATTTCCATCTATTCATGTTATGTCAGGTCTGGTCACACCAAATACTTTGAATTAATTATTTTGTTTTAGATACTATCTGTCCAAGAAGAGATGTGTGAGATGATAATTGGTCAGGACCCTGGGTGGGAATAATGGGATTACTGGAAGGGGGCAGGTAGACGTGTCAGGAAGATTAATCTACAGCCCGGTATAAGGGGAGAGCATGAGAAGTAGGAATAAGTTATTCTCACGTAGGAGGAAGTCTGAGGGATTTCCAGGATAAATGACCTAAAGTGTAGCCCTAAAATAAAAAGCTCTGAAATCACTACCATGATAATAAAGATGCACATTTATCACATGGAAATGTTGCAGAAAAAGCAAGTTACAAAACACAATGTACTGTACTTTGCCATGTTCCTAAAGGAACATGATCATGTGCATTTGAAAATATCTGAAACAATATACGATTCATTTATTAAACAAATATTTACAGAGTGTACACACACACCTCTTTTCGTTTATGTAAATTTCCAAATTCCTCCTCCAAATTTTTCATTTTTTAAAAAAGAGACCATTCTCTAATAAAGTTGCCCAGTAGAAATATAAAACAAGCCACATATGTAATTTAAAGTTTCCTAGTAGCCGCATTAAAAAAGTAAAAATTAACAAATGAAATTATTCTATATATATATATATACATATAAAATATATATCCAATATATCCAAAATGTGGTCATTCCAAGATGTGGCACTAACCACACTTTAAGTGCCCAGTAGTTACTTGCAGCAACCCTACTAGAAAGTGACGTTTTAGGAGGTCAGAAGGAGAACGGGGGGAGGCTCCATTTTCCCATCACAGGTTATAGCAAACTGTCATAAACGAGGCTAGGAATGCCATCTGAGAATCGGGTGGGCTGAACCGAAGTTTAAAGAATACACAGTGGGGATTTCCTAATCATCAGTGTGCTGACGCCATTCTATTCAGATCTGAACATTCCTGACCCTGAATATTGGAGGCCTGGAATAGATTTTTTTTTTTTTTTTAATTACAACCCTTTTCTTCATTCAAAAATTTATCCAGAACCTCGATGTATTAAATAGATGAAAGCAGAGCTGTGTAGTTGAAGTGGGGTGGTACCTCTCTTCCTGCATAGCCTTCAGCCACTTCCCCTCAACCCATAGTCCTGAGGCCTCTTGGATGAACCTGGCTCTGGACAACACATTTCAAAAGTGCATTGCTCTGAATCAGTAGAAATGAGACATTTTCATCAAGGAATGAAGTGTCTTATACATCATCCAATTCTATAAAATAGGCCTTAAAGTGGGTTGCACGCTGGTCCCAGCGAGGTGTCCGAGTACCTGTGGATGTCATCAGCAAGTCTGGCCAGGCGCTGCTGCCTTCCCACAGGACTGAGCCGCATTTCTTCAGCCACGACCTTCATCAGTTGGAAATCAGAGGTTACCCGGCTACTCAGCCCTGTTAAATGGAAATAACAACAGCGAAAAATGGACAGTATACCATGTAACCCCAGCCCATCTTGGGCACAGGGTAAGCTTTCCAGTTAAACTGAATTGGATTTAACATCTGGATACCACTGTCCAGTAGAAATGCAAGCCACAAATGTCATTTAAAATTTTCTACTAGCCACGTTAAAAAAAAGAAAGAAACAGTTGAAATTATTTAAATAGCATATTACTAATAATTATTTAACTCAATCTATCTAAATTATCATTTCAACATGTAATCAATATAAAAAAATTACTAAGCTATTTTCCCTTTTTTTTCATACTAAGTCTTAAAAATCCAGTCTGCATTTTACACTTATAGCACAGCTCCATTCAGGCCCTTAGGTGTGCTCGTCACATTTCAAGTGCTCAATCAACACACATGGCTACTGGCTACCAGGTGGGACTGTGCAGAGCTAGGGTATCAGAATACCACTAAGAATCAGCATCCCTCCCTTCACGGATTATACCCTTATGAGTGTTTCTAATTGCAAAATAAACATATACACACCATAACTGATTCAAGCCAAACAAAAAATATAAAAAGTAGAAAGTCTGCCCTTCTTAGTCCCACCCTGTTAATCAAATGAATATCATTAAGAATACTCAAGACAGTTATTCAGATTCTACTACACAGGGAAGATTCCCTTCTGGAAGCTCATGCTAAAAGAGACTAAGGATCATTTTGGCACATTCAAACAGTATACCAGACGAAAATCAAAGTCATATGGCTTCCTGAACCAGTGAAGTTCAGAAAATGGTGAAGAGCAGCTTTGTTTTAGGACAATATCTGGGGCCTATTTCACGAAGTAACAAATGGAATACGCGAGATAAAGGAAACAGGTAACTTTTAATGTGCCACGCAATTTCCAAAGGGCATTCCATCCTCCCTCTTGCTCTACTAGCAAAATAAATCATTTAAGGGTCCATCCGCCAAGGGCTGAATTCATGCTCAGCTAACCGAAGGAGGGTCTGCCCACTGCTAAGAATCAGAAGCCTGTGATCAAGATCCTGACAGAGTATAAAATATAAACATTACCTGTTAGAAAGCAGAGCTCGGGTATCAGGTGGGCCATCTGAGCCTCAGCGTTGTCATTTCTCTTGCTTTTCAACAGACTAACAAGCATTGGCTGATTTAGGTCAGATAAAGTAATATCATATTGCTACAGAATGCAAGATTAATGAGGGAAAAGTTAATATGGAAACACTGTAAAATGAGCATCTTTGCTTGTAAGCAACAAGGTAATCCCAAAATGCATAAAGAAGCAAATTTTTTCAATGAAGAAAAAAAAAATCCCACAGTTACCTACTCATTTCTACTTCCCAGGCTCTGTCTTTTATAGCTGAGGGTCAGGTTTATGATTTTATCTACCTTTTATAAGGCAACATCATTTTGTTTTTAATCATTTTCCTCCTCTCTTCTGGGTTTCACTCAGGGTCAGAATGGCCTCCAGCTAGCTCATACATAGTACAATGACCCTACTGGAGCTGACTCAATACCAGCATCTCTGCTATTGATGACTGAGGCAGACTGCCCCATGCATCACTAACTGGCTGTAAGAATCTGTATTTATTTTGAAACTATCTATACACAAGTTGGAGGCAAGGGTTATACTGAGTCAACCTCGGATTTCCCAAAAGAGCATGACCTCCTTCACTTCCAGGATTGCCTGGAAGCAACTGTGAAGTCTGACAAATGTGAATGTGATCCCTGGGTCTTCCACTTAATTGGACTGGACACTGGGGAAGTTACTTACCTTTTCTCATCTATGAAGTGAAGCGAACAGTAACTCAGAAGCATCCCATGTAAACCACTAAGCATAGTGTCTGGATTTTAATGAGCTCCTAACTCACCCCCTTTCCTCACCTAAACTTGAATTTCAACATTCTCACCATGTCAAAAGTTCCATTTGCCCATCCAAAGGCAAAGGTTTCAATTAACATTCATTTCTAGTATAATCCGCTCAGTACTCCTAACAGAACACATGGAATTATAAATTACAAAATACCTGGGCACTATGTGATGCTGACATCAATAGTTATAATTAAGAAGTGAGAATCTCTCCAATTCAATAAGGACTTTTATTTATTTAGTCATCAAAATAAAAAACAATTCAGAAAAGTGCAATTTAAAGTCGTGATTGCAGCTAATGTTACGGCTAAAAGCCCTGGACAAGCCTTTGTAGAAAGACAGTTTTTATACATGACTCCATTAACTCAGCACACACGTCCATGCCTACTATGTTCCAGGACCACAACGGAAACAAAGATAAAAGAGGGCACAGTCCCCGCCTTTACACAGACTCCATCATCCACAAAGCAAGGTAGACGAGAAGCACAGATAATGGCAGGCTAAGCACCTGCATCTTTCCTCATTTAATGTTAACAACAAACTTATGAGACAGATATTATCATCATCCCCTGCGTAGATGAGGAAACAGTGAGATACTAAACAACTTTCCAAAGGCCCCATAACTGGACATTAGCACAATTTAAGACTTGGGAACCACTGCTTGTTACACCACTCAGTATGGGGTCCCTGAGGGGGATGGAGGAATGGTGGTGGTGGTGAAACAATTCATGGCTGGTAAACCAGGGAAGACTTCATGAAGGAGGGAGAATCCAGAGAGCACCTTGAAGAAAATGTAGGGGTATAGAGAGACCTGGGTAAGAGCTCAAGCAAAGCTGGAGAATGTTCCAGGAAGAGGTATTCTCTTTACCAGGAGCACGGCCAAGAACTCTACCCCGTAAGCTGTGTCATAAGGCGAATATCAACATGTCTTCCACTTCAAAACTTGGCTACATAATTATTTAGTGTTCCTTTCCTGAATGGGAAGGAAAACATTTTGGAAATTGGCATAATTTGTTTTGTTTTTTTTCTCCCTAATTACAATATAAATGCAGTGAACACAACTCATTACAAAGTAAGTAAGTGGGATTTTATTATGATTCCCTTTTCAGAATGCCAAAGGTCCTAAAATACATCTGTTCACAGAAGAACAAATTTAACCATGCAAAAAAGAAACCCAAATGTTTAACAGACTTTGTGTTTAATAAACAAACACTTATAGACCACATTTTATGCACAAGATGCTTTGCTAGGCACTGCACATCAAGGGCTAGCCAAACGGCATCTTGTTCTCCAAGGAAGATGTGTTCTAGAAGCAGCCTGATGTGTGGTACAAGTGCTCAGAGAAGTGAACATACAGCTGTTCTGTGACTTTGCCAGGAAACAAAGTCAGAGAGGACTTCACAAATGAGGTGACAGTTGACCTTGAAGCTAGGATTTTACCTGGTGGAGAAAAGGAAAGGTACAGCGTGGCTTTACGCAGATGTCTAGTGAACACGAGCCAAGGCTGAGGAACATTTAGTGACAGCAAGTGGACTGGGATGATAGCAGCATGGGGTGTGTGATGGGAAAGTTGTGGGAGATGAGGCTAAAGGTGAGATGGGCAAAACTGTGTGATGTTAGAGATGAAGAAGGAGGCTAGGAAAAGGGGGGCAGGGTCCCCACCGTTTACCTAATACTCGCAATGTGCAGGCACCGGGCTAAAGGCTCTGCATGCGTTACTATCTCGTTCAAAGAGTACACTGCACCGTGGGGCAGCAAGACAACTCCCTTTACAGATAACACTTCATGTTCAGTGATTTGACCAAGACTGCACAGCTAGTGACAAGACCATTTCATTCCAGAACTTATGTTTTGTCTTTTTTTTTAATTAAAGTTTATTGGGGTGACAATTATTAGCAAAGTTAGATTTCAGGTATACAATTCTGTAATACATCATCTATATATCACATTGTGTGTTCACCACCCAGAGTCAGTTCTCCTTCCATCACCATATATATGATCTCCTTTACCCTCATCTGCCACCTGCCATCCCCCTTACCCTCTGGTAACCACTAAACTATTGTGTCTATGAGTTTCTGTTTCTTCATTTGTCTTGTTCTTTTGTTGTTTTCAGTTTTATATCCCACATATCAGTGAAATGATATGGTTCTTGACTTTTTCTGTCTGACTTATTTCTCTTAGCAGTATAATCTCAAGATCCATCCATGTTATCACAAATGGTCCTATTTCATCTTTTCTTACCGCTGAATAGTATTCCATTGTATACATGTACCACAACTTATTTATCCAGTCATCTATTGAAGAACACTTTGGTGTTTCAATGTCTTGGCCACCGTAAATAAAGCTGCAATAAACATTTGAGCACATATGTCTTTATGAATGTTTTCAGATTTTTTGCGTAGATACCCAGGAGAGGGATTGCTGGGTCATATGGTAATTCTATTCATAATTTTCTGAGGAATCTCCACACTGCCTTCCATAGCGGCTGCACCAGTCTGCATCCCCACCAACAATGTATGAGGGTTCCTTTTTCTCCACAGCCTCTCCAACACTTGTTACTACCGTGTTTCCCCAAAAATAAGACAATCAGCTCTAACGTGTCTTTTGGAGCAAAAATGAATATAAGATTAGGTCTTATTTTACTATAAGACCAGGTATAATATAATATAATATAATATAATATAATATAATATAATATAATATAATATAATATAATACCTAGTCCTATGTTCATTTTTGCTCCAACAGACGCATTAGAGCTAATTGTGCAGCTACGTCTTATTTTCGGGGAATCATGGTATTTGTCTTGTTGATGACAGCCATTCTAACTGGTGTGAGGTGATAATCTAGTGGTTTTTATTTGCATTTCTCTGATGATTAGTGATGTCGAACGTTTTTTGCATATGTCTATGGGCCATTTGTATGTCCTCTTTGGAGAATTGTCTCTTCAGGTCTTTTGTCCATTTTTCAATTGGATTGTTTGGTTTTTTTTGTTGTTGAATTATATGAGTTCCTTATATATTTTGGATATTAGCCCCTTATCAGAGGCATTGTTTGCAAGAATCTTCTCCCATTCTGTTGGTTGCCTCTTTATTTTGTCGGTTTCTTTTGCTGTGCAGAAGCTTTTTAGTTTGCTATAGTCCCATTCATTTATTTTAGCTTTTACTTCCCTTGCTTGCCTTTAGAGTCAAATTCATAAAATGCTCTTTGAACCCAAGGTCCATAAGTTTAGTACCTAATTTTTTTTCTATGCAGTTTATTGTTTCTGGTCTTATATTTAGGTCTTTGATCCATTTTTAATTCATTTTGGTACATGGTGACAAATAGCAGTCTAGTTTCATTCTTTTGCAGATGACTTTCTAATTCTCCCAGCACTATTTATTAAAGAGGCTGTCTTTTCTCCATTGTATGCTTTTAGCTCCTTTGTTAAAAATTATCTGTACATATTTATGTGGATTTATTTGTGGGTTCTCAATTCTATTCCACTGGTCTATGTGTCTGTTTTTCTGCCAATACCATGCTGTTTTGATTATGTCATTATAGGCCTATCTCAAGAAACAAGAAAAATCCCAGATAAATAACCCCTTACAGAACTAGGAAAATAAAAGAACAAATGAAACCCAAAGTCAGCAGAAGGAAGGAAATAATAAAAACCAGAGCAGAACTAAATGAAATAGAGAACAAAAAGACAATAGAAAAACCTTAATGCAACAACGAGCTGGTTATTTGAAAAGATTAATAAAATTGACAAACCCTTGTCTAGACTCACTAAGATAAAAAGAGAAAAGACACAAAGAAACAAAATCAGAAGTGAAAGAGGGTAAGTTATCACGGATGCCACAGAAATACAAAGGATCATCCAAGAATACTATGAAGGACTATATGCCACCAAATTCAATAACCTAGAAGAAATGGACAAGTTCTTAGAAACATATAGCCTTCGTAGGCTGAATCACGAGAATTGGACAATCTAAATAGACCGATCACCAGTAAGGAAATTAATTCAGTCATCCGAAACCTTCCCAAAAGCAAAAGTCTGGGACCAGATGGATTCACTAGTGAATTCTACCAAACATTCAAAGAGGATCTAATACCTGTCCAAACTCTTCCAAAAAATTGAAGAAGAGACAACACTCCCTAACTCATTTTATGAGGCCAACATTACCCTGATACCAAAACCTGAAAGGATAGCACAAAAAAAGAAAATTACAGACCAGTATCTCTGATGAACACAGATGCAAAAATCCTAAATAAAATTCTAGCAAATCGAATGCATTAAAAAGATTATTCATCACAACCAAGTGGGGTTCATCCCATGGGCACAAGGATGGTTCAACATATGCAAATCCATCAATGTGATACATCACATAAACAAAATAAAGGCCAAAAATCATATGATTATATCAATTGATGCAGAAAAAGCACTTGACAAGATACAACATCCATTTATGATTACAATACTTAATGAAATAGGTATAAAAGGAAAATACCTTAACATAATAAGGGCCATATATGACAAACCTTCAGCTAATCTCATAATTAATGGTGAAAAACTGAAGCCCTTTGCTCTACATTCAGGAACACGACAGGGATGTCCCCTATCACCTCTGCTTTCCAACATAGTGTTGGAAGTCCTCGCCAGAGCAATCAGGCAAGAGAAAGAAATAAAAGGCATCCAAATTGGGAATGAAGAAGTTAAATCGTTACTTTTTGCAGATGACATGATGTTATACAGAAAACCCTAAAAACTCCACCAAAAAGCTATTAGAAACAATAAACAAATACAGTAAAATTGCTGGCTACGAAATCAACATACAAAAGTCCATTGCATTCTTATATACTAACAATGAAATCTCAGAAAAAGAAATTTTAAAAAATTCCTTTTGCAATTGCAACATAAAGAATAAAATACCTAGGAATGAAATTAACCAAAGATGTGAAAGACCTATATACTGAATACTGCAAGACATTTTAAAAAGAAATTGAACAAGACAAAAAGAAATGGAAAGACATTGCATGTTCATGGATTGGAAGAATCAACATAGTTAAAATGGCCATATTACCCAAAGCAATATACAGATTTAATGCAATCTCTATCAAAATCCCAATGGCATTTTTTAAAGAAGTAGAACAAAAAATCATCAGATTTGTATGGGACCACAAAAGACCCCGAATAGCCAAAGCAATCCTAAGGAAAAAGAACAAGGCTGGAAGTATCACATTCCCTGACATCAGCTTGTACTACAGGGCAACAATAATCAAAACAGCATGGTATTGGCAGAGCTTCTGTTCTTAACCACATTTCTGGGCAGAATTTCAGAAAGATTTCTCCAGTGACCATGAGGATGGCGGATCACAGAGGAGAGAGCTGAGGCAAGACCATAAAAGGGTGACGGAAATCCCCAAATGGGAATCGTGAGAAGTTCTGCATTGATGCAGTGAATAGGGCTGGGGAGAGTCACAGATTCCAGAGAAAATTCAAGGGTAAGGAGGCAGAACTCATCTTGGTGACAACTGAATGAGGAGGTGAGGGTGAAGCAGAGCAAGGAAGCAAAATGATTTCCTGAGAGGCAGAGTTCCCAAGGAGAAACAGGAGTGGGAAAGACAATGAATTCGATATGAATCATGTTAGTTTGAGATGCCTGCAGGGTATTTATGCAAATATGGTCTGAAAATAGGGACGAATATGTAATTTAGAAATGAGGGCAAGGCAAAATACTGTATTTGAGAGGTCTCAAAATATGAAGAAAGGATCCAATACAAGGGAACCGTGATGAATAACAGCATTTAAAATTTGGGGGAAAGGAAGGGGAAACATCAAAAGAGGATGAGAAAGGACAACCTGAAACCTACTGGAGACCCACCAGGGATGTGCCCCACGAGTTAAGGCTGGTCGTTCAACCAGGTGGAAGTGGTCACAAGTGTCAAATGCCATCAAAGGCCCGTTAGGATGAGAACAGTAACTGAATGTAACTTGTAGGGAGTTATTTCCAAAGCAGCGAAATTGGATATCAGGCTGCTGAGGCTTCAGGAAGGAAGAACTGAAGAGATGCTGGGAGCTAGTGTAGATGACCTTCTAAAGAAATTAGCTAAGAAGAAGAAAAGAGATAGCTTTTCTTGAAGGCATAGAAAGGTCAAGGAAGGGTTTCTGCTTTGATTTTTAAAACATCTGTGAGATTTTTCAGACTCTCTTGAATATGACCGTACATTAAAGAGAAGGAGTGTCTGAAAGGACCTTGAAGGTGGAAAGTGGGGGCAGGGGTAATGGTGACAATTGTGACTCGTGCTCCCAGAGCAGCAGGTGATTCCATCAGTAAATGTTTGAGTATCTACTACGTGCAAGGCACTGTGCTAGCTCTGGGTATCCAACAATAAAGAGATCCAAATCCAGGAGGGCAGTCAGACCACGCACGTTCTGCCTGTAATAATCGGATGCAGCTAACTGCAGGGAAGGGAGCCCTGGGGAGAGCATAAGGGGGCTCCCCTAAGAGTTGATGGCTGAGCTGAGTAGGAGAGGGTGTTTAGTGATTGGCTGGCTGAGAAGGGGTGTGTAGAGGAAGCGACATGTGTGAGAAGGCACAGGGGAGTAACTAACTCGAGGAACCACAAACAGCAGGCACAGCAGGACATACAAAGGAAACGGGATGAAGCTCAAGAGGCAGGGAGTGGCCAGATCATAAAGGGCCTTGGAAACTGCCCAGGAAATTAGATATGGCTCCTAAGGCAATGGGGAGCGACGGAAATATTTTAAGCAGGGAAGTGACATTATTAGATATGCTTTTAAGGGCGATTGCTCAGACGACAGGAATAATGACAATAGGAGACAGGATGAGAATCTGAGTCACGCCAAAGATGGTAGGGATGGAGGGGAAGGGACAAGTCAGAGAATTATGCTGGAGGGAGGCTCAACATGACAATTTGGTATGTGGGGGGGGGGGCCTGCTGTTGGACTTGGAAAGGAATAGGGAGACTTCTCTGAGCTCAGAGGAAGGGAGATGAGGATGAAGAGGAAAAAGTCCTACCTGTTTGTAGTAATCCACATAGGTGATCTCAGTGCCATTCCGCTTCTGAAAGGTATGCGTGGGCTTCACTGACCAGTCAATGTCATCGATGCGATAGGTTTTGTTATTGTATCTGGTGAAAGCAAGACAGCTTTAAAAAATTTTTTTCCAAATCATACAAGATCAGCAGCTATTTCACTACACTTTTAATTCGAAGTATTAGACTCCAGAATTTCAGAAATTATGAAAGATAGTAACACAAGAACGATCACTTTTTAACAAAATGATTAGCTCTTATCTAAGAAGAGAAATAACTAACTCTTCAGTGTACAGGAAGACCTCTGTATTCCAACAAACTGGTAGGAAAGTCATTAGACCACAAACGGTTATTTTCACTGCTCAACGCTCTGACTGCAGGTAAATGATTGTTCAATGATGGAAGGCCAAACCATTGTTCAAATCTTTCCCATCAAAAATTCCCAACAGGTATTCTTTTGAGCTCCCAGATAGCTTTTCGAATAAAAAGCACAAAAAGAATGCTCACCGACCACTCAGTTCTGGCACGCTGTTCCATCTCCCATCCAGGGCTGGCTCTAGCCAGTGAAGCACTTCGGCTAAGACCATGCTAAGCCTTTTCTCCCCTTCAGTGTTGCGTGGCCTGGAATATTTCCTCATGCTGCCCCAGCCTTGGGACAGAACCCTCCCTGTCAGGTTTCTCCAAGGCTCTTGGTACTTTACAAGGCGACTTTTAAAAAAGGTGATAAACTAGATAAACTAGTCATACAGATCACAACAGGAGGATAAGAAGGCAGTCTACTCATCCCAGGTGGTGCGGAATTTAACAAGTCCCACCTCTCTGCTATGTAAACCAGAAAAGCAACTTGCAGTGGAACTTCCAAGCCAGACCACAAGGAGGCCAGCAGGTCCTCTAAAAGAAGTACTGTGGACAGCAGCTGTGCGTGGTCAGCTTTTCGTTCTCAGGAAGCCACCTCATCTGCCCATGTTGAATTTGGCTCAATGTGCATCAAGGGAATATTATATATAGACAAACCTAGAGGTCTCAGAGACCTCATAATCTTATAGAGAAGATGAGAATGAGCCTATTGTTCTATCCTATAATGTCATAAAATGGCCATAAAGAGGTGGCTGTAAGCAATGTGCTATTTGAGCAGCACAGGGAGGGAACTGAGTCATTTTAACTGAGTGCACAGAAAAGCAGTAACATTTGAGCTAGGCTTTTGTGGAAGCAAAAATTTAAAAGCAGAATTAGGGATGAGGAATCCAGGCAGAGACACTGCAGCAGCAAAGTGCAATCTACTGGGGGGTAAAGGGAGAGCAAGAGATAATGCAAGACCACGTCAGACTGTGGACAGTCCAGAACACCACTCAAGAAAGTCTGAACTCTAGACAACTGAGAAGGACCTGGTCTTCTGAACAAGGGAGTGAACTCATCAGATCTGTGCTTAGGCCAACACCCTGATGCTCCTCCTGTCCCCAAATACCATAAATAATTCACTCTCTGGAGAAAAGTTTATTTAAATGCAGGCATTTACCGTGTAAGGACAATGAACCCAATCAGCTGTTTTTCACATGTCTGGGTGAAGCCGGACATGCCAGTTTGGTGGCAGAGACCAGTCATGAATTCCAGAACAGTCTCATTCCGGAGGATTTTATAACTCACATCAGCACTGAACAGGAGCCTGCTTTCAAACTGTGACACCGAAATGGTGAACCCAGGCCAAAGGGACAAGCTTAAACAAACAAATAAAATTTACGTTATTATATCAGAAAAACAGCAAACATTTTTAAATGGTGATTTTACATTCCAATTTTCTACATTTTTATGAAATAATTTTTTGGTTAGTCTGATTTCTTCCAGTCACTAACCAAAAACCTTGGATACTTCCAGCTGGAGTGTCTTTAAACACATACTCAAGATTAAATATACTCGTATTCCTGTAGAGCAGGGTTTCTCATTTTGGACTGGATAATTCTTCGTTAGGGGCTGTTCTGTGCATTGTAGGATGTTTAACATATCCTGGCCTCTCCCTACTAGATGCCAGTAGTAACCTCTCTGCTGTGACAACCCAAAATGTCTATAGACATTGCCAAATGTCCCCGGGGGCAAAACTGTCCCTGGTTGAGAAGCTCAGCTAGAGGACTGATACGTTTATGGAGTGATCTTTCCCAGCATAAAAACATCTAGGTTCAGAAAAGCATATTGATTCAGTAGTGAAGACAGTGGACAGACTTAATAATGAGATTAAGAAATAATCCAAGTGGTATCCTGAACACACATACAAGAGAAACTGCAGCAGAGGCTACAGTTCCTTTCCACATTTATTAGTATTATGACTGATGTCTTAATTAAGAAAAAGGGATGGAAATGGCATGAAAGAATAGACAAACATTTTTTCAAAATCATTTCAGTTGGTATTTCACGGACTTCATTCACTGTGAAAGTAAGCCAGCCTTCAGGACAAGCACACACACTGAGTGCCCAGGGCAGCTCAGCACACACTGGCCCTGCAAGAATTTCTAATCCAGGTGGAGAGACAAGTGACAGGGCGGAACAGCATGCTTTATACAGACCACTCTGACACACTGAATTAACACATGGAAACCCCGTTTTCCTCCACCTGGCAGAAGGCCAAACACCCTGCCCCATTTTCCATCTGCTGTGCACTTCACCCTTTGTTTACATATCTGACCTTGGGTTACTGGAAGCCTCTCTGTCTTAGCTTTTGACCACATTTGAGTAACAACCCATTCAAGACATAACTAAACACTTTCCCTCCCTGCAGCATCTACTTCCCAGATGAGGGTGAAAATTCTACAAGTGTTCCTAACAGCTCTACCCTTCACTCGGGTAATTTAGTTGGTTTGTTTGTCTGACCTCTGCTTCCCCAGGAATTTCACATCAACCACCCTGCCTGTGCTAACTTCCTGTTAGTAAGAAAACAGAGCACCCACTCTGTGGTGTAACAATACAGCTTATTCTGCTTTCATTATTACTTGTCATTGCCTTCTAGGATTTACGATCACAATCTAGCACACTAATATAAGAAAACTGGCTAACTTCAGGGTGACATTCACCATTCCATAAAAAACTTGAAAATTAAAAACATCCATTACTTTTCATACCGTGGGGTCTCTTAGAGGAGGCATAATGGTATCATACTGCATCGTAAATTATGGTGCTCATATTATAACAATGTCAGAGTAACAGAAAATATAAATAAACCTACTTGTGCTGGGGAATTTCCACTGACTCGGAAGGCTTATAGAAGTTCCGTCCAATTTGGTACATAGACAACTTTTTTAAGATCCTGCAAGTATACATTTTTTCACTCTTTAGTAAACATCAGTGAATGACAGAGTAATCCTAAGTTTGTACCTATGCTGAACATAATGATAAAAATATGTAGAAAGTACAGAACTCTCATTCTCACAGCACTGGAGGGTTCATATGAGTGTGTACT
This sequence comes from Rhinolophus sinicus, assembly GCF_057876585.1. Taxonomy (NCBI): domain Eukaryota; kingdom Metazoa; phylum Chordata; class Mammalia; order Chiroptera; family Rhinolophidae; genus Rhinolophus; species Rhinolophus sinicus. The sequence continues at coordinate 123,554,306 of NC_142514.1, forward strand.
CGCATATGGAAGAATGATCAGTTCTTCATATTTGAGGACAACTGAAATTATTTTTATTTGCCTGGGTTTAATTGCAATGATAAATACGCCGTCACCAATTACCACCGTGGTCATAACATTGTGGTTAGCATGGGGGTGGGTGAAGCAAGCCATGTCTGAAGGCGCTTTTGGCCTCTTCCCTATTTTGAGATGAGGAGGCTGCTTCTAAAGAGGCTACTCAAGCTCCCCAGGTGCTACCAACTAACATGGCCGCCTCTTCGGCAACTTATCCTGGTCACCTTTGGAATCTGACACATCACTGATCTGACGCTGCCCAGAGGTTTCAAATATCTCTAAGCCTCAGCCTCCCCATCTGTAAAATGGAGATTTTAATAGTACCTGCCTCAGGCACTGAAGTGAGGATCCAATAAGATGAACTACAAGGAAAGAGTTCTGTAACTGAAAAGCACCTTCGAAATGTTAGCTGACGTACAATAGTTCCCTCGCTGGAGGGCACACGCACGACTGGCTTCCGAAGAGCATTATGCAGTACGAAACTGAGCCCCTTGTGAGCTCTAAACACTCTGCAAGAAGTCTGAGTAGAATGAGAAAATAATGTATCTGGGGGGGAGGGGACTCTTTATGTGCCCTACTCAGCAAAACCCCACACTCCACTGTCCTCATCCTGTCCGGAGGCCACTGTTGAGCAAAGGGCTTGAATCTTAGGGTTTTTCTTTCTTTTTTTTTTTTTTTTTTAAACAGATCATCTTACTGATCCACACCAGTAGCACGGAAAATAGTGGTTCACAAGCTTTTGGGTATTCACGTGCCACCCGAGAAGCTTGCTAAAAGTGTGGATTTTCAGGCCGCACTCATGAAATTCTGTTTACTGGGTCCATTGAGGGACTAGGGAATCTGCCTTTTATCGAGTTCCACCCAACCTCCGCGATAATTCTGCATCAGTCTAAAGAACACTGAAAAGCTGAGTCACCACCTTCCTTCTGCCCCACAAGTGAGAGCTGAGAGCAGCTGGGAGGAAAACAATGCCTTCAGATTCCTAACCCAGAGATACCTAACTATTAAGTCTAGGGGTAGAGGGCAGAAGGCAGTATAGGGTATGGGAAAAGGTACACTCCCCGCTACCACTGAGACGTCACAACCCTGAGTTCTTTGTCTCAACTCAGAAAATACTGGATAATGACAACGGGTGCCAGTTCGAGGCTGTGATTCACTCCGGTGCACCTTATTGCACAGGTTCAGGAAGGTACACGGACCATTGCCCTCAGATGACAGTGTTGCTGGCACACTGCCTACCAAATGACTGATAATCTTAAAACCCAGGCTCTATGCCGCAGGACATCATTAGGCTAAATCAGATTCCCATTTAAGGCACCTTACTTTCGGAAGATAATGCTGAAGACCTGGAGGCACACGGGAGAACTTGCTGGCAGCTCCCTCGTCAGAGTGACAGTCATCTTCACAGCCTCACCTCTTTGAGTTTCACTTGACAATTCTGTGACCTGGGAAAAGAAGTATTTCGTATGCACTCTACAGATGACCCCCGAGTGTGCAGAATGGAGATATGATAACGCCAGCACAATTTAATTCCCGTTAACACAAACAAGACTGCAAATGATAGCATGGGAGTCATAATGTCATCAACACATTATGTTTGGAGGGGTGATGTCCTCTGGATCTTGCTCATCCTAGAAAAATGACTTATCTCTCTACTCTCTAATTTCTTAATGGAGAATTAAAACCAGACTCAGGGTTTAAAGATTCAACCCAAAGAGAATTCCAGAATAGTGCTTCTTGACTTTTTGTGGGGAGTGGTGGGAGAGAGGCCACAAATTACTTTGAGAGTCTGATAAAAATTACAGACATTCTCTCAAGAAAAGTTCACGTCTGTATAAACCACAATGATGTACATAATATACCCACTTTCAGGGGGCTCATGGATGCCCAGAAGCCTGTTGGGGACTGTCCTGCTCATCCTGAGTGCATGGTTTTCGAATAACAGTCTCTCAAACGTTTATTTATAAAAGAAAAGAAAGAAAGCTAAGGACGGGAATAGACGAGGGGAAGTAAACATGGAGAGAGAGGAGAAAGTGGTAGAAGTTTAAAAAGATAGGAAATTTGCTTTTATTAATTTTTGAAAAGTCTAGAGAAATCCCTAGGGTTTTTATAATCTGAAACAATGTTCTAACAATATAATGAACGCATGAATAGGTCTCTGTATCAGCTGCCCAACTAAATTTAGAGCTCCTTCAACCAGACAGGGCTTGGTACAGGTTTCTGAAATAAAAGAATGAATGAATCAGTCAATAAAAATCACTGATCAAGGATTTTTCAGAAGGGTAAGGAATTAGAAGAGGTCAGTTCATTAGCAAGCATTTATGTATTTTACCTTTATTTTCTACAGTTAAAATGTAGTTTTAACTAACTACTGTTAGGTTGAACCAAGAACGTAGGGCAGGAATGGCTCATTGCATGCAAACAAAGAGAAACGGGTCCTTTCCCAGGATATGAAATATTTCACTGAGGCAATCTCTTGCTTCAGATAAAATTGCAGAGAAATCAGAGGTGGAGAGCTTCAGGAAGAGATCATCAACATCTAGGAGAAGTCTGGCAGGCAGGAGAGATGAGGGGCTCCAGAGATTTCTGGACAAAGAATTACGATAGCAGAGGATGCTGGCTGGCATGAGTGGGTGTGGGGAGAGCAGATGGTCCCCACCAAGACCTTTATCCAGCAACAGCACTCCTAACAGCCATCTACCGTGTTTCCCCGAAAATAAGACCTTACGGGAAAATAAGCTCTAGCTAGCATGATTTTTCAGGATGACATCCCCTGAACATAAGTCCTAATGTGTCTTTTGGAGCACAGCTTAATATAAGACCCAGTCTTATTTTGGGAGAAACACAATAAGAGCAACCTCTTCAGCGACCTCTGTACCTCCTTCCCAAACACCAACTCCTTGCTTCCTATGTCTGCTGTTGGACACCACACCCTCCAGTCCCTGCCTGGGCTGCTAGCCTCAGAGTGAGCTGTCACCTTTCCTCCATCCACTATCTAACTGGTCGGCAAGTCTTAGCACTTCTACACCAGCAATGTCTAATTTATTTCAGCTGCTCCAGAACCCCAGTAGTTAGCACAGAGCTTAAGAGCACTTGATTTGGAATTGGACCTCTGCCTCTTGCAGCCTGTGTGACGTGGAGCCAGTCACTTCAACTCTTTTAAGACCTTTCCCATCTTTAAAATGGAAGTGAATCCAGGGCTCCCTTTAATCTCAAGATTAAATGAGATAATTCATGGATCTTATCCACAGCAGCACTTTGTATCTTTGTTCAAGACCTTTTGACATCCTGCCCAGGTAATTCCAGTGACACTTTATTAATAATCTTCCCACCTTCTCCTGTCAACCATTCAGTTGGATGTGATCAGAGTAACTGTAATTTAACACAGCTACCATAGACGCTCTCTCTCAAAGGCTTCAGGGGCCAAGGGAGGACAGTCCCTCTTCCTCAGGAGGACATTTAAAGTTCTCCTGACTTTTAGAGCCACGCTTCTATTCCTTCCTGACTAAATCTGAATGATCAGTAGTTTCTAAAATGTGCCCCTCACTTCCTGTCATTGTGCCTTTGCTCCTTCTGGTTCTTCTGTCAAGAAACCAGCCTCCACCTCCACCCAACAACCCCTTCATTGAGCCAAATTCTACCCAAGAAATGAATTAAACATCACTCCCTCTGAAGTGTCCTGCTGGAAACTATCTTGCCTTGCATTAAGCTCTGTACCCAGACTTTAGGCAAGATACTTAACCTCTCAAAGGCTCCAGGGGTGATGAGAGGATTAAATGAGACAAATGGAGCCTGGAAGGTGTAATAGCAGCACTGGCGGTAGGTGGGACAGGAAGTTTCGAGCTGTTCAATCTAAGAGAGAAGTGCTGGGGCTAATCCAGAGAACCACCAAGCACAGGACCTAACACCTAGTAAATGCTCAGTAAATGTTAGCAAATTAAAACTACTCAGTATTATTATGGCACTTATTTCATTCCACTTTGCACTTCATTTGCGTGTAGGTAACTTCAGTACTAAATTGAAATTTTTTTGACAGCAAGCGCTTTTCCTTACTGATTTTTGTTTCCTCCATAGTGGCAGCACCCTGCTAGGTACACAGTAGGCTCTTTCTAAGTATAGAATGAATGCATGAGAGTGGCAAATAGATGTGACCAGTGACAGATACCCAGAATGTGGCCACAGACGCACAGATGGGGTCTGTGAGACAGTGGAAGGCCAGGAGGCAGCGGAACAGGGCTTCTAGAACAGTACCATTTGGGAGTGCAACGAATGAATCATTGGAGGAGCTCTCAACTAAAATAAGCTTCCTATGAAGTATGCAGAGATGGATGGGAGTACAGGATTATGCCTGAGTCAATATGAAGAAGGCTAGAATTAAAAGGTGAGAATAGCAACATTTTCTTTAGGACACTATTTCTTTTTCACTGTCACTGGGTGGCAGGCCATATGTTGATAAGGAATAAGACAACACACTTCTGTTTAAACCTAGTAAACCTAGGTTTCTGTCTAAACCTAGTATCACCTGTGTCTGGGAAATAAAATCAATAGGCCTGATTTGTCAAACCATGTTTTTACCATCTATTTACTCACCTGCCTCCTCATTAGACTCATTCCCAAGAACAGAAGGTATGTGGCACATATTATGCGCTCATTTTGAATGAGAAGTGAATAATATTAATGTATTCTTAGTATCTATAGAGTAAAATTTCTCCACTTTGGTTAGGTACATTAAGTAAGCTGGACCATTCAAGGGGGATATATAATAATTTTAATATATCTAAATTTCCAAACTGTTACTACAGATGTATCTATAAGCAAGATAATCTTAAATGACAACAATACACTTGAAATACATATTTAAGTATGAGTGGCCATATTACCACACTGTCAACATCTGGTCATATGCTAAAACACTGAGAGATCAATAAGGACTTATGATGAATAAAAATGTTTCTAAATTCACAGGTAGAGATTTTCCAAGCCCTTAAATTTAATCATATGGTATAATTTTAAAGTTCCATATCCAGATGAAATAAACACTCAAGTAGGCCCCTATAAATTTCAAGATCTCGTAAAAAGATACAGGCCTCAAGAGAACTTAGAAATACATTTCTTGAGGAAATTCACAAAAATTTACACGAATCCAGAAATTTACATTTATGCTATTGGTACCATTCTGATCAAAATGTTGAACTAAAGGATTAAGTTTTCCAAGGGATAGAAGCACAACGTTTTCATCCAATGCTCTGTTTTAATATTTCATACAGAACCTAGTTATTTTTTCCTTGCAGTGATTTTAATATTGCTTTAGAAGAAAGCATGTGATGAAGCTTCAAGACTAATGTCTTTGTTTTAGAACTGAAAGTATTGAAGGTATAAAAAATAGATAAAGGAATATGAATCATGCAATTGCCATATCCAGTGGTCACACAATTAAAAATATATTTTTAAGACTGATATCAATACTCATTACTTCATACAATGGGGCAAGTCAGGAAAGAAATGACAGTTTTAGAATCAGAGATTGATGTGAAGCTATTAGGACACATGGGAATAATCACGCAGGAGCAAAAATGTACAGTAAATTTGAAGCTCTGAAGCCACAGGATAAATAGTGTTTCTCAAAATCTTGTCTATTTTGGGAAAAGTTGTACAAGAATGCCTATTTCAAGGACATTTTGCCTAAAACAAGTAGTTGTGAAAACAGCGTTTTTATTACACCTGTTATTTTTAAAATGCCAGAGCATCAGGTTCTTTATTAAGAAATCAATTACTGATGAGGCCTTATTTAGGAAGTGCTTTTGCTCTCAGATGTGGGAACAAGCAAGAAGAAAGGAGTGAGGGAAATACCCATTGCAACTGTCATGAAAATCAGCTAACCTTTTAAATATATATGGATGAGTATAAATATACTCACGTGTGTGTATATTTTTTAAAAAACCATACTATACCTTTTCTTCCAGCTTTTGTGAGAGAAAAAGGATGACACCATCAAATGCTTTTGCTTTGTTGGAAAGTTCCCTATGACTATAAAGCAAAGCAATTCTCATTCTTCTAGATTCTAAATTTGGCGTGTATGTCACATGATACTGGTAAAGCTGCCAGTCCTGGGGCAAATCTAAACTAAAGAGATTGGTGACCAGTTTCACGGGTATTCCACTGGAACCTGAAGAAAAGCAATAAAAACCATTTTTTAACAACAACAACAAAATCCTTCCATGTTAATATTAATCACAACATTTAAAAAATGTATTTGCAAAAATAAGCACAGCTATTGCTATAAAGCCAGTATTCTTGTTCAGTGACACAAGACAAGCTCTAATAACCTATAGCCTTATAAACTTATGGAGTCCTATAAACACATATTTGGGAATTAAAAAGGGGTTGTGCGTAAAGCAGGCCTCATAAGAGCAGACAGTGACATTCTTATCCCTGGGAGAAGAAAAGCATCTGAATTCAATTTCCCCAGGACTCCTTCCAAAGCTTGCCGTCCAGTTCTGATTCTGTGCAATTCAAACCAGCTCAAATAATATTTTCAGATGCTGCTCTGAAATTATGCTGATCTCAGAGTATAAAGAAACTGTCCAGTTCTTACCATGAATACAACCCCCAACCTCTTGGAAATCCAGATAATCGAGTTAATCATACTTCTGAAAATTTTGAAATAGTTCATTCCGTGGTTAGACAGCTCTACAAATCCCAGAGAAGGCCCTTAGAGATTAAGGGGAGGACTGAGGAGAGAGGAAGGAATTATACATCTTTCCTGTGTGAAAACAGGGCCATTGGGCTTCTGTTTTCTGCAGGCACAGGAGGCCATGTGTGCTTCCAGGAATTCCATCACTTACAAAAATTTTTATTCACCTCTTCTAAGTCTATAGGACAGAATCAGAGATGGCCACGATATATTCCAGTTGGTCAGTGCTCAAGATGGCACAAGTTCCCTTCAGGACAGAATCCAGAAGGGCACAAATGAGGTATTTCTCATCTCTCCTTGAAGGGACTTATCCAGTGCTTGTCTTATAGAGAAGAATTATATCAAACAATGGAAGAAGTGGAAACATGAGCCCCCGAGGTGAAGAGAAAGAAAAAGTATCGTATATGCCTTAGTATTTCCTCAGCTTCTACCTGTGGTATAAAATCTGTTAGGAGCAAGGAATTATTGTGCTATTTTAATTAAACAAAGGCTTTTGTTTGTTCTTCCAGATCCTGAGGAAATAACAACATATTTTAGCTGCTCATATTAGGACAAAGAGAAGTCATCCTAGAATGTCAGAGCTGGAAGATCCTTCGAGATCCTCTACACCAGTATTTGCAAACTAATCATGACACCCCCCCACACACACCAGCGCTGTAGTTATGAAAGTACATGAGGTAAACCATCTTTTTTATGAAAACACACAACTGAACTGGGTCAGAGAGACTTCCACCCAGTTAGGGAAAGCACTGTTTCATGAAACCTGTTTCAATCATGTGTGTATAGTTTGTGTATGCTGGATAACAATGTATCTACTTCTTATTTTACTGCATGGTTTTTAAAAGTTTGAAAAAGACTGATCTGTATCAGGGAGTCTTAACTTTTGAGAGGGACTCTCAAAGCCTTTGAGGATCCAATGAAAACAACAGACCTACTTCCCTGAAAATGCTATTCCCACAATTCTGGGTGCAATTTCAGGGGAGAGCCTAGAATCTGGGTTAAGAATTACAGAACTAGGCCACATTTTTCTTTTTACAGTTGAAGTAGAAAGGTTATTATTCCCATACAGGAAAAGGACTAGGAAAGAGACAAAACATCTTTTTTAACCCCTACCCCAGTTGTAAAGAGAAAATGTTTTCAATGAGTGAAATGTGGAAGCATTTGAGATCTTGCTCCCCAGCATGGCATTAGCTTGGCTCAAATAAAGTCTCATTTTAAAAAAAAATAAAAAGTGAACTGCAGTTTTGGGGGAAATGTTATTATTTCTATTAATAAAAGAGATTTAAGGCTAAAATAACTATGTCTAGATAACGCCTTGAATCTAGATGTTCAATAAATATCTATTAATTATATGCACTCATTTATTTTAGATCTAGAAATTAAAATTCCTTAAGCAAGATCTGGTAACATTAAAAAAGTAAGTTACATGAACACCATGTACCTGTTTTGCAGTCTCTCACGTGGGTCAATTTCTCTCTGGTACACACACCCAAATCCATGAAGTCTCGTCTGATTTTCCCACCTCTTTCCATGAAGGTACAACCAGCATCATCAGAAGATACGTTATCTTTATCTAAAACATGAAGAGAACACCGTAATACTTCATTTTATTTTAGTGATATTATTTACAACTACTATATCAAAAAAATGCATCTACAACCAAAACTCAGATTTTTGTGGTTTTTAATAAAACTGGTCCACATTGCTGAAAACAGTCATGATTATACTGACGTCTTTAGCCTAAAAATTGAAAATTGTAAAGGAAGCATAGCACGTTTTATTAGAAATAATAGACCCAAGTTAGCCCCACTTCCTAACATTGTGGTCTGGTCTGATTCTCCTCTTAACTAAGGAGATAGCTCTATCTCCCTATGTCCCATCCCACACCCACTTAGGGAGGGTACTCTCCCTCCTTCAGCTCTCATGTAACACCATGAAGTTATACAAGGTCTGACAATTAAGTTCGCGAACTTGTTGCTAACCTTTTTTTATATCAGAAGGATTGTTCGTTATGAATTTGTACCAAATGGACAATTAATCAAAGTTTACTATTTGGAAGTGCTGAAAAGTCTGCATAAACAAGTTCGTCGAAAACGACCTGAACTTTTTGCCAACGATTCATGGCTCTTGCATCACGACAATGCACCAGCTCACACGGCACTGTCTGTGAGGGAGTATTTAACCAGTAAACAAACAACTGTATTGGAACACCCTCCCTACTCACCTGATCTGGCCCCCAATGACTTCTCTCTTTACCTGAAGATAAAGAAAATACTAACAGGAAGACATTTTGGTGACATTCAGTACATCAAGGGTAATACAACCACAACTCTGATGGCCATTCCAGAAAAAGAGTTCCAAAATTGCTTTGAAGGGTGAACTAGGTGCTGGCGTCGGTACATAACGTCCCAAGGGGAGGACTTCGAAGGTGAATAGTGATATAGGACTTTTTCTAGGATGAGTTTGCGAACTTGATTGTCTGACCTTGTAGACTAAGACCGTCCACACCAACTTCTGCACAGATTGGGGCTGAATCTCTCACCTTTCCCATCACAAGAAGAGAAATGCCCAGAACACACTGCCATAAGTCTTTATGCTAGAGAATGAAAGCCAGCATTTCACCTCGGGGCATACCACTCACAGTTAGGTTCTAGAGAATATGCAATTAAAATCCAAATGAGTACTTTCTGTTTAAACGAGTACAACGAGATGTTGATTTTTTAGCTACAACTTAGGCACTTAAAGATAACATGACAATGTAAAAATACAGAACAGTACAACAAAGTAACCTGACTCACAGTGTGACGCATTTCCAGACCTCTGACTTGACCGCTGTCCTTCAATAGAGTCACTGGATGCAACTAACCCAAAGGGCATCATCACTTGCTCAAAACTGCTATTCCCACCCTTTTCAGTGGAGTCTGAGTCTTCCAGGAAAATTTTAAAAGTTACTTAATTTTTAAAAATTATCCTCACTGGATTATCCATACTATTCACTGCTCTTGGTTTCAAAAGATGTTGGGTGGTTTCTAAAAATTCAGTCTACCACAGAATGGTAGTTGCCAGAGGCTAGGAGGAGAGGGAAATGGGGAGTTTTTGTTTCACAAGTACAGAGCTTCAGTTTTGCAAGATGAAAGAAGTCCTAGAGATTGGATGGTGGTGGTGGTTGCTGAACAATGTGAATGTCCTTAGTGCCACAGGACTGTACGATTAAAAATGGTTAAAATGGTAAATTTCATGTTATGTATATTCTGCCACAATAAATAAATAAATAAATAAATAAATAAATAAATAAATAAATAAATACTGAATCTACCCTCAAAGGATGAAGGGTTTCTATCACTTAATAGTTACAAGAATGTGCAGCAAACATGGAAAGCAAGTCCCAAGGAGAAGCGGGGTTCAGGTGTGAATGGGGGCAGGAGTGTTGGACCTGACGCACTGGCTCTCGGAGCAGGTCTTCTGAGGGACCGCATTCACTTCTGTGACTTCAGATCACAAAGGGTACTTGAGCAGAGCTAGGAAAACCCCAGTGGGAAACGAGAGAGCCACAGTGGGTGGCAGGACTGATGATCCTAAGAGTCTGGAAGAACCTGAGTGCTGAGAGCTTACATGGTTAGTAGCAGTTAATCACTTAACTTTCCCTGGTCAGAGCAAAGGAGATGGCTAACAGATTTCGGCAGTGGTTTTGGGCTGAATTCAACAAAATTCCTATGTTGAAGTCCTAACCTCTAATATCTCAGAATGTAACTGTATTTGGAGACAGACTCTTCAAAGAGGTAGTTAAGTTAAAATTAGGGTGGTGGCTAATCCAGTATGACTGGTGTCCTTATAAGAAGAGATTAGGGCACAGACAAGTACAGAGGGGAGAACATGTGAAGGCACAGGAAGAAGATAGCCATCTACAAGCCACGGAGAGAGGCTTTGAAGAAATCAACCTTTCAGACACCTTGATCTTGGACTTCCAGCCTCCAGAATTATGAAACGTATATTTCTATTATTTAAGCCACCCAACTTGTACGTTGTCATGGCAACCCTAGCAAAGCAATGCTCTGGGTATACCAACTCACACTGCGAGAGCAGCTACTTGGAGTAGCATGTTGACAAGAATCCTGAGGCCAAATATGGATTTACAAGAAAGAGAGCTACCAAATGGTGACTTTTACCACAGGTGGGGAAGGAAGGAGAGAGCAGTGGCAGCAAGCACGCCAGGTTTCTACCATCCCTGCAAGGTGATGGCACTGACATTTACATGTCATAATGAATTCTAAAATGTTTTTCAAAAATTATTGAGTGAACACAAAGAACCCAAACACTAGCTTCCTGATGTCTGCAGATTCCCAACTGCCAACCACTGTCAGAAAATTCAGCAGCAGACTCTATGTTTGGGAGTCCCAAGGAAACACAACAAACACAGGGAATGCTTCAAGAAAAGGTAAATGGGATTCTCAAGAAGTGACCCTGCTGCTGTAAGGTTTAGTAGTCACTGCTGTTCCATTCAGTTGGAATGGACTGGAATGGAATGGAACAGACTATTGTACTTACATTGCTGTGAAATCCCGCTTGTTCCCACGAAGCCACAGTGGGACAATGCTTCATTATTACTAGGATCAATAGATGTAGGCTAAAATGGGCAAAAAAAAGTTTTGGTCAGATATGAGATGTTCATTCATAAACCAAAATGTTATAATAAAATAAGACCAAGGCATGTCCTAAGTCATTAAATTGCCATGAACTAACACTAACAGGTAAAATGCTTAAGAAATAAGACATTGCCCATTCTAGAAAAAAGGAGAACAAGCAATAGTTCTCCCCATTCATCAGACTTTGATTTCAGTACCAACTGTGAGCCAGATGCAGCCACTAGACCCTGGAGGTATAAAGAGGCAGAGATGTGATCCTTTCAACCAGGGAGCTCATTAAAGGAAATGGGGTACACATGAGCATCACCTCACGCTTCCATGGCCCACAGACACGGGGCCTCCAATGTGAACATGTTTGTAGCAAGAAATAAACTGAAACAAAAACTCATAGACACAGACAATAGTTTAGTGGTTACCAGAGGGTAAGGGGGGAGGGGGTGGTAGATGAGGGTAAACAGGGTCAAATATATGGTAATGGAAGAACAGACTCTGGCTAGTGAACACACAATGTTATATATATGGATGATGTATTACAGAATTGTACACTTGAAACCTATTGTAATTTTACTAACCATTGTCACCCCAATAAATTTTAATAAAAACAAAAAGACAGAAATTGAGCCCAGAGGATCTGGGTCACCAGCTCAGGTGATGACTGTCCTGAATAAACTTGTCCAAATTAGTTCACAGGTGACGGGGAGCCATTAATTTTTCTTTTTTCATAGTAACTACTTCTCTTTGTTCAAGAAGGAATATATCTTGTCCTGCTAGAAAATGCATGAAGTCAAGAGAAGACGTTTTCATGAGAGTAAAGGCATAAAGACCACAGGATACTCACTTCCATACTTTTGGTCTAAGAGATTGCTCCAAATACGAAAGAGTACGAGTAACATCACTCAAAAGTTATTCATTTGATGGTCAATCCATTCCAGCTGCCTGAGTCGAACAAGGAGCCCTACCTCCCCACAGTGGCTGCTCAAGAAAAAGTAGTTGAATCAAAACCATATCTGTGTCTGAGATTACTTATATTTATATACGAATTAACAAGAGGAAGCGTATTAAATTATATACTATATAATGGTACTACTGAAGCTACAGCAATTTTTACCAGAAGACTTAACCCCAAATCAAGTAACTAAAATTGGGAAACTAGCAAAGGACGACACACTTGCCTCCAATGTTCAGTCCTCTTCACTGGCCAAAATATCTACCTTAAAATCTTACTCAGGATAAGATCCTAGAAGGGGAAAAAAAAAAAAAGAGAGAAACCCTGGAAAGACTCAAAGTTCAGAGAGACGATAACCCACTACTTCCTAGGAGAGAGGAAGAGAGATCCACAGAAGGCAGTAGCCATGAAGGAGAAAGGTAGGAAGGAAAGGGAGGGAGGGAGAGGGGGAGGCGGAGGGGGAGAGGGAGAGGGAGAGAAAGAGAGAAAGAGAGAGAGAGGAGGGAGAATGTCCCCTTGTCACGCACCCACTGCGAGGATTGGGGGCGCCCCATTTCCACCGCGCTGGGACTGCGGACGATGCCTCTCGCTCTCACGCGGGCCCGTCCACTCATGTTCCGGAGGAGCCGAGTGACTTCCAAAGCAGCAAAGTGCCAATTAGCCTATTTTTCCATTGGCATCCAAATGGCACGGCTGTGACCGGAGGTGGTGGTTCTCTGGTCGCTGGGCTGGAAACGACCCGCGTCCCACGCGTGGGCGGACAGAGCACACACAACCTGCCGGTTCCAATGGGGGTGCGGAGGAGCGCAGTGGAAAGAGCGTGGGCTGGGCGGGGCGGGGGCGGGGGCGTGGGCAAGGGCCCGGGCTCCCCTTTTCATTCCACCCCTCCCACCCAAATTTGGCATTATTCAGCTCCCTAGTTGTTTGCTCATATTATGCGTGTAAGGTCGCATCGAACTTTTTCAGTTTGTATTTTCTGCTCAAGTGTGGGTAAGTAACTCCTTCCTCATCTATGTGAGACGGTGTGAGTTCCGGTCTTATTTTTGGGGAAACTCGGTAGCTCTGGAGTTTTCCATTCTGTGAATTGTCTGTTTATGTACCTTGTTTTTAAAATTGGGCTTCTCGTGTTTTCCTTTGTGATTTGGAAGAAGTTTTATATATTTTTTGACATTGCAAATATCTATTCCCAATCTATCCCTTTTTAATTTTGACTGAAGTCCTTTCTCTAACAAGGTATGTACTCAAATATACCAATTTTTAATTTTATGATTTGTCTCTTCTGGGTCTTCTTGAATGAAAATTTTCCCTGCCCTAAGATTACAAGGATATTATATGGCATTAAATGTCTCGTAGCCTTCAGGAATATGTATGGACACAATGCTAGATGTTTCCATCTGTTCAAATTCCCTTTAGATCCTTTAGTAGCATTTAAATTCTTTTTCATAAAAGTCCGGTGTATTATTTAATTTCTGGACATTTTATAATTTTTTTGTTACTACGGTGAACTGTTTCTTGTTTTTGTTATATTTCCTCATTAGTTATTACTTGTATAGACACAAAATACTGATTTTTATAAGTTGATATTGTTTATTGAGTTTGCTAAACTCCTTAGTTCTTACAGCTTCTCTTCTGATTTCATTTGAGTTTGAATGTAGATGATCATACCACAAATAATAACAATTTTATTTCATCTCTTCTTATTTTTATTTTTCTTGTCATGTTGGTCAAGTTTTCCTGTACAATGTTGAAAGCTACTGTGACAGCTGCCATTCTTGTCTTCATCATGTTATTAAGGAAGGTACCTCTGAAATGCCTTCATTTTGTTTGATGTTTGCTGTAAATATCTGATTTATCGTGTTTATCATTTTAAGGAAGCTCCCTCTATTCCTAGTTTTCAAAGCTTATTTTAACCATAAATATGTGTAGAACTTTATTAAATATTACTGAGGATCAATTGAAAAGCTTGTGCTAAGGTTATAGGCACAGGACAGTTCATCAGAGTTATGTGGGGTTCATCAGGATGGGCAATAGGTGGGTAAAATGTGGTAGGTGCATAGAGTGGAATACTAGGCCAACAGTCACAAACAATGACTTACAGATACATTCAGCAGCATGAATAGTATCTTTACACATTGTGTTGAATGAAGAAAAAGCAAGAAAAGATTGACATCTATACTATGGCAAAACACCGCGTTAAGTTTTAAAACATTAAGGACATATGTACTTGGATATGTACTAATTTTTTCAAGTAAGGATTTATACCCAAGGATATCCAACAAGTATAATAAATTAAGTACCTATATAAGGGAGAAAAATAGGAGTGGGAATCGGAGAAATGAAAGGGAAAGCAAAATATAATACAATATAGAACTTGCAAAGACCCATGAGAACCATGTATAATGAACTGAAGAATACGGTTCATTCAACTTTCTGTACTTAAGGTCCTACAATTAAATAAATATTATAGCAAATGTCCAGAGAAAGAAAAACTCCCACTATGTATTAGATGTTAACTGCTTAGCCATTGTGATGGAAATCTTCCCTAACATTATCTGCCTTCTGGTCTACAGTGAATGCTCTAAAGGTCAATTAACTCCTTCTGGATACCTGAACTTACAAGCATTGACTATTCTGTGCTGCAGAGATGCATCTGTTTGTTTACACAGAAACCCATTGTGCTCCAGAAAAGGATTTAAATAAAACAAGAGGGAAAATTGTCACAGTGGAGAGCATCTCTGTTCCCTAGTTCCTCCCTAGTTCTCTATTCCTTAGGTTTGCACTTTCCTCACCCCAGCACTCTTTCCCTGGGGAAATCTATCCATCTCCAGCAGGAAGCCTCACCCACTGACCAGAGGGTCAATTTTGATTTTCTTTGGCCCTAGTACTTTTACCTTGGTGGGAACCTTCTTCAATTATATATATATATATATATATATATATATTAGAAATTATATATATATATTAGAAATTATATCTTACAAATTAGATGGTATAAAAATGATTATATTTTAGATTCCACATATAAGTGAAACCATATGGTGTTTGTCTTTCTCTATCTGACTTATTTCACTTAGCATAGTACCTTTTAGGTTCATCCATGTTGTCACAAATGGCAAGATTTCATTCTTTTTTATTGCTGGGTAATAGTCTATTGTATAGCCATACCACATGTTCTTTATCCATTCCTAGAAACAGAGACCAAAGGGATGGTTACCAGAAGGGAGGTGGTGGGGGTAATGGGTGAAAAAGGTGAAGGGAAGTATAGTCAATAATATTGTGATAAGTTTGCACAGTGACAAATGATTCCTAGAATTAGTGGGGTGATCACATTGTAAGGTATAAAAATGTCCAATCATTGTATTGTATACCTGGAACTAATACAACTAATATATTATTGTATAGAACTATACCTAAATTAAAAAAAAATTATTCACTAACCTCAATAAAATAAAAATATATATATATTATATATTAAATAATTTTCTTCTACATCAAATTTTTTCTCTTCTGATTTTAAAGGGAATTAAAACATTTTCAAGTACCCCCAAAAGTACTGTGGGCCTTAGGCACTGTGCCTGCTGTGTCTGCTGCATAAGGCAGTCCTGCTCTGACCTCCATATACATTGCCCAGATCGAATGATGTCATGTGGAAGCATAGTCAGGGGCTACAGCAGGAAGGTCAGGGAAGATCCGCGACAATCAGTGCCCACGGAAGTGTGCAGGAGGATCCACTTAGGGTGGATTCTAAGCCCAATATCAATAGCCAAGGTTATATGTGGGTCTCTGGGTCAGAGTTCCTTTGTAGTATTGTATTTCCCTGAAAATAAGATGTAGCCAGACAATCAGCTCTAATGTGTCTTTTGGAGCAAAAATTAATATAAGACCCAGTCTTATGGTAAAATAAGACCTGGTCTTAATATGATGTGATATGATATGGTATGATATGATATGATATGATACATGATATGATACCCAGTCTTATTTTACTATAATATAAGACCGAGTCTTACATTAATTTTTGCTCCGAAAGACCCATTAGAGCTGATTGTCCACCTGGTCTTATTTCTGGGGAAACACGACAGTCCCTTCTGTGTAAGTCACGGGTATGTCCACTTTTTAAATCATGGAACCCTTCAGAGTAGTACATGGACTTCTCCTAGGGACAGGTATAATATGAGGGTTCGGGGGGAGGTATTGCTTCAACTCACGTTAGGAAAGGAAATATGTCCTTAATTAGCAAGCTCCTCCTCCTTCCCTGCAAGTTAATATGTCTCCCATTTTTGTGTGGAGTTGCCTTTGGTTTCCACCTCTGCCTCGGAGCCTACCAGAATAAAACATGAAGTTACATACTCTCAGCATTGGCTGCTTACTTTGTTCCTCCAAGGAAGGACTCCAAATTTATAACTCTAGTAAGGACTCAGTGAAAGCTTTTGATGTTTTCAGTCTAGAGATTGAGATGGAGAGATACAGTTCGTTAGCAACTCTATACTATGAAAGAGCATTATCAGGAGTCTGCAACACACTGGCCTAAGACTTACAAAATTTAGAGCTGTTGACTTCAATCTGTAGAATTGAGACGGAAACCTCCTACATGTCCAATGGACTCAGCTGCCACTCACTCCCTTACTGAACTCATGGTTCAAATAACTCCACCCTCAATATGCCCTATTGTCAGACTTGAAGGTCAAAGTCAAGTCTGCCCAAATGGAGTTATGATAGCTGAGATATTTTTTATGGTGATAAAATTCAAATTTGGTAAGATTCCAAGTAACTGAGTCTAATCTTGTTTTAGCCTGATATTACGGTGATATTCACTAGACAAAGAGAGTTCCTGGGACACAGTGGAGCTTAGTCACTGAGAAGGAGTTTCCTCAGAGGGGTGGCTGAGGGAAGCAGTGAATGAGGCTCTGTCAATGCACCCCAGGTCCAACAGGACTACTCTGCTTTAATTTATTTGCTTGAAAATTTGATTCTGCTCCTAAAAAAATGTTTGAAAACCACCCATATAGGCTTTTCCCTTGCTTTGGGGCAAGAAACTACCTAAACAATGAGTTCTCGTGTGTTAGTGGAACTTATTTTATTTATTTGGTTACTTGTTTATTTTTTGTTCCTTCCATATGGTTCCACCATGAGCACTTGAACTTCAAGTGCCTCTACTTTCTCCCCAGCAACTAATCAGGGCCCAGCACTTCGGAAAATATTTGTTGGATGCTTGAAGATGCTTGAAGATTATGAGAAAATTCCCCTTAGTTTTTTCCTCTCTCCTTTATGTTGTCCTATCACTTCACACTTTTCCACGAAGAAATTTCATTTCAACTCTTTAATCATCTTTCCCTAATGACTCAGTAATTTTGGCAATTATGGGAACAGAATACGAGTTAAAGACAAAAATTGTTATTCCAATGCATTATGATATCTAGAAATAAACTTGAATCTTGCTTACGTAGTTCAACTTGCTCACTGCTTAAAGTCTAGGTCGTAGACTAATATACTTAATAAATAAAGCAAGATAGTATAACCATAATCCCAAAAGAATGAAAAGGGAATTTCAAGCAGAATGGCAGGTTGCTAAAGTTGATGTCTAAATAATTGTGGTTTATGGTATATACTATATGCTTATAGAATTACGGGGCAATAAATAATCTTGATAAATCTTTAAAGAAGGAATAGAGTAGTGTATGACTAATTTCCAAGAGTGCTATATAATACTTTTGATTATTTTATTATGAAATAATGAAAAAAAGTTTAGAATTTTATTAGTCATTCCAGAGGACTGCTGGCAAATAAAGCATTTTAAAATAGAACAAAGCAGATGTACTGATTAAAGACATTCATTTCTTTTGGCTTCAAGAGGAGTTTATTTGTCAAGGCTGGTGGAAAGAATAAATATAATACAGAAAAGTATAAAAAGGAGAAAATGGATTTTTTAATTTGAAACTTTGAAAATGGCATCTGAATTACTGAGGATTTTCTGTTCAATTATGTATAAAGCATGATAAATAGATGCTCATTTAACAGTGTAACTCAGAAAATACTGCAGGCAAAGTGTTTATGTCCTAAAAATGCAAATGGATTATTTGTGACAACATGGATGGATCTTGAGATTATAATGCTAAGCGAAATAAGTCAGACAGAAAAAACAGAGAACCATATGATTTCACTGATATGTGGTATATAAACCAAAAACAACAAAAGAACAAGACAAACAAATGAGAAACAAAAACTCATAGACACAGACAATAGTTTAGTGGTTACCAGAGGGTAAGGGGGACGGGGGGTGGGTGATGAGGATAAGGGGGATCAAATATATGGTGATGGAAGGAGAATGACTCTGGGTGGTGAACACACAATGGGATTTATAGATGATGTAATACAGAATTGTAAACCTGAAATCTATGTAACTTTACTAACAATTGTCACCCCAATAAACTTTAATTAAAAAATGCAAATGGACATGTAACTCAGTAAAAATAGAGAGGTACTTTGTAGTCAGTCTTCCTGATTTGCTTTACATATTGAGAATTAGAGAGCAAAGCTGCCTGTGCTACAATGAACTACTCACCCTAATCTCCTATCAATCCGTTTCAATAAAATAACAGGACTTGCCTATTTATTTGTATGGGGTAGTCTCTCTAGGCTTCCTCAGTGTCCTGATCCAAAGCAGCAGTATTAACTTAAAACCAAGGATAGCACCATGCAAAGTTGGCACATTGGCCATTTCAGTCTCCTGGGTAAGAATATCTCATGCACTGCTGGTGGGATTGCAGATTGGTGCAGCCACTATGGAAATCAGTACAGAGGTATCTCAAAAAACTGGAAATGAAACTACCTTAAGACCCAGCAATTCCACTCTTAGGTATCTATCCAGAGAATTTCAAAATGCTAATTAGAAAAAATGTATGCACTCCTATGTTTATTGCAGCACTATTTACAATACCCAAAACATGGAAATAACCAAAATGCCCATTGGTAGACGACTGGAGTACATTGGTAGATAAACTGTAGTACATTTATACAGTGGAGTATTACTTGACCATGAAGAAGAATGAAATCTTACCATTTGCAACGAGATGGATGGACCTAGAGAACATGATGCTAAGTGAAATAAGACAGAGAAAGACAAATACCATATGGTCTCACTTATATATGGAATCTAAAGAATAGAATAAATGAACAAACTAATCAGAAACAGTCTCAGAGATATAGAGAAAAAACTAAGGGTTGCTAGATGGGAGGGGGGTGGGAATGAGGGAGACGATGAGGGGATTAGAAAGCACAGTCGGTAACCACAAGATTGCCATGGGATATGAAAGTCAATTTGGGGAGTATAATCAATAATGTTGTAAAGATTATGTAGGGTATCCGATGGACACTTGTCTTATTGGGAGACCACTTCATGAATGGTGTAGGTGCCTGATCACTGTGCTGTACACCTGAAGCTGAAGCTGAACAATAATGAATGTCAACTATAATTTAATGTATATAGTCACAGGATGTGGAGCACAGCATAGGGAATAAGGTCAGTGGAACTCTGGCAGCTATACATGATATCGGAGGGGTAGTAGATGGGGGGAAGGCGGTTATTACTTTGTGAGGGGTGTAAATGTCTAACTATTACATTGTTTTGTACATCTGAAACTAAAAAAAAAAAAAAGAAAACAGAATATCTGAAACCATTTCCTTCCCAGTACATCAAGTAAAAGGACAGTAGTATTGTCAGACATTTAAACAACAGAGAAGAATGTGGCAGTAGCACTGAAGGCAACAATAAAATAATAATTTCGTCTTATTTCTTAGGATATAAAACCCTGAAAGAATATGGTTAAGTGGCACAGTTCAAGGTATAAACTTTAAAAACTAAATTTTTACCATACGGATCCAGCAATGGCATTCATTGGTATTTACTCAAAAGAGTTGAAAACTTCCCACACAAGTGTTTATTGCTGCTTTATTCATAATTGCCAAAACTTGGAGGCAACCAAGGCAATATATATTATATATAATATATATGGTAAAGATCTTGTATATAGAATATAGAA
Organism: Rhinolophus sinicus; assembly: GCF_057876585.1. NCBI lineage: Eukaryota > Metazoa > Chordata > Mammalia > Chiroptera > Rhinolophidae > Rhinolophus > Rhinolophus sinicus. Next base: position 123,574,682 of record NC_142514.1, read on the forward strand.
AGATTTAATGGAATTCAGCAATAAAAAGGAATGAATTACTAATACATGCAACAATAGTAAAGTCTCAAATGCATTATGTTAAGCCAAAGAAGCCAGATTGAAAGGTTCATACTACCCAGATTCATTTATGACATTTTAGAGAAAGCAAACTATAGCAACAGAAAACAGGTCATTGGTTGTCAAGAAATGGGGGTGGTGGGAGCTGTGTCCAAAGAGGCACGAGGAAAATTTAGGGGGTGATGAACTTGGTTCCTAGATCCCGAAATGCCCTTGGCAGTGCTGCACGCCAAGCATCAGAATCACTGAATTAATTGAACTAACTAAATTTCATTAGGCTCCAGATGTGCAAATGGAACTTGGTAAACTGAACATGTGGGACTTTTATCCGCTCAAAAGTCTGTGAAGACAGGAAGCCCTGGAAAAGGCCATATGTCCTCTTTAGGATTTATTCTGGGCCAACTAAACTGATTCCTTCAGTGGTTCCCCTCACTTTTAGAAAACAATCCAAAGTTCTTATTCCCAAGTTCAAGGCTCTTAATGCTCAGACCCTGCTCTTCTCTCCAGAATCACCTCTCAGCCTCCTCACCTCCTGCCCCCAAAACTCTCTTGTCTTCTACCGTGTTTCCCTGAAAATAAGACCTACCTGGAAAATAAGCCCCAGTTAAGATCGGCAGCCAGATGGACATATTTAGTACATTATGACAATGTTCCAGAAGAAGATGACATGACTTTGAATAAAAGTGGGTTGTTGTACATGAAAAAAATAAGACATCTCCTGAAAAAATACCCTAATACGTCTTTTGGAGCAAAAATTAATATAAGACCCAGTCTTATTTTGGGGGAAACATGATAGTCCAGTTCCTCTAACCTACGACATTCTCTCACACATATGGGCTTTTGCCCATGCGAGTTCCTCCCAAATAGATCTCTCTTATACTCACATCTAGTGTGTACTGCTAACTCCTCTTCATACTTAAAGACTCAAGATCCACACAGACTTCTCTAGATCGGGACATCTTCCCTCATTCCACTGACTCTCCACACCCAAGTTGAATTAGATACCCCTTACCTATGCTCCCATTATGCTCCATACATTCCTTCGCCATGACTCTAATGAAGCCATTTGAAAACTGTAGCTTCATTTGTCTGTGTCCGCTTCTAGACTGTGATCTCCTTAAGGGCAGGGACCATGTTTTCCACCTCTGTATCACCAGAACCTAGTATAATACCCATTATGTGTAAACAGATATTGATTAAATGAATGGCTGACTGGATTCTTGACTGGATGTGGATGGATGGATGATGGATGGATGGATGGATAGATAGGAGCTATAAAATAAGTAAGTGAAAAGCACTCTGAGAACTGTAAATTTGTGTCTCTGTGTTTCTTGTGCATTAATACATCTGAATGCCTTACTGACTGATTTGGATTCCTACTTATCCCACCACCTGTTTTCAAATGTGAAAATTATAAAGTTAAGATTATACTGTAGAAGATAATACATACCAGGTTGGAGGGGACTCACATATTTTAGCATTGGTTGGCTATGGATCAACACCATTCAGGAAATAGTAGTCTCATCACTGCACAATATCAAGATGACCAGGCAAGTCAGACTAGCCAAAGTCACTATATACTGTTCCAGTTTGATTGTGGTTCTTAAGGCCCAGATTTAATCTCAAGTATAATGTCAAATAACTGAAATATAACTATAGTTCTGTCTACTCTGCTTCAAGGAAAAGGAGAAGTGACAGGAATGGAGTGAAGAGGATGATACACTTTGCTTAGAAAATTAGTTGGGGATAGAGCCAGGCTTAGATGAATGAAACAAACATGAATAAATTTTAAAAATTAACTACATGTGAGGGAACAATCTAAAACAAAAAAGTACTTTTAATATGCACTTTCGGCATAACAATGGCTTCTCACAAGTATCTTTAAAATTTAATGAGTTGGTACAATATAGAATTCAAGTAATATAAATAAATATGCACATAATGTGGTATAAACAGAAAAGCAACCAATTGCCAAGCTGTTATTAAAATAGTATTGAGAGTCAGTGTAATAATTTTGAGTTCTGGTAATTGGAATATTGCCCTAATTTTATCATATCATCGTTTCTAGTTATTTCTGTTTGTCTGTAGTGCAATATACAGTTATTAATAATAAAACATAATTCTAGAACAAAGATGTCTTAGCTATGAACATAATTCCAGAGTAATGATACTGTAACAAAATAGGAAATATCTGATATCTCGGAGAGGATAGACACATTCTAGTGTTCCAGTTTTAGACAAGCCTATGTAAGGAGAAATCCACAAATCTACACTATGTCAATAACACTTAGATCAAATGGTGTAGAGAGCTACCAAAGCTTTTTTTTTCTTTTTTTTTTGTTATTCAAAATTTTCAGTTTAAATCAAGAAAGCGTCTACTGAATATGGTAAATTCTGTCAGTCCCTAAATGTCGGGTTCTCTAAAAGCAAAGAAATAATCAGAAGCCCCCAGTGCTGTACAGCAACATCTCCCTGGCAGCCCAACATGCACACACCTCCCCTGCCCATTCACTCACAGCCAAAAGGATTTTGTCCCGATTGAATTGGGGCATTCAACACAGATGGCATACACCCTCAGTCACCAATCCATGAGCAGGGAGGCTGTCCTCCAAAGTTACGGTACCACATTCTAAAACCCCAAATTGGGAAATGGAGATAAATATGCATACATCACAAAATATTGTAAATTGGGGCATCTGAGAAAACCCAAGGCCATGGCTGCAATAAGTCAGGAGCTGAAATCAATGGCCATGGCTCCATATCACTCTAGAGCCAGTACTATTTCTTCATGGTACCAGTATTCGCTGTGCTTCCATCACTGAGACTGCAGAGAACTAGAAAGGTAGTGACATGATGGAAGCTGGCTCAATAAGAGGGACCCATTACGAAATGCAGTTGTGTTTTCCAGCCCGTTTCCCCAGCCCTGCTCAGAAGACCTAGAATCTTCTCTAGCTGTTGCCAATGTCGCAATTAATGACAGACTTTAACCAAAACAAGAATCAGTAGCACCTGTAGGAGGGGCTTCCCCAGGTATATATATAATTTCTTTAGTAAAAGGTTTATATTTGTCTTAAGTAAGCCCTGCCCATTATTCTTGTGCATCTAGGTTAACACACTTTTGAGATGCCAGAGTAATCCTCTTTTTCAGACCCCTCAGAGGCAAAAGCACCCTCGAGGGATCACATAGTTTTGGTAACTGTCCTGTAATCCAATCCCCACCATGCTTTCTCCCACACTCGTTTAAACTGATGTTCCCTCCTTAATTCCAAGTAAAAGAAACTGTCATTCTCCAAGAGCATCTGAGATCTTACTTCCCGGCAACGTCATCAGTTTGGCTCAAATAAACTTATAAAATTCTCCATGTGTTTGGATGTTCTTATGTCAATAACACCAACCTCGTCCTTCTAGGGACTAGACCCCATTTTCTGCACTCCCAGCCTGTGGCTGTGAGCCTGCTTAGACATCATTGACTGACCAGCTGAAACAGCAAGGTCACTGCTTCCTATCTGGCCCCAAGTCATGTCCATCTGGAGATTCTTGTACTTGGCCCACAAGATCACAACTGCTATTAACTTGATACTGGCCCTCCCGCGGGAAGAACTGCTGGGACTAGGCAAAGGCATTGCCTCTAGTGAGTCAGGCAACGTTATCTAAGCCCTTCCCAGTCCTGGCTCCTGCTTCTTTCTAAATGTCCCAGCAAGCTTCCTGGTAAGGAAGTGCTAGGCATGTGCCCCGGTATTTTACAAGTGAGAAAATCCAAATTCAGAGTAGTTAAGATTGTCCATATAAGCAGCTGAAGATTAGTGAAACTTATGTAAACTAAGACAGAGGGGCATGTACACACCACAGTTACAAAACTGACTTACTGACAGAGTACAGAGTACTATAACGAAAGATTTGGAATCACAAGGACATATATTAGAATCTTGGCTCAGGTACTAGCTGCATGATTGTACAAGATTAACCTCCTTATCAGTTTTCTTATCTCTAAAGTGGGGATGATGCCTGCATTAGTTATCTATTATTGCATAACTTATACCCCCAAACAAATCCTGAAACAACAAACGTTCATTATATATACAGAGTCTGAGGTCAGGAATCTAGGTGCAGCTCACCTGGATCTCGGACTCAAGGTCTCTCGTGAAGTTGCAGTTAAGATGTCAGCCAGGCCCAGGGTCTCATCTGAAGGCTCAACTGGGGGAGAATCATTTCCAAGCTCACGCATCTGGTTAGCAGGACTCAGTTCCTCTTGAGCTATTGGACTGAGGACTTCAGTTCCTCACTGGGGTTGGCCAGAGGGAATCCCTCAGTTTCTTGCCACAGGGCACCTACATTTGCTTTTCTCCCAGTGAACAAGCTAGAAAGCAAGAAAAGGCTCCCCAAGACAGAAAACCAGGCTTTTTATAACCTCATCTCAGAAGTTTCAGCCTTTCACTTCTGCCATATTCTGTTCATTAGCAATGAGTCACTAAATCCAGACCAAACTCAAAGGGAGATAACTACTCAAAGGTGTGAATACCAGGAGGCAGGAACCAAATGCGGGTCATCATAGAGGCTTCCTACCACAGTGCTTTTAATGGAAAGGGGGGAAAAAAACATGCAAGTACCCTGTATATAGTAGGAGCTTAATAAATAACAAATATTAGTGAACTACAATTTCTGACAAAGAATCCGTTTAAAAGCCACAAATTTGTACTTCCAAAAGAAGGCTGGATAAGTCATTAGATAAGACTCATTTTTATCTAAAGGTATTTCTCTTCACTAAGATGGTTGTGCTTCATTGTAGGTCAGAGTAAGTTTCGGGTAGTGGAACAGAGATTTCTAAAATGTTTACCTAACATTATGAGAACAAGAAAACCATAGGGTGACACAGTTATTCCTAGTTGCTAGAAGATTAATCCCTAGAGAGATGAGTCATTTTGAAGGTGATGCTTAACAATGACATTTATTTTGAACCGTAGTATTAGCGAAAATTATCAGGTAGATGTGTTGAGACCAGAGGCTGTCACACTTGCATTTCTCAGAAAGAACATTAAGACTCAGTTTGTGATGAAGGAAATTCAGTCCTGACATGTAGTCCTCTGACCCCTCTGAGGCTGCAACTGCTTTCTTTTCCTTCAATTCTGTGATTCTGCACATTATCGAACACATCTTTCTATGACAACACTTATGTGTTAGGATTATCTGTCAACGTTTCTGTTTCTCCCACTAGAATACACTTGTTGAGTGTATAGTCCTTGTCTTTGTTTTATTTACATCCCCAGTCCTGCACACAGAAGGCACTGAAGAGATGTTTAAGTATTGTTGAATAATCCATTTCTACCCCTTTTAAAAATCATTCAGATTAAGATTTTTAGCACTCATGGTCTAATAGGGCACTATTTTATAGTATATTTAGGTAAGATTCAGTAATTTTTAAGAACATTAATTTGAAGATCTCAAAAATCCAATTCTTTACAACTTAACTTGAAATAGTAAGTGCATTAAATGTACTGAGTCCTTTGACTCTTCTTCAAAGGAGTCAGTTGGTGATTATGGCTATATAAAAAAGTAATAAATTTCTCTAGAAGTGGATATTGAGTACAGTTGAAGTATGCCAAGTGGGAGTTTTCTAAAAACAAACAAACAAAAACACACACATAAAAAACAATTGCAATGAATGTGATTTTTCCATGGGGGGAAAAAAAAAGGCATACATGAGTTCAAGAATCTGTTGTAATGAATCAAGGGACAGTTTTATATTTCTGCTGAAATAGTTGTTCATTCCTTGTTAAGTTCCTGACTTTCCCTGTCAGTGAGTTCAGACTTCTTGATTTCATTCCCCATTTGCCAACAGATGCTGCATTTCAAGCTGGAACAAAGGTTTCTTTTTAGAAAAGGGGCAGTGAATGGTGGCTTTTACACCATTCCCTCATTCTCTGTGCATATGTTCCTCCCTTATCCTACCTCCTTCATTGTCACTGAACCCTTATCTTCCCTTTCATTTTATCGAATCTCACTTTCTCTTCAAACTCTTTTTACTCGCTTACCCCAATGTCTTTCCTTCTTCTTTTTTTCTCTTTACTCCTCAACTATATTCACCACCTGTTCTACTTTATAGTGCATTTGTGTTTTTACTCATTCATTCATTAATTACTGAATCCTTTTCTTGTCACTCGTATCCTCAGCTGGCCATCGTCATTTTTCAAAATCTGTTCTGAAATGAACATGTCAGTGTGTGTGTGTGTGTGTGTGTGTGTGTGTGTGTGTGTGTGTAAGCAAAGCAGAAAAAATATTCAGTGTTTTTTCCAATTTCCTATTTTCCCCTTTCAATAATTTAAGCACCATCTGCTAAGAAAGATACCTCTACCCACCATCATACTCCCAGACTTTATTCCACCTCCTTAAAAGTGGCATTGGTTTATTTAGTGAACAGGAGCTAGAGACAGTACATAGAGGGCATCAGAGAACTTAGTAAAATAAACTGGAATGAGAGAAAGGAGTATATTACTTATGCCCTTGGAGATGAGTCACCTGGTTAAAGTGAGGCAGCCAAGGAAGAAAGACAAGAGGTCGAGCTGAATAGGACCAGGTACAACTCAGAGGCAAAGCCATCACCTTGCAGTTACCAATCTAGAACCAATGAACTTACAGAAACTCCTTGACCAAGAAACTTCCCACTTGTCATGGTTAACCACATGAGTGCCTGGGAAATAACACATTATAAAGAAAGACTCGTTTTTAATCTCATTACTTTAATCATTTTGTCAAAATAATCCAAATACGTATATATAAATATTTTATTTGTTATAAGAATGTGTAGCATAAAAGTCCCTGAGACACATCCAAAAATGACTTGAGATGAATTCAGTGCAATTACTCACCATACTAATAATTACCAATGACTTGTCTCCTCCTTTCCCTGACACCTAAGGCATGTAACACTTTAAAAAAAATTATATATACATGCTAAATCAGTCTCCCTCTCTGGTGTGTGGTTTTCTCCCATTTACTAGTGCTGTGTACTAAGTCATTTCCAGACTGAGGAAGGCACATTGGGAGGTGAATTAGTTCTTTAAGGGAAAATTTTGTCCAACTCCCTCATTTTGCAATTTAAGTGACAGAGGCTCAAAGCGGTTGTGACTTGCACAAGCATGGCTGGTTCTACCACTATTACTGTCACCTTAGGCAAGGCCTTCAATGGGTCAGGACCTCAGCTGCTTCTTCTGTAAAATGGACTAGTGAGTATCACAGCTGACATCGTCCAGGTGCTTCCTACGTGCCAGACACTGTACTGAGTTAAGTGTCTTATCTAATTCTCCCAATACCTCCTTCTTGAATATAATTACCTTCAATTAGAAATGAGACTATCAAAACACAGAAATCTTAAATAATTTGCCCGAGATACGACAATTAGGAAATGTGCAAAGCTGGTCTAGGAACCCAGGAATATCTGCCTCCAAAATTTTAAAATTCCAACTCTTAAATCCCTTCTCTAAGAATCCCCCATCAGGTTAAGTTCTCAAATTCGTTACATCTCTAAAAGTCTGGAGCAGAGTTGATGAACTACGACCCATGCACCAAATCTAGACACCCCATTTGTTTCTGTATTGTCAATGGCTGCTTTTGAAACAGTGGAGTTGAGTGGTGACAGACTGCTGGCCTGCAAAGCCTGAAACACGTGTACGTACTCTCTGACTGTTTACAGAAAAAGTATGCCAACCCCTCTTCTAGAGCCTGGAAAATTTAGAGCATCTTGTAACTGTACCGTGCTTTACAATGTACAAAACACCTTGGCATACATCATCACATCTAATCCTTGTAGGGGCATTCATGCATTATAAAGGAGGAAGCTAAAACTCAGAGTTTAAGTAGGCCCTGACTAATGAGTGCCACGGGGGCAGAAAGTGGCAGAACCGCATACCCATGTTCTGACTCCAAACAGCAAGCTCTATCCATAAAACCACCCTGTCTCCTCTAAACTCCGAGCCAGGGAAGGGCTCGGAAACTGGAAAGGACCTGTGAATACTGAAATCAAGTCAGACTGTCCTCTTGATACAAATATCATTCCAGGTGCAGTCATGTAATTAGAGTCACCAAGGGGTAAAAATATTAAATTTGTAATAAATTTATAAGAAAAGTTTATGTCTTAAAGGAAGGGCGTGGCAATCGGCGGAAAGACATTTTGAAATCTATATGCATTTATATGCATCTTATATCAACATATGTGAAATTTTAACCTACTCAATTTAGAATATGAAAAATAATATAAAATAAGCAATTGCCATATTTTTCTTGGTCTTTGATAATATTAGCCTAGAAAAACAGTGTTTGTTCTATACCCAAACTTTGCAAATAAAAAATGTAATTATACCTTCCTCATGCTAAATAGACTTAATACTAAGAAGAGCATTAGTAAAACAACAGTTACTTATTTAACTATATAACCTAACCAAAACAAAGACAAAAAAATTGTTTTTCAACGAAAACATAGGTGCTTCCTCCTAGTCTGCAAATTCAAACTCAATCTAAATGGCAATGATGATTGCTGAAATAATATAGCTTAGCTTTAGGGATTCATTTTGATGTACATTATGAAAGGCCCTTCCTTTTATTTTAGATATATTCTGTAACATACCTTGAGCTTTAATTTTTCACATGTAAATGGATATGGCAGCAGCCTAAAATCACTGCATGGAAAGGAGAAAATCTCTCTCTCATCAGTTGAGTGACCGTTGTGTTAGGCACGTTTACCTATTTTATTTCCTGAAATGCTCAGTGAGCTGTGAAGTATCTTCCTCCCCCATTTTACAGATAAGGGAGCTGAGGCTCAGAGTTATTACAAATTTGCCCCAGGTCACACTGCTGGAATTCAAATCTAAGCCAGATTACCTTCAACACCCAAACTCTCTCCCACTGCCCCATGTAGATTGCCAGGAACACCAACGTCATTGGCCAATATCTCAGAAATACTCATTTTAAGAATAGAACTTTTCCTTTTCTTTACTGAATAGCTGATACTTTGTCATTGTAATTCTGCCCATATTTTAATAAGTAAATTTTGTCCATAGATTTTAATTTCTCCTTTGAAGGATACGAGAGAATTGAAGCACTTTTTAGATTTAAGCGAGTCTGTAACAAATGCAGAGATAAAACTTTGATTCAGCTAATTGTAGTACTCAAATGCAAAATTACTGTTTACAGCAAAACTCTGTATAAAACAAATAATCTTGGACCCTCCCCACAATAATTAATCATTGAGGGTCTTTATTATAATAAATCAAGGAGAAAAATAAACTATTTCAAGCTGTTAATCAACTGGCTTTCTAATAATTCATTTATGGTCTGTATCACTATGAATGTCACTTTACACAAACAGATTCTGCCAATTGATTGATCAAATCACTATTTACTTGTTCGCCGTGTTTGATTGTAAGAGCCTTAATGAGAGGGACCTTGCTTTACACATTTTTGTCTTTCCTGTGGTACCCCAAGCCCAGTGTTTAGCACGGAGTAGGCACACAGTAACCCCTATGGAATATGCTGCTCATTCAACAACTTTTAAAGTCAATGCGTATATTTTCAAAGTTGGTCCCATGGGACAGTCTCAAAGGCACTAGAAATGAAGAGTATTATGTAATACTATGCAGACTAGCGGAGGGGGGGGTGGGGGGGAAACTGCTGGCCCCATGGAGAACTGCAGATTTACTCTTTAACAAAAGACAAAATTCATCGCAGGCACTAATTTAAGTTCCATTCCCTAGCAACTAAACACAACAAAAAAACTGACAGAGAAACAAAAACTGCCATTAACAGACACAAGGAATCTTTTCCTTTTGCATGATTCCATAATACAGTACAACATCTTTCATTGTTCTGCAGACAGGTAATGCAAACACCCTTGAAGGACTAACATTGCAGTTTAAATTTCGAGTCCAATAAATACACAAAATAAGTGATTTTGTGGAAAGTGACACTGGCTTCTTTCTCTTCCGTTTGTAAACACAGTCTGGTTTTCTGGGAAGAGGGAAGAAGAAGGTTGCTTCCAGTTTATCTTCACATCTATAATTTTAATACGCTTTTAAAAAAATCGAGATTATGGAAAAATAGACACCGAAGAAATTAGTTAGGAGGGGATCATTCACATTGTGAAGGGATTCTCCATAGGGTTTGATTAAATACTGAACTCCCCTAGGGCAATGAATTTGGGATTTGATTGAAAAGCAGCTTTTCAGGAATACCGTATTTTGCCATGTATAATGTGTACTTATGTTTTTGATCCAAACTTTCAGGGAAATGAAATTAGTACTACCCATGTATAATGCACATCCTTATTTTCCCCTCACAAGTTTGGGCAAAATGGTGCACATTATACACAGCAAAATACAGTATATCTGTGTAAAGTGAGGTACACGTATACACATATACTCATCTGAACTTTTCTCCGAGGACAATCCAGCATCTTATTTCCATTCATGGGGCAGGGGAACAAACAGTACTTGTTAAGGAACAGTCAGTGGATTCTTGGACGACCCTCCTCACCTTTCTTAGGAGCTGAGGCTTTGAGGAATCCAAGAAAAGATCCTCTTGTGGCCACAGTCCTTCCACTATCCTGCAACAAGGCTCTAAAACCTGGGGTTTGCTGCACATTGGCTCAGTGAAATGTGAGTCGAGGAGCAGTGTGTACGAGATTTGGACTCAGTTCAGCATAGGCCACAAATATGACCTGTGGCAGATGAAGAAATTCAGAGCAACTGCCTCCACAGTTTCTTGTCATGAAGCTCTTTTTTCACCTCTGCACTGGTTGAGGAAGGACCCCCTTTCACCCCTGAACACTCATGCCCATCAATCAACAGCAGAGGGAGCCCAACTGCTAGTTGCAGGAAAAACCATGAGAACCAGGGATCCTTACCACCCAGTCTTTGTGCCGAATAATATTAATTGGTAAATCACCTTCTTCCCATAGAGTAAAATTGGGTGTTTGGAAAACTTAGTCCCATGATCTGGCACTCAAGGAGATATGCACAGCAGAGGATCAAAAAGCTGACGATTTGGCCTCCCTGGATTACAGCCAGGAGAGGGTGGCTTCACTGTCCAAACCAGCGAGCCAACTTGCTTATGCTTTGGGGCTGGTCCCCAGCCCTCTGCACAGCCTGGCAGGCCCTGCACCAAGGCTCGTCCCAGAAGGAGATGGTGTGCACGGCAAAGCTCCGGCGCCAGTTGAAGTAACGGCGGTAGGCAGAGGGATTTCGGTTGAGGAAGCGCAGGTAGGCGGCCAGGGAGGAGGCACTTGGGAAGTCGTCCACGTGGATGAAGGCACCGCGGGGCAGAAAGCGCTCGTAATTGGCACGATTGGGGCCCAGCACCACCGGTACCGCCCCAGCCAGTAACGCGTTATGCCAGAGCTTCTCGGTGATATAATCTAGATGCTGAGAGTTCTCGAAAGCCAGGTAGAACTTGTAGCGGGCCACCGTGTGCAGGAGCCCAATGTTAGGCACTCGCCGCCGGGATCCACTCTTACCGAACACGTCCACAAACACGTGCTGGCTCAGCTGGTGGTAGTAGCGGACCCGGGCATGTCGCTCATCCCAGTTGCTCACCACCCAGGCCACTAGCCCGCGTTTCCGGGCCAGCGAGGGAACCAGGCCTCGCGGCTGGTCGCTGGGATGGGTCCTGGGGTAGAGGTAGCCATAAGGTACAAAGACGTCCGAGTCGGCCCGGTAAGAGAGCGTCCAGTTAAAGAGATTATCTTCCAGGTTTCGCAGCCCGGGGGAGTGGGAGGGTGACTCGAAGTTCATCCACACCCAGCGCTGGCCGGGGGGCCTGGGGCCAGGGGCAGCCAGGGCTTCGGCAGCCACCGCCGCAGCTTCCTCCTCGTCGTCCAACACCCGCAACTCCAACTCCTCTGCCGTGCGCACCCGGACGCGCCAGGGTGGGGGCCAGTCGGGGGGTCCATTCACGAGGTCTCGGTGGTGGAAAAGAACAGCCTGGGCCTCCCCGTAGGCCGCACGGTCAGTGAGCAGGCGGCAGCCGGTGATATTGAAGCGCAGCGAGCAGTCGGGGGGCGGCCTCATAGTGTTGACACGCCTCCTGAAGGGCTCCCACCACAGTAGCACGCCCACCGGCCGCGGCGGGGCTTTGGGGGCCCAGCGCAGCGGTGGCAGCTGCCCCCAGCAGACGTAGGCGGCCAGAGCCGTGCACACCAGGCAGGTGGCCGCCAGCGCCGAGGAGGTCCGTGGCAGCCCCCAGGCTCCGCGCCGCCCGCACCACCAGCGGTCCACGGGCCCCCACGGCTCCCCCATGGCGCGCGCAGACAGAGCCACCGCCGCGGGCCGCGCGTCCCCTGGCTTGAAGCAGCGGCGCCCGCTCTCATACTGCCGCTGCGGCTCAAGCCGTCGTTGCCTCTCGCCGCTGGCCCTGAACCCGGCGAGGGCAGTCCCGGAATCCCAAGGCCCGCAGGTCCCGCTCTCCTCTCCGCGAGTCTTTATGGGGCGCGCCGCCAGGGCGTGGTGAGCGGGCTGGGTAGCCCAACCGGGCGCCGCCGCGTCCCTCCCTTTTTCTGAGCCCCTAGCCCCACCGGCCCGGCCAGGCCCCGGGCGTATCCTGCTGCACCTCCGCCCACTTCCCACCTCCTTCATTGCTCCCGGACTCCCCGGCCACGCCCCACAGGTTCCCCACCCGCTACTCCCGAGCCCGTCTCAGGGGGCCCGGGGCCATTCTGCGCGCGCCCACTGCTCGAGTTTTGCGCCCGGGCCCGCCCAGAGCTCCCTCCCAGCTGCACTCCGGCGCTCAATCGCGGGCCCAAACCCGCGCCTTCCAGAGTGAGGACCCGGCTCATCCCTGGGTGAGTGCTGCCGGGGCGAGACCTTCCAACAGTCGCTGCGGCGCGAGGGCAGGCGCAGGAACCCAGGGTGGGCGGGCCGGGGATACCCAGCCTCTTGGCAGAACTGAAGATCGGAGCCCACTTCCTTTCTCACAGCCCTGCTGCGGCAAGCGACGCCTGCCGGAGGGAGGGACCTGGAGAGGTGTCGGTGACCTTGACCTCGTGACCCACCGAGACTGGCCGGCTGTGCAGTCATCTCCCCTCAGCGCGGACTATAGAGGTTGCGCGTTTTGTGAACTCAAGTTTTCAGGTGAATAGTTAAACCGTACTGTCGTAAGAACATTCCCTTTGCCTACCGCCCAGTAGAGGATAGATTTCTGAGCAATCGAAATACGTCCTTTGCTTTGCTCCCATGCTGAACACTTCTGACTTCCTGCACGTAGCATTCTTTGTACTAGGGCTAAGAGGACCCAATAAACCAAAGATACAGATAAAGGCCTTGAGGCCTTTGTCCTCAGGGAACTTCCTGCCTATTCAGTGAGGTGGATGTTTGAACCTCACCTGTAATTTTACTGAGCACTTAAGAAATAATTAACACGTTTAAGATTATGCACAACATTGGACTATAAACTGATGACTAAGATAAATATTATAGCACCCAAGTTTAGGATATAGAGAATAAGTAGCACACTGGCCTCTCCAGGTTTATTAATGAGGCAACAATCAAGACATTTACTTATACAGTCACTTGAGGAATTTTTTCCTCTACAGCTTGAATTTTAATTTCTGGGTTTTGGCCTTCATTTATGTTATTAAGCTTTTATTCAGCGAAATTCTAAATAGGCCAAAGGAGGCAGTTATTCTGCAGACCTAAGGAGAGGAGGCAGGTTTTGAGAAAACTTTTAGTAGATCGCAACTGTGCCGCAGCCCAGTGCCACTTAAGTTACCGGATGTTAAGGGAGAAACAGACTTCCTGGGAATGGGGTCAGCCTGTCAGGTGTTTTTGATGTTATGCATACAGAAAATAAACTTGGGTTTGCCATTTGGATTTTTTTGTGAAGAACTTTTTGATTAAAGTTCAAGTACAGGTTGTAAATGCTTTTATAAAAATGGCTTCCCAGCCCATAGTAAGAGTTCGGGAGCTTAACGGACAGCGTGTGGTGCTTTGGCTATACCCAGCAATCTAGGAAGATTTTCTCCTACACATTAAAACCTTTTGTAATGTTTCTATTTTTTTTAATTTCATAGAATCATTTTCAAGCTATTAAGCAAATTGTCATTGAAATCAGGAATTTCAGTGATGCTCCACTGTTATTTTTAATTAAAAAGAAAAAGCTATAAATGCACAAATAACTTTTTTCAACTAAATAAAGGAAAGGGCATATTGGTTTTTCTTTTTATGCAATTCAAAAATCTATACATCTATGCACATTCGTCCCCCACTGTTAAGTAAGGCATCTTAGATAGAGCCTGTCATTGTCTTCAGGACATGTTAACCTGCACGCTTGCCTCTTTCCCCCATACCCAGTGTTTCCTTATGTCCTCCAGATATTCCAATTAAACCAACTTTTTCCTGGCAGGATGGCTCAGATCTCATGAGTATCAACTTCCATTGTGTCCACAATAAGCGTTTAAAAATACTAATCTCTATTTTGCTCTCCTGATTTATTAAACCTTTCAAGGACTCTCCACAGCCTTCAGCATAAAACCTCTTCTCTTTAGCCAAACTAAACCCCAGTAATTCCTAACCTAATGTCCCAGTCAGTCCTCACTGCCTGGCCTTTGCAATATATTGCTCCTTTTGTTAAGACTAATATCTCAGCCCTCTTCCTCCCCCACTTTAACCATTCCTAATTATTCCAGGAGCCACTTTCTCAAAGCCTTCCATGAGCCCTTGCCCGGCCACTGTCTGTTTCTCTCATAGATTCTTGAAGGTAGAAATAGTGTTTTTCATCCCAGTTTCCCAATTGGTTAAATGATTCAATGAGAACAACTGGCATTATTGCTTTCCCTTAACACCTTTCCTCTCTTTCCCTCCTCCCCTCCATTCTTTTTAAATAGGAACAAACCATTGACGTGTGACTAAATCAAGGTGTATGACCTTCAACTAGTACAGTCATGTGCCACTTAACAACAAGAATATATTCTGAGTAATGTTAACATTAGGTGATTTTGTCTTTGTGTGAGTATCATAGAGTGTTCGTGCACAAACATAAATGGCATAGCCTACTGTCGTTGGCTACAAGCCTGTACAGCACGTTACTGTACAAAACAACAGGAGACAAATCAAGCACAAGATAAATGATACAATCAAGAGATGCAGCATTCACCAGATGTATGAGGCTGCTGCCGGTGTAACACAGCATACTGTTTACAACAAAATTTCATAAGTAGAAAGAGTATACTCTAAAATAATGACAAAAAGTATTGTATGGAAAATACATAAACCAGTAACAGTCGTTTATTATCAAGTATTATGCACTGTACATAATTCTATGTGTTATACTTCTATACAGCTGGCAGTGCAGGTTTGTTTACCACCGGCCTTACCACGAATTGAATAATGTGTTGCACTACGACCTTCTGATAATTATGATGTCACCAGGCAAAAGGAATTTTTCAATTCTCTTATAATCTTATGGGAACACCGTCGTATATGCAGTCCATCGTTGACCGAAATGTCCTTATGGGGCATATGACTGTAGTTTGTAGAGAAGTCATGATTGGTTTCCATGAATCCAGCCATACCCTCCTGCTACGAATCCCCTCCCCACCACACCAAGATAAGACTAAAGTAGGGACAGTCTGTGGTCTTGCACCTGACCAGTGTCTAGCAGCATTTATCATCTGAATAGATACTTGTTGAATGAATGAATGCTTTTAATGTATTAGTGAAATGATCTGTCAGTATCTGTATTCCCCACTAGGATGTGTGTAGGTATCAGGAGGAATTGGCTATGTGAATGACTTATTATGACCTTAAGAAGCCTCTTAAGCGTTCAGTGGAAGATTCTACACATGTATGAATCAGAACTCTAATGGCAGGCATCACAAACTCCATCAAATTAGGCTGGTTCTTATTGGCCCAGCCTGGACCAACGGCTCATTCTTGAAGCAACCACTGTGGTCAAAGATGTCTCTTTAGACCCTCTTCTTGAACTACAGGATAGAATCAGCCCCATCTAAACCTCAGAAACTAACAAGGGGGGAGGGTGGGAGTTCCCCAAAGGGAGAAATGAAGTGTTGTTGTTACCTGAAGAAGAGGGAAGGGATGGTGGGCAGGCAAAAACATAACCATTTGGAAGGAATTATTATTATTCTAAATGAACTGTAAATCACCTGAGAACTTTAAACATTCTATGATTCTTTTTAATTTGGTAACAACAAACACATTATTCTTTGTGTATTTAAAGGTCTCTCCGTTCCCACAAAATATTACACAGAAAGAACTGCTTTTCAGTTGCAAACATGAAGACAACAAGGCCAGGTATAAAGAAGGACTTTTGGAACCTGAAGATGGATAAAGCACCACAGAAGAGAGCTTCATAAATCAAGGCTCATTTTATCAAGCTGAATGAGTAATCAACTCACCATGTGTCCAAGAATGACCTATTCAGTTCCAAATTTAATATAGGACACAATGCATGGGGGGCAAGAACCAGGCCAACTGTGGTTCCTAAAAGTCTAACTCATTCTTTGTTCTTCCCCAGGGAAATAGTTCATTTTAAGCCTGTCTTGGTGTTCCCACTAGAGACATTTGGTCTTTCCTTGGGAAGCCCCAGAACACTTTCTGAGAACACGTTTCCTACCAGCACCAAGCTCTGTCAGCCTGGGCTCCATGAGCCTACCCTCAAGTAGGTTGCTGTTTTTGATTGGATCTGAGATTTCAGTGACTTAACATTGACCTGCTAAGTATACTTTCAATTATTTTGTTCTTGGAGAAAAGGGCAATTCAGAGTCCCCTCCAGTATTATGTGCTCACTGGGAAATGGCAAGCAGCCAGTGAACAGGTGTAGTTACAAAGGTTAATCCGTATGCAAATAGGTGGAGATTGTTTCCTTTGGCAGGTGAGTACGGAAATTATTATTAAGAAAGAATAGAGGGAGGAAAAAAGAAACAACTAAAACAAAAAAAATTTATTAAGATTTGTATAAATTCAACAATAATCCACGGTATATTGTTATTGCCGTATTAAATCCATGATAGAAAAATAAACCTAACGACAATTTACAAGGTCTTTTCCTTTTATCCAAGTGCAAAATCTTACTTCCTATAAAGGGCGCTGTTAGGAATAGTCAATATGAGAACTTACTATATTTATTTTAGGGTTTTACTCTTTTGTGCATTCAAGTTCTTCCTGTGTCCTTACTTGACTGAACAGGTAATGCGAGGATTTTGGATGTTCAGAAAAATGTATGTAGTGAAATTTTGACAACAGTCAGAAATAAACATGTTAATATCACACAGTGCAATGCCTCACACATACGAGGTATTTAAAAACTATTTGTTAAATAAATGAAGAGATAAACGAGTGAATAAATGAATGAACACCACTATTAATTTTTCATGAGGCACTAAACTTACTAAACTTCAATTTCTGCACTCATGAAGATTATGCAAAAGAATTTAGGCTATAAAATAATGACTAAGATAAATAAAATAGTACCCAAGTGTAGAGTGAAAATGGTAAGTATCATACTGGCCTTCCCAAATTCTCTTGAGGTTCACCAGTACTATCCTCCTACCCCCACCCCAAATCTACTTGGGTCCTCAGTCAAGTGAGTTGGTACAATGCTGCAGCTTCAGAAACTCAGATTTGTGTTCTGGGCTTCCTCTGGTACCTGCCCCACATCAGTACTTAGATGTGGCCATACTCCAGGCAACCAGACCCTAACCCAGGGAGGCAGCCCAACTCTCCGCAGACGGAGGAAGGGATCTTGACTACTCTCCTCCTCCCTCTGTCCTGACCCCACTTCTCACACAGACCCAGGGCACACTTCATGGAAGAAAATGGAGGGAAGATGCATTTTCCCTAGAAGTCGGATAATTTTGCCTTAACCAGTACATTTCCCCAAAGCAACCAATCAGACCACAATAGTGGTCGGGCTGGGTTCCATCCCACTCATTCCTGTGCTTCCTCCTCTAAAAGTGGTCTGAGGCACTTGCAATATTAAGAAATACTTGTTGGATTAAAGTAAACAAAATTAGTGACATATAAATGATTTTGGAAAAGTGTGGAAATGGAAGGGTACATGCATGTTGCTCATATGGCAAGGAATAAAATCATTCCTGAAGAAGTGGAACAGCCAAACTTTATAGTTCCAGGTCAAGCTTACTGTTGCCAAATAAACCACAACACAGAAATCTTGCATGATGCATGAGGGTGAAATCACATTGAAAATGCTGGTTATAATAGGATTATTTTCAACCACTCCATAAAGAACCTTTGGTCTGTTTTTACCCTTAATAATGTTTAGCACAATTCAACAAACATTTGGTCTTGGGAGAAAGAGAAAGACGGGTGAGTGAATGAATAAACACTGCCTGCATGGCCTAACTGTACTGCAGGAACTATTTCTGTCTGGCAACACCACTGGACTCTGCATAAAAAGGGAACTTCTTTCTTGAGTGAGCTCACTATTCAGAGACTTAATTTCCTGTATCACCCAAGACAGCAAGGAAATGGAAACTACTCTTTAAGTCAGAGAAGAGAAATTAGATGTGAATGAGAGAGGGAGATGCTGTCTCACCACCCATTTATAGAGCCCACTGCTCGTCACTTCTACCACTGAATAGCTGTTGTTTTGCTTTTTTGGCTCCCTTGAAGCTCCCCTGGGTCCATTTTCCAGTCCACAGTTTGAGAAAAAGCCAAGAGGATTATTGTTAGAAGATTTTGATATGATGACTTCGGGATTTGCTGTGTTCCTTTAAAAGATAAAAATACTTGAGTTTTTCTTTACTTTGATATATTACGGTATGACTCTTAATATTATCACCTTGTAGAGCTGGTTCTTACGTGTTTTCCAAGAAATACAGGACTGAGAATTGGCCTGTATTGACATTTGCAGGGCTATAGTAGGGTTAGACCTTGTTTGAGCTTATAAACCTGCAAAAGTATAACTTCATGCAATAAAATTTATTGAATGCCAATTATTTGCCAGGCACATAAGGTATACGTGAACAAACATTTCCGCCCTTACGGGATAGTAGCTATCACACCCATTTGAATTACAGCTTCAGAGCAATTCCAGACTTAAGGAGTCCAAAGGTTGATGTTGGAACCCTATCCACTTTCCTCTTGAAGAAACACTTCCTTGATTGACTTTGTCACTCTGTCACTTCTGTATTGATAAAGTGCTATTGTCAGAATACAAAGACCTTTTATTTCGATACCCTTAGATGTGTATCTTTTATTTTTTTTTAAATTAAATTTATTGGGGTGACATTGGTTGGTAAAATTATGTAGGTTTCAAGTGTACAATTCTGTAATACATCATCTATATATTGCATTGTGTGTTCACCACAAGAAGGCACCTATCTTTGCACCTTTGTTATCTCCATTTATAAGTAGTTAGGCAAGGTGTGTCAGATTGTCAAGGAAGTTTTTCAAGTTAAAGGAAATCAGGTTTCCTTTGGGGGAGGAATCTCTCCACTCCACAGTTTCCATTCTCCCTCTTTTAGTTACACAGATGTCGAATTATAAACCAGAAGAAAGCTATTTAGCCCACACGTGTGCTCCAAGCAAACCCTATAATTAAGTCAGATAAAACTAAAGGCAGTTGTAGTAATAAGGGTTCCTTTGGTTATAATTACAGGGACTTCCTGGAGGCAACTTTAGAAAAGAAAAAAGGCCAGCGTTGGAGACAAAATTTAGTATCATTTTAACTGGCATCATGTATTGTATAGGCACCAGAAAAAGATAAGGGTTTGTTATTTAAGAAATGTCATTACCATTGACCATCAAAACTGAATCGTACGAAAATAAAGACAAAACGTAACTGAGACACAGTAAGAAATAAAAGATATAAAGGTACCTTGGTATAGTCAGGGAAGATTTTTTCATAACATTTGTTGTGTTTGTCTCATATAGAGAACATATTATATGAAATTTTTAAATAGAAAAAAGTATAAAGAAGAAAATAAAATACTGCTCCTCTCCCATCTCTACCACAAGACAACTGCTATTTATATTTTGGTATTTAATGAATATACAGTATATATAAATTAAGATCATATAATACTATTTGTATTCAACTTTCCTCTTTTAATATAAGCTTTGTCCCATGCCTTTAAATGAACTTTGAAAACATGACTTTATAATGGTTTCTACTTACCACCAAAAAAAAAAAAAAAGTGTATATATATATATACTGGCTAAAAACTCCCTCACAGACAGTGCCATGTTAGCTGGTGCATTGTCCTGATGCAAGAGCCATGAATTGTTGGTGAAAAGTTCAGGTTATCTAACTTTTTCACACAGCGTTTTCAGCATTTCCAAATAGTAAACTTGGTTAACTGTCCAGTTGATAAAAATTCATAATAATGAATAATCCCTCTGATATCAAAAAAGGTTAGCAATATCGTTGCAACAAGTTCAAGAACTTAATTGTCAGACCCCATATATCACTAAAGAAGTGATCACAATCAAAAGTCCAGCAACCAGCTGACAGCATACTACACTATCACAGTATTATTGACTATATTCCCTATGCTGTATGTAACATCCCCATGACTTATTTGCTTTATGCTTGAACGTTTGAACCTCTTATTCCCCTTCACCTTTTCTCCCCTTTTTAAAAATTTTTCAATTACAGTTGACATTGAACATTATTTTATATTAATTTCAGGTGTACAGCATAGTGTCTAAACATTTATATATTTAAGAAGTGATCTCCTAACTCATCTAGTACTCCCCTGGCACTATATATAGTTATTACCACATTGTTGACTATATTCCCTATGCTTCACTTTATATCCCCATGACTATTTCATACAATAACTACCAATTTGTACTTCTTAATCCCTTCCCTCTTTTCACCCACCCCCCTCAACCCCATCAAAATGTTCTCTGTATCTATGAGTTTGTTTCTGTTTTGTTTGCTTGTTTCTTTTGTTCTTTAGATTCCACATATAAGCTCAATCACATTGCATCTGTCTTTCTCTGTCTGACATACTCTACTCAGCACAATACCCACCAGGTCCCTCAATGCCATCGCACATTGCAAGAACCCATTCCCTTCCATGGCTGAGCAGTATTCCATTGTACCACCATTGGAATGTACCACCTCATCTTTATCCATTCATCTATCAATAGACGCCCAGGTTGCCTCCATATCTTGGCCATTGTAAATAATGCTGCAATGAACTTATGGATTCACATGTCCTCTTGAAGTGCTTCAAGAGGCCAAGCCACAAACCAAGGCCAGCTGTCACTAGTGCTGGGCTTAGGGCTGCTCAGCCAGAGGTACGGGATATGCCAAAGCCAGATGCTGCTTGTTTGAGTTTTGTGAATATTTGAGAGATTTTAGGAAAGTCTGCAGCATGAGGCTGTTTGTACGGGAAAGCCACCGGAAGCGGCTTGGTTGTGCCCAAAAGTTGGGTGGGGCAGGGTCTCAGGGAATCACCCAGGCAGGTAAGACAAACAGTGTTAGCCAGGTTGATGGAGACTCAGATATGGTAGCCACCTGCATCTGCACACTGGGAGCCGGGAGGACTCAACAAAGAAACAATAGCTTTTGCCAGCTCCTCCATCCAGGAAAAAGCTGCCCCTCTAACCCTTGCCCTGAAGCAAGACACTCAGTTCCTCCCTGTACATCCCTGGTGACTTTCCAGCTGCTGCCCCAGCACTGGAGCTCAGAGCAAGTGAGTCCATCAGTGAGAATGTCCATGCAGGGGCCCTTTAAGAGGACGCCTAGTACTGCAGCCACCCATGTCCCATTCAACTACAATCTCTGCTGGTTTTCACAGCCAGAAATTATGGGGACTTCTCTCCCCAGCACTGGAACCCTGGGCTGGGGAGCTTAGTGTGGGGCTGGGACCCCTCGCTCTTCCAAAGAGGAACTCCACAGCTGAGATATCCCTCCTGATTTTTAATGGTCACACGTGGGTATGGGACCAGCAAGTTCTGTATCTCTGCCCCTTCTACTAGTCTTGAGCTGGCTTCTTCTGTATGTCCTTAGTTTTAGGGCTTTGGTTCAGCTAGACTTCAGGCGATTCTCAATGATAGTTGTTCTGTAGTTTAGTTGTAATTTTGATGTGGTTGTGAAAGCAGCTAAGCACAGCATTTACCTCCTCCGCCATCTTGACCAGAAATCTGTGATAGTATTTTTATTTTAATAAGACCTCCTTATTGAATGATTTCTATCACTTTAAATATTTCAGTTGTAAGACAAAGAATAGGTTGATAAGATAAACCAAGTGATATATTTCTTTAAAAGTAAGACTGAAAAATTATCTTTTCAGAAAAATTGTGTCCCATCTCATGCAGCTAAATAGTCTTCCCAGTTGTTTTGACTTTTTGTTTTCTACTCCTAATCTTTTCATCTGTGTGGCTCACAGATACTTTTACCACAACTATTTGGCCAAATTAGGGAGTGAGGTGCAAGTCTATGGCACCAACTTGTCCAGTGTGCTGCAGCAAATGTCTCTGGCATAAAGGGAGGAAACTCAAGGATTCCAGGTCCAGGAGCATATAAAATGAAGAATGAATGTGAGCAAATTATAAACATCTTTAGAAAAAAAGCATTTTTGTTTTATTCCTCACCTCAGAAGGAATGTTTCTATTGTATTTCATCAAGTATGAAAATGGCTGTTGGTTTAAGATTGCTGTAGATTATTATCATTTTCAAGAAGTGTTATAATCCTGGCATTCAATGAGTTTTTATTTTTAAAATGCTTAATAAATTCAAAACAGAAAACAGATCTATCATATTATACAGTAACTTTTTAAATTACCCTCTACATTTGGTGTTTAGATGGTTTCAGTTATTCATTATTACAAATAATCCTGGCATGAAAGACTATGTACGTGAATTCAGTTAGTAAGATGTGCGATGGGGCAATGAAGAACAGAGTTTAACCACAAAAGGAATCAGGACCCCAAAGTAGAATAAGGACAGATACCCTAGAAAGGAAACAGTGCCATGAAACCAGTCCTGGGTGGTGTTGGTGCTGCTCAGGCTAGAAGAAGCTGTTGTGGAGAACTCAGCCCAGGCAGTAGGGCTGAGGTTAAATGGGGGAGCAGGGGGGGACTTGTTTACCAGGCAGGAGTGGAGTGGAAGTGAGGGAGGACATCCCTGAGCCTGTTTGTAAAGTCACACTGCAAGCTCAAGTGCAAACAGGATATCATTTCTAAAGAACGAATAAGAATCAATACTGCCCACCCACAGCACTTTCTCTGTGTAATCCTAACATTACACACAAAAAGGTGGATGGTAAGAATTTTTAGAAGGTTAAGGTTTTCGATTTGTAAGAATAGTAAATGCTTTACCCCAACCCCAGGTGGGTTTTGGTGTTTATTTCTTTAATTGAAGATGTAATCTCTCCAATTTTAACCACTGGCCTGACCACTATTACTGAAGTAGCCGGTGATGAGAGAGTTCCATAAACA
This sequence comes from Rhinolophus sinicus, assembly GCF_057876585.1. Classification (NCBI taxonomy): domain Eukaryota; kingdom Metazoa; phylum Chordata; class Mammalia; order Chiroptera; family Rhinolophidae; genus Rhinolophus; species Rhinolophus sinicus. Next base: position 123,598,150 of record NC_142514.1, read on the forward strand.
TGGTGGTGTCTGGAACTGGCTTACATGTAGGATCTCTCCTGGTGTCTGGAACTCACTTACATGTAGGATCTCTCCTAAATGGAAATTTTTATATTAAATCTGGAAAAGTTTGACTCAAGAGGTTATTGACTGTTTCACAGTGTAAATATTTTTAAGTAGGGAAGGGAAATACCCAGTCAGCAAATCTTTGTTTACCTGACTTGATTTATTATATTAAAACTGGGAAACGAACTTGAGAACCAAAAACTGGAGGAATTTTTAAGGTGATCTTTGCATAGAGAGGAAGGAGAATGAAAGGCGTGTAACCAGAATACTAGGGAAAATGATTTTTTTAAGGGGAGGAGGGTAAGTAAATCACAACAGTTATATATAAAATAAAAAATCCAAAAAACCCAAATGTCAATAAAAAATGGAGTAATAAATTCAAATATTTAGTACAAACATATATAGATTTTTGATGTAATTATTTCAAGTTATATTTTAATGAATGAAAAATTATATAATGTTATGTTAACAGAGATAACGAATACAGATATTATACAACGTGATTTCAAACATGTAAAGTAAAACATATGCATAGGAAAAAATAATAAAATGATATCAACATGCTATCAGTGGTTGTTTCTGGGAATTGAATTATAGATGACAGATGAGTTTTTTTCTTTATTTTCCAATTTTTTTACTGCACATATATTGCTTTTGACAACTGGTGTGGGGCGGAGATTGGGTTTTTTTCCTCCTTCTTTTAACCTCTTTTTAACCTACTAGTATTAGCAAAATTCCTTTTTTCTTCTTTTTTTTTTTAAGACCTCGCCATAAATTTCCTGGCAGCTTACTATTTAGTGGACAAATTCTAGAAAAATGATGAGCTCTATCAAGGCTAGCATGAAAACGGTTGCCTGTGAGTCAGAGACTTTTCATCTACGTCATTCATTTACTAACCTGTACCTATACCTGGATTTATCTGTTTTATTTTGTTTTTAATAGATGAACATGATACCCTAGTAGAAGGTTAAGGTTTACAAAGTTTACTTTGAAGTAAAGACTCAATAAACGTGCCTTTGTTTGATCATGTTTTACATATTTAATAAAATAATCTGAATTAGAAGCCCAATGTATTCCAAATGTGACAACTAAAAACAAGTTTAATATTTTCCTTCATTGTTTTCAGGTTCTTAGCAAATGTCACCAATAGTCTCTCATTACTTTGGATTCATTTATAGATAGGAAGTTACACCAATAATAGAAACTATAGATTCATATACATTTTTCAAACACATCTTAAACTGTGAAACAAGCTTGGGTTTCTTCTCTGTTTTTTAGACATCAGGAGAAGGAGGTTTCTTCTCAACAGAAAAAAATGTACTCTTCTTATCCTAGTGTAAAGAAATATGTGAACAAGTAAGTAAGTTTTTACTCTGGGGAAATGCTCTTTAATCCCAACCCCAATTTAATCTAAATTTGATTTAACGTTCCCAACAGTACTTCATTTGGGAGAGCAGAATGTAAAAGCCACACCCACATGACCTAAGTAACTGAGAAACCACTCTTCCGTCTTGTAGACTGTCATTACTCAGAGTGTAGTGTCTGGACAAGCAGCATTCGAATCCCCTGGGAGCTCATTAGAAATGCAGAATCTCAGACCCCACCCCAGACCTACTATATCAGAATCTGAATTTTAATAAGATACCCATGTAACTTGTAGGCACTGGGCTAGACAATTTAGGGTTGTTGTTGTTATATGCCACAGAGTAAGAAGGAAATTGATAAATATAAATGAATAAAACTTGTTGGTGTGATAGAAGTGAAACTTCTGTTCACAGTCTCTACCAGAAATGTGTTTTAGAACTACAATTAGGTGATCGTGGTCCTAAATTTAAATTTTAAATGATGTGTACTGAGTGTTGGAAAACTCACAGCTATAATGATCGTGTTGTTCATGGGAAAGAGGAGAGCAGTACAAGTGAATAAGAAAAAAGATGACAAGAAGGGTTGACTGAAACTTTTCTTGGTTCACACAGTCAACAGGTTCCCTTGCTTCTCGCTGTATTGTGTGTATTCTGTTTAATTTAGCCGTCATGTGCATTAGCAGCAAGAATATTCTGAATGTGTAGTATGCATTCAACATATACTTCCGGGTTCATCATTCACTGATCATTCTCGTGACAAAATGTAACTCTGCCAGGCCCCGTGCGAGGTTCTAGACACACAGTGGTGAGTGAAAGAGACATGGTTCCTGTGTTCATGGAGCTTCTGATAGCGTATGAATTACTACTGGTCAATTTTTGAAAATTGTTTGTGGATTTTGTTCATCTATGGTATTTCTGTGCCTTGCATCTACCTTTTCTCGTCGATAATGAGAAATGTCTAATTCTTAGTTATCAGTCTGAGTCATAAAGATTCATCAGTTGTGATTTGTATAGCAGAGAGTAGCAGTTTATATAGCAAAATGCAGCTGGCAACTTACAGAAATGAAGCTAAAATGTATAATAATAAAAGTTACATATTATAACGATCACTATAAGGGCTTGACATGGCTGGGAGGTAGAAGACTGGGGGCTGCTAGGAAGATAGTGTGGATGAGTAACAATGAGCAGAAGCCATGAGCAAGTGTCTCCTAAATTGTATGGATGAAAGTAATGCAATTATGGTCGAAATGAAATACATATTTTTATCGTATGTCCCCAGTTGATGAATTGGGTAATCTATTAGACTTCCATATCTTCAAATGAAGGTAATTTGTTCTTCAAACCAGTCTTACAATATGGCATTTAGAAAATTATTCACCTTTAAAATAAATTGCTTCATGAGTTTTCTTGGACTGATGGATTTACCCACTATAATTGGGACCTGACAAATTGGTTGGAAAGTTGAAATAAACAGCCCCCAATGGGCAAGTGGCCCAGACTTGGGTTAAATCAACCATTACTTCAGGACACTGAAATCTTTGTGGATTTTGAGTGTAGTTGCCTCCCAGTTTCCTAACCCTGCATTCCCCAGTCCTGGCACATGAGCCTGTTTAACCACCACCCACAACTGGTTCCACTCTTGTTGTCCAGTGACTGGATTCTCTGCCATGATGGCCTAGAGATTACGAGCATAGTCTCAGAAGTCAGATGGACACAAATTTGTAGTCTGACCTTACTACCTCCCAGACATAGGATCTTGGGTAATATAATGTCTCTATGCCTCAGTTTTCTCACCTGGAAAAAGGAGATTAAAATCTCATCCCAGGTGATCGTGTGGATTGCATAACTATATAAGACACTTACTGCCATGCCTGGCACATGGTAAATGGTAGCTACTACTACTTTATTATTGTTAAACCCAGGTCTCCATACTGGTTCCTTTCTGCTACATGAATCCCCTTTAGTAACAAGTGTTTTTGTTTGTTTGTTTATTTACTTTGTGTCTCAGTCTCTTAGTGGCTATGTTTTCACCCTACTGAATTCATATTCTCCAGGCTGTCTCCCTAGGGACCCTCTTCCTTTGTGACACCTTTGCTGAGCTCTCACTCCACTCGAGATTCAACAGACACCCAGCTCCTGGACCCTGTTTGTCTCATAGAGGCAGTAGTGCCTAGTGGTTAAAAGCCCCTGGAAACTGGCTGCCTGGGTTCAAATCTCAGCGCTTCCACTTACTAGCCGACTGACTCTGGGAAAATTATTCAACCTTTCTGTGCCTCCGTTCCCTCAACTATAAAATGAATTGCACCTGTTTCATGTGATTGTTGTAAAGATTAAATAGATTATTATATACGAAGAGTCTAGCATCTTAAGTGCTACATAGCATGTGCTATAGTAAGTCATACCTTAGGTAACCCCACACTTGGCACTTTCCCACCTCTCTCTTCTCACTCTGGGGTAACCTCCCAATCGTAGAGCTATTTTTAGGATCTGTACACCGCATGTTATGTCCCTAGACTATCTGGACACTGCCTGTGCTTCCATGTCAAGACCTGATTTCGCTACATCCTGCCATAAATGTTCCTGGCGGACCCTGGCTGCGACAATGAGGAATGAGGAATGTTTTCTTCTCAACTTTATGTCTGTGAGGAATAGTACACTGGGCCCAACCTGGTGTCCTCTTATATAGAATAGGGTGAAATTAAGGGAGCCAAGCAAAGCGCTTGCCTTATTCTTCCTTACTTCCCTCATCTCCCCTTCCCTAGTGCCACCGATAAACAAAGATACCCCATCTAGAAGAAAGGATGGTGCAAGATTCCTCCACACTGAAGCCAACTTGTGCTAGAAATTCTTACGTAGATAAAAAGCAAAGGAAAGAGTCCGGAGTATAATTCAGCGTATGAATTTCTATCGTGTCCCTAGGATAAATTGGTTAGCTAAACTGTTACTGTTACACAATGAGGCAATGTGGCTAAACTACAAGTAGCCTAGGAGAAGCAAATCAAAACAAGATTGAATTTTGACTGAGAACTTTGAATAAAGCATACACCACGGTGTGTAAACTGTCCAGCCTCCTCAGGGGCTTTGGGGGAAGTAAAGGGTATTGGGTTCTTACTTCTCAGCCCTCCATGCCTCGAATAGTACTTGGCTTGTGGCAATAAAGAGTTTCTGCTCGGCATTCCTGGTTTCAAGCCTCCCACCGGGAGGTTCCTTTTAATGCTCCAAATCCCTTCCAGGGCCACTGTTAATATTTTCAAAAGTAAGATGATAATTATTAGCTTATTCTAGTTTTAGCACAAAGTATTTTTTATTTACTTGGTGATTATTTTTTTTCAGTCATTTGGATGGAGGCTTATTTGGTTTAAATAATCAAACCACCCTAGGTATTTATTATTTGCTTTATCTTTTATTCTAGTCCGTTCATTCAGTTACTCCCTGTGCAATTAAACCTCTACGGTGCTTAATTATATAAATAAGCAGATGAAAAGCCAATATACAAATATAAATAACAAAACACAAAAAAGAGTAACAATAAATAACAGTTAACATATAGACTTCACCCAGTCTATCTTGTCTGATCTTGATTTAATTCCTAGAGCACAAATATTTTGAAAGATAATATAACCCAAAGTTACCACATTAATTTACCCAATAAATCCAACACTTTTTAAAAGCCACGAACTAGAGATGTTGTTTAATCTCCCCTTGCAAGAAACAATAAACTCACTGGAAAACACCATAGCAAAATATTTGAAATGTGATGTCTATTCATTTGACCAAGGCAAATTATAGTCTTAACATACCATTCACTAAGTATTGGTTTAGTAATGATTTCTACTGGGCTTTCCTCCGTATCCTATAGTGAATTATTAAGTTTTCAGTGTCAGTCAACAAGCATTTGGTGAAAATCTACTTTGTAGAAAACTGTGACCCAAGTCAAGTAAGGTAGTGAATTCAGGTTAGTGCTGTAAGTTGTTTTTCCCATTTCTGAAGCTGCAAAATTCAATGCCAAATTATTGTCCACAGATCCAGGTCGCCCTCTGGCATCCACACTGACATTTGATCCCTCCCTAAAGGATTCTGTACCATGTAATGATTAGGGGCACAGCCTTTAAGGTCAGAGGCGATCTGGGTTTTAGTCTCTGCTCCACCAGCTACCACTTGTATGATTTGGGGCAAGTTATTTAACCCACTATGCCTCAGTTTCCTCATCTTTGAAATGGGTATAATAATAGCTGCCTTGAAGGATTATTATAGGATTTGGATGAAATGGATAAAAAGTGCTTTGCACTCAGTAAGTAGTAGCTATTATTTTTACAGTGTCAATGGTTTTCCTCTCCAATCATAGACTCAGATTCCATTTTCTAGCGGCACAGTCACTGAGCTGACTCATTGAGCTGGATGTCATTGCTTGCCTCTCCTTTCCCCTCCTGAATGGAGGAGCTGAATCAGCTATCTATCAAGATTAGTTTCTCCCTCTTCTTCAAAGACCTTCAAGGAATACTCTACAATCTCCTTCTGTCAAGACTTACAATGTTTCAGCTGTTCCTTATATCTAACCTAAATCTTCCCCCACCATTCAGACTAGTTTCCTCTTCTTCTATCCCATCTAGAGATAGAAAAGGGCTGCTTCCCAAGCCTCGGGGTAACAGACTCTCAGATTTAGGAGTCCACACGCTTATTAAATACTGCCCGTACGTGACACCCTATAAGAGACCAAGGAAATGGATTTAGATTTGTTCTACATTGTGGGAAGCTCTGGTAAATGGAAAGCAATTTAAAATCAGAAGTCAGAGCTATGTAGTAAAACCCCATCAAATTAGATAAAAGAATTGTACTAGTCTAATGTAGCTGTGCTCCTTCAGATGTAATCACAGGCATAGCTGGAAGTTTACAACTTAATAGGGAAAATACCTGAAATGTAAATGCAGATATTCAGAAATTAATGAGAAAAAAACTCAAAGCAAAATATAGTGACGCATAGGTATTTACTATACTCAGGGATAGAGGCTGCTGGAAAAAATAGCACTACTTTGATCTGATATGATGTTTAGGTGAAGAAGTTAATGAAGGGTGATATATTCAACTGGAGAAAAAGAGATCTGGAAAGAAGCATGAATACCCTCTGAAGAAAATGCTTCTTTAAAGAGAAACCCAACTCCCTCATCTCTGGCCATGCACATTCCAAGGGGGAGAAAAGAAGACAAAGTGGGGAGCAGGACCAGAGAAACTTCAGTGTTGACACGCTTAACCTGAAAAGGTAAAGGGCAGCAGGCACAAGAGAAAAGCTAAGAGAAAAGAATTCAATCCTTTCCCGAAGATCAGAATCTTCTAGAGATTCTTCTTCTTTCTTCCCTTTTCATGCCCCCAACCCCTTCTACTCAGAGACCTTTTTAGGTGTGTTTGTATCCTGAATTTTAAAGTTACTAACCCATGCTTTTATGCTGGAAAGTTTAGCTACTGGGACCTGGCCGGGTTTTTGGGGGAAGGCAAGCTCACCCTTTAAAAATATTTTTGTTCCCTTCAGCTGTCTCTGGACTGTGAATAATGAACATTAAAGCTTGAAAAGCCAGTTTACAGCCATATAGTCTATGCCTCCTTTGTGCAAACATGGTCAGAGATTTGACCAAAGGAAGAAAAATTTAAGTAATGTTATGTTTGGTGACTTCTAAGCACTGTAATTATCTTGACATGCCTTTGGTGTCTAGTAAATTCCTTGCATGTTGTAGGTACACAAAACATTTTTGTTGAATAAATTAATGAATAACAAACATATCTATACTTGCTGAGCAACATCTTACATTTGCTGAGTTGGTACTACACATAATAAATAAACCAGAATCAAAATTAACTTTGTACATTAAGGCACATAGAGACACAAATTAAGGGATTTGGCAGGGCACTATTGAAGGTCATTGGTAAGTTTCATTAATCAACTTTTTCATAACTACTTAACCTCTGCAGATTTTAGCCAGAAAAATACGAAAGTCCTTGTAATTTAAAAACATTAAATTAGATCATTAATTTATTTCTGCAAAGTTCTCTACAGAAGTTCTTAGGAATATGGAAATAATTTGAAGATAACTGGTAAAAATGAATGCTATCATTCCATGATGTATATCTCACAAGCTAACCTCTTCTTGTTAAAAAGTTGTAAGAAGGGGAAAATCTTTAGGAACTCACTAAGAATATGTGAATGATGATGTTCACTAAATTCTTACTTGTCCAGAAAGTTCCATAAGTTGCCCCAAATTCCATTTTCATCTGACAGAAGATCTGATAAGAAAATTGCATTTCTTCTCTTCAGGATGATGAGACTCTTTCATGTAGATCCCGGGCCCTCTCCTTATCTGACAGGCATGTGTAATGCCTGGGAAACCTTTATTCTACCACAAGTTTGAACCTAAACTGAACCTGAAACCAGAGAAAATTGTGTCAACTTTTTTTCTTTTTTTACCGAAGAGAGTACTATTTGCCACCAATACAATTCCAAACCTTTTTCATCTCAAAAAACATAATCTCATGTTTTAAAGAGAGACAGTATAACCCAATGGCTAAGAGCAAGGACATCAGCTTCTAACAAGCCTGCATTCGAATATGAGATATTTCACTGTTGACAATGGGCAAGTCACTCACTGTACCTCCCTGAGACTCAGCTTCCAGATCTGCAAAATGGGAATAACAAGAGCACAGCATGGTTGCAGGAATTAATAGAGATACTTTGTAAAAAACTCTCATGTCAGAAGACACACTGTGAATGATAGCCATTATAATAATAATTATCATTACCATCATCACCATCATTAATATATACATATATATAAATATACACATACATACACTGGGGGTGCCAAAAAAATGTATACAAGTGGTTACTCTGGTCAACATTGCTCAAGCAGTAGTTCACTGTAACCAGAAGTGTCTGGACGCTGATGGTAACCACTTTGAGGACCTCTTGTAATTGCAGAAGTCAAATATAACTTGTATTCATCTTTTGTTATCAGTATATATGGAGTATTACAATTTTAATACAGTTTTCCCTTCTTAAAATGTATATATACATATATATATATATATAAAGTATATATATTAAGTATATATATATAATATGTATACATATTAAGTATACACACACACACACACACACACACACACATATATATATATATATATAGAGAGAGAGAGAGAGAGCCTTAGCCCACCCGACCCCTCACCCCAGCATCCAATGCTTCTTACTGAGCCCACATGTCTCTCCATCAAGAGCCTGGAAGAAATCAAAAGCACATAGAAGAGAGGTCTTAGAGGCCTGGCAGCCCAATTTTTCTGTGTCATTGATGCCATTCCCTACATCCACGTATGGGGTACACAGTAACAACTACCTAGACATCTTGGCCATTTCAGTGTCTTCATAGCTCTTATTAACTGTGGTCATAACATGACCACAAGAACAGATGCGATAGCTCATTCAGCTGAGGGCCCCAGAAGACTGAACAGCTCTTTTTCCTGAGTTCCCTGTTGCTACACAAACAACAATGCTCGAAAAGAAATGTGATGTTCACTCTGTTAGACCTCCATAAAACCTAACTTCTGGATCTTTTGATCTTTTACCAATTTCGTTCAACCAAAGGAAAAGGAAAACAGCACAGAAATCATTTAAGTCCACTGTTTCTGGACACTTCCATAATTGTCGTCATTAGCTTAGTCACAGTAAAACGTACTATAATTAAGTTGCTTAACTTCAAGATGAATCCCCCTTTCAATAGATGGTATAAGCTCTTCAGTAAGTTCACTCACATGTATTTTGCCGTATGGTCATGTTTTGGTGTTTTAGCAATGGTTGAGGAGAATTCCAGCATGGACACGTTTTCAAATCTCGTTTGCACCAATCATATTATTGTGAACGCACATGGAGTCGATTGTTGAAAAATTCAAACAAAACCAACAAATGCATACATAATTACATAAATACGCTTGGATACATGTATACACCTTCGGGTCTCTAGAATTTAGATAGACTTGGGTATATCGAAGAAATCATGCTTTTTCTGGTTTGCAACCAGAACACAGGTGTAGTAAAAAAACACTGCTATATCTAACCCAAAATGGGAAAGGAAAAGACACATATTAACATCGATGTCATTGGACACGTCGATTCCAGCAAGTCTACCACTACTGGTCATCTGATCTACAAATGTGGTGGGATCGACAAAAGAGCCATCAGAAAATTTGAGAAGGAGGCTGCTGAGATGGGAAAGGGCTCCTTCAAGGCTGCCTGGGTCTTGGGTAAACTGAAAGCTGAACGTGAGCGTGGGCTCACCACTGATATCTCCCTGTGGAAATTTGAGACCAGCAGTGTTACGTGACCATCATGGATGCCCCAGGACACAGAGACTTTATAAAAAACACAATTACAGGCACCTCAGGCTGACGGTGCTGTGCTGATTGTTGCTGCTGGTGCTGGTGAATGTGAAGCAGGTATTTCCCAGAATGGGCAGACCCGTGAGCATGCCTTTCTGGCATATACACTGGGTGTGAAACAACTAATTATGGGTATTAACAAAATGGATTCCACTGAGCCACCCTACAGCCAGAAGAGATCAAGGAAATTGTTAAGGAAGTCAGTACCTACATGAAGAAAACTAGCTACAACCCTAACACAGTAACATTTGTGCCAATATCTAGTTGGAATGGTGACAATATGCTGGAGCCAAGGGCTAACATGCCTTGGTTCAAGGGACGGAAAGTCACCCATGAAGATGGCAATGCCAGTGGAACCACACTGCTTGAAGCTCTGAATTATATCCTGCCACCAACTCATCCAATTGACAAGCCCTTGAGTCTGCCCTTCTAGGATGTCTACAAAATTGGTGGTGTTGGTCCCATCCTTGTGGGCCGAGTGGAGACTAGTGTTCTCAAACTCGGCATGGTGGTCACCTTGGCTCCTGTTGATGTTACAACTAAAATACACTCTGTTGAAATGCACCGTGAAGCTCTTCCTGGGGACAATGTGGGCTTCAATGTCAAGAATGTGTCTGTCAAAGATGTTCGTTGTGGCAGTGTGGCTGGTGACAGCAAAAATGACCCACCAATGAAAGCAGCTGGCTTCATGGCACAGGTGATTATCCTGAACCATCCAGGCCAAATCAGTGCCGGATATGCACCTGTGCTTGATTGTCACACAGCTCAGATTGCTTGCAAATTTGCTGAGCTGAAGAAGAAGATTGATCATTGTTCCGGGAAAAAGCTGGAAGATGGCCCGAAGTTTTTGAAATCTGGTGATGCTGCCATCACTGCTATGGTTCCTGGCAAGCCCATGTGTTTTGAGAGCTTCTCTGACTACCCTTCTCTGGGCCATTTCCCTGTTCGTGACATGAGACAGACAATTACTGTGGGTGTGGGGGCAGAGCCCCAGAAAGTAGTTTCCAGGCTCTCGGCCTCACATAGACAGGTGCTGGCTCAGGTAGTAAATGGCCATCAACTGTGATGGGATGGCCATCAGCTGTGGCTAGTTGGCCGTCAGCTGTAACCAGTGAGCCATTGGCCACTAATATAACTGCCATGGCTACACTAGCAGAGAGAGGGAGGAAGAAGGGGGCTAGCAAGAAGATGGCGGCTGGGCTGGCAAGTGTGGATGGCGGTTTGCGGACAGTGTGGATCCAGCCTCCATTGAGAGTATAGTGCCGCCAGCGAGAATATAGTGGTATGACTTCCCTACCTATGGCTCCGTGGGTGTTCCTTTTTGGCCTCACCATATCCTGTGTTCTTGTATGGGGAGCGGGAGCAGAGACCCCGCAGGCCTCCCTGCATGACAAATGGTGCAGCGAGCAGGGTCCCCCGCATGACAAATGGCGCAGCGAGCAGGGTATGGTGCCGGCCAAAGTTCTCCAAAGGACGGTGGAGCAGTTTGTGTGTATGAACATTCAGTCTCTAGAAGACCAGGAGGAGCAGCTGCCGGAGAGCTGGACCCCCGTGGAGGGGTGGGAGGACGTGGACGGTTCTCCCACCAGCATAGGAAAAGCCATGCAGCTGCTGGAGAGATGGAGCCCCGTGGAGAGGTGGAAAGATGTGGACAGTTCCCCAACCAGCACAGGCCGGAGAAAGCGAAGGTTATTGCAGCCCTGTGGGCCGGGGAAGTTCCTGCTCAGGCAGCCCGGATGCGGGACTTATAGTCCCAGGAGGTAACGCTTGCTGAGTCCTCCGTGGGAGATGAGGGTGAGGTCCAGGTCATCCCTCACCCCCAGGACAGCCCTGGTGAATGACTATGGACTATGGGGAATTGCCTTCTATCCCTAATTTAATGGACCGCTTGACTGTTTGGGAACTGTTGTTAGTGGAACTGGGGGATATTTGCTTTTGTCTCTTGACTGGCCGCCATTGAGAATATGTAAGCACCTTGATTGTGAGTCGCTGTTGTTCCAGCAGGGTACCCTGAGAGGCACAGAGACAGTGGCAGTGCCCTGAGAGCCCTGGCTGAGTCCAGGAAGTCTGGCTGAGCCCTGAAGATACCCTGGCTGGGCCCAGGAAGTCGGGCTGTTCCCAGAGAGAGTGGCAGTGCCCTGAGAGCCCTGGCTGAGTCCAGGAAGTGTGGCTGTGCCCACAGAGAGTGGCAGTGCCCTGAGAAATCCTAGCTGTGCCCGGGGAAACTAGTGGTACCCTAAGAAGTCCAGGAAGTCTGGCCGTGCCCAGAAGTACTGGTGGTGCCCTGAGAAACCCTGGCTGTGCCCGGGAAAACGAGTGGTACCCTAAGAAGTCCAGGAAGTCTGGCTGTGCCCAGAAGTACTGGTGGTGCCCTGAGAAACCCTGGCTGTGCCCAGAGAGCCTGGCTGTGTCCAGGATATTGCATTCACCCCCAGGCTCCTCGCACAGGGCCCCTCGCGGAAGACGCTTTTCACGTAGATTGTGAGGCGAGAGCCTGTAGGGGTGGAGTGTGGGGGCGGAGCCCCAGAGAGCAGTTTCCAGGCTCTCGGCCTCACATGGAGGAGTGCTGGCTCAGGTAGTAAATGGCCATCAACTGTGATGGGATGGCCATCAGCTGTGGCTAGTTGGCCGTCAGCTGTAACCAGTGAGCCATTGGCCACTAATATAACTGCTGTGGCTACGCTAGCAGAGGGAGGGAGGAAGAAGGGGGCTAACAAGAAGATGGCGGCTGGGCTGGCAAGTGTGGATGGCAGTTTGCGGACAGTGTGGATCCAGCCTCCATTGAGAGTATAGTGCCGCCAGAGAGAATATAGTGGTATGACTCCCCTACCTATGGCTCCGTGGGTGTTCCTTTTTGGCCTCACCATATCCTGCGTTCTTATGGGGGGAGCGGGACCAGAGACCCCGCAGGCCGCCCCGCATGACAGTGGGTGTCATTAAAGCAGTGTACAAGAAGGCAGCTGGAGCTGGCAAGGTCACCATGTCTGCCCAGAAAGCTCAGAAGGCTAAATGAATATTATCTCCAATAACTGCCACCCCAGTCTTAATCAGTGGTGGATGAAAGGTCTCAGAACTATTTATCTCAATTGGCCGTTTAAGTTTAACAGTAAAAGACTGGTTAATGATTACAATGCATCGTAACACCTTCAGAAGGAAAGGAGAATGTTTTGTGGGCCACTTGTATTTTTGGTGTGTGTGGCAGTGTTTAAGTTATTAGTTTTTAAAGTCAGTATTTTTTTAATGGAAACAACTTCACCAAAAATCTGTCACAGAATTTTGAGACCCATTAAAACAAAGTTTAATGAGAAACCTGTGTGATCTTTTGGTCACCACTGTAACTTCCTATATACTACTTAGATAAGAGACTAAAGAATATGTTTGGTGCTACATAGGCTGAAACTTTAGAATTTGATAATTTTAATTAACATTATTTTTCTGGGTGGGAACTTTGGTTTTTTTCATCTTTTCTTAAAGGAATAAATCATCTGTTAATATAGTAAAAATCTATGGGAGGGGTCTATTGGTGCAATACTTCAAAGGTTAGGACAGATAAGCAGAGTAACTATTGATGTGTCAGTTACTGCACAAAGGCCCAATTCTGTAATATTAAAATCCACATGCTACATATACAATTTTTTATCATAAATATTGAGTAAATTTGTTGGTGTGTCAAATTTTAGTTTTCCAGTTTTTGGAATGTGAATTCTCACATTTACAAATACTGAGGTAGTTCAAAGAACTTGAAATGAGGCTTAAATAGTATTAAGCACTGTCTTGCTACAGGTAATTGTATCCAGATTCTAGGAAAAGTAAATGATACTGGAAATTGAAAAAAAGGAAATAGTATATATCATTGATATAAAGTCACAAATTCAAGTATATAATATAATATAATATAAGTAAGTAAAGCCAGGGGTAAGGAATAATTGACTCTCTTAGTCTTTTTTTTTTTCCTTCCACTTTTCTTGGAGGCATGGACGCCAAAGAAGTATTTTTTTTATGCTTCTACCATGAGGCGAGAAAGTCTGCAGTGAATGTGTGATCATAAATAGCTTGTGCTATGCCCAGCTTGATTGGGGAACCTGATGAGCAATGGTTAACAGTAGACTAGGCAGGCCAGCAGGGACAGCGTAACCCAACTCCAGTCACTGCCAGGTGTGAATGTCAACTCTGTTGTCACATCTTCCTTTATCGTCCCTCCTTTCTCTTCACCCAAAATAATCTAGAAATCTAGGTTTATATGTAAAAGGTCCTGATTTTTGAAATGTTGACAAATGGTTCGTGTATAAGGTCAGACAATTATGTTTGCGAACTCATCCTAGAAAAAGTGCTACATGCCTCACTGCTGAATATCACTATGGTCACCTTCAAATTACTCCCCTTGGGAAGTTATGCACAGACGCCAGCGCCTAGTCCACCTTTCAAAGCAATTTTGGAACTCTTTCTGGAATGGCCATCAGAGCTGTCATCGTATTACCCTTGATGTCCTGAATGTCATCAAAATGTCTTCCTTTCAATATTTCCTTTATCTTCAGGTAAAGAAAGAAGTCATTGGGGGCCAGATCAGGTGAGTAGGGAGGGTGTTCCAATACAGTGATTTGTTTACTGGCTAAAACCTCCCTCACAGACAGTGCCCTGTGAGCTGGTGCGTTGTCGTGATGCAAGAGCCATGAATTGTTGGCGAAAAGTTCAGGTCGTCTAACTCTTTCATGCTGCCCTTCAGCACTTCCCAATAGTGAACTTGGTTAACTGTTTGTCCAGTTGGTACAAATTCATAATGAATAATCCCTCTGATATAAAAAAAAAAGTTAGCACATTGTTGCAAGAAGTTTGCAAACTTAATTGTCAGATCTCATATTTATAATAAAAAATACAGTGCAGAAATACAAATCAACATGTCTACATGCTTGCAAGATGAATCTATCCTAGGAGTCAACAGCTTGGGATCCTAAGCCAAACTAAGATACCGCTGAGAGCCTAATGAGAGGTGCAATGTGGGGATCCGGAGTGGGTGTGGAGGATGGCTCCCTGGTTGTAGATTTGGACATCAAGCCACGTCATTCATTGCGATGGGTAACATGTGGGAAGGAGCAAATGGGGGAGATGTATGAGTTTCACTTTGGACATGTTGATCCTAAGTACTTACGGGACATCTAGGAAGAGAAATTTCACATGGAGGCGCAGGTTTCAGGGGCATTGCAGTGGTGTCGTGGTGAAAACTATGGGGATGGCTGAGATGATCTAGAAAGAGCTAATGGAGCAAGATTAGAAGACTGTGGGTAACACTCCGGGGAACATCAATATTTGGAGGTGGGGGTTAATTTTAAATGTTCTTAAAGAAGGATGAGAAGGAATATCCGGAGAAGTAAGAAAAGAATGAGGACATTTTATTTTAGTATCAAGGAACTTGAGGAAGGAACAAGGTTTAAGCAGAGAGCTATCAACTACATCAAGTGTACAGCAATCTCTAGCCAGCCAAGGTGCAGCAGTATCCACTGGAGTTAGCCATAGCGTGTCACCAGAGACACTATAGTGAGTAGAAAGTCAATGGCCTTTGCGGTCAGACCTGAATTTGGAATCCAGTTTTGCCACTTACTTAAATGACCTTGGATAGTAAAAACCTCTCAAAAATCTCAGTTTGCTCATCCGTAAAATGGAGATCATTATACCTGTATCACATGGTTTTTGTGAGGATTTGTGGTAAGCAAAATAAAGCCCTTGTCATCAGGTAACTTACGTTCTAGGGGGAGAGATAGTAAAAAACAAAGTATACAGACAAATATATAATTTCAGGGAATAATAGAAAACAGCAGAAAGTAATGTAAAGGATTAGAGAGTAACTTGTGAGGGTAGTAGTTTCTATTTTAACCTCGAAGTGAGTTTACCTCTGAGAAGGTGAAAATTTGAATTGAAATTTGAATCAAGAGGGGGAAGACATTTGATGGCCCAGGTGAAGTGTAAAGGTTCTGAGGTGGGAGTGGGTTTGGCATGTTCCAGAATATCAAGAAAGCCTGTGTGGCTAAAGTGGAGTGACAAAGCACAGATGAGTTCAGAGAAGTGAGCTCACCACACGAGGAGATTAAAATGTAAACTAAGATTAAGAAGGAAGCCATTGGAGAGTGTTGATACTGGAGGTGATGTGCAATGATTTATGCCTGTGAGAGAGCTTTCTGTTTCCTGTATAGAGAATTGACTGTAAGGGAGAACAGTAGAAGCTGTTAGAAGATGTTACTGCTGAATCTGCAAGAGGTGATGGAGGCTCGGGCAAGGTCGCACCTGGGGAGATTTAGGATATATTTCAAATGTAGATTCATCAGGATTCCCTGATGGACTGGATATGGCTTTTGAGGATTTCATTTCTAGGTGTTTGATTTTGTCAACCAAGTGAATGGTGGTACCCAGTTTTGAGATGGGGCAGACCTGTTGAAGAGTGGGATTTTAAAAGCTGGGGTATGGAATAGGAGTTCTGTTCTGGACATAAAAGAGGCTTATTAGACATCCGAGTGGAGAGTTAAGTAGGCTTTTGGGACTTCGGAGGAAAAGCAGAAGCTAGAGATATCAGTTTTGGAGTCATTAGCACAATCGGCGTGATCACCTAGGGAGTGAATATAGGTAGAGAAAGGGGCCTGTGAATGACTTCTCCAAAGTTTAGAGCCTGGGAGGAAGGACAGTCAGCAAAGATGAGAAAGAGTGGCACGAGCCAGACCTGGAGAGTAGAGCATAGTGACCTGGAGACTAAGTTGAGAGAGTGTTTTTAAAAAGAAGAGCAGCATCTGAAACAACTGTCAGATGCTACAGAGAAGTTGAGTTTGATGAGTTTGTGAATCGTATTTGACCTTCAAGAGGAAAGTCATCTGCAAACGGAAAGAACAGCTTCCCTGGACTCACGGAAGCAAACACCTAGTTGGAATGGGGAAAGGAGCAAATGATAAGTAAAGAAGTGGTGACAATGGGTCAAGTGTACTAACTCTTAACACCTATGGGAGCCATACAAGTCCCTAAAGGTTTTGTGCAGAATTCTGGGTGTATGTGACAAGCTGTGTTTTTCAGGAAGAGAAGCCATAGCTTTCATCACGTATTTAAAGGAGTGTGTCTCTGAAACCCTGCATTAGAAGGTCCAGTGACTGGCCCAGAACTGCCAACACTCAGACTAAGTGGGAAGAGTATGGCACCCTCTCTAGGTGCTAGTTTCTTGTTGTGAACAAGGACATGTGGCTTCCAGCCATTTAAAAAAAGAAGAAGAAAAACAGCAGTTTCTGTTTTCCATAAATAGAACCTCTGTAAAATTTAACCATACAGAATCGATTCTCAGCTTTGAAAATAGCACCTCTGTGCGACCTCTAGTGGATGTTACAAAAAACGCAACCAAAGCCTTATCCATTTTGTACGAAGGTATTCGAAAAGATTGCTTAGAAAAATGAATTTTTATAAACCGAATGATATTTCCTAATCACTTAGAATGTCTTATAATCAAATGTATCCAATAAGAATAATACAACATCCAACTATATAGAATAATACAATATCCAACTAAATAAGTATATAACTTATAAATTTATAAGTGTATAAATGAAAGTAAACCCAAAATATAATAGTAAATACTTAAAAAAGTAGTATATGTTTAAAAAAAAATTTTAAACACCAGGGAAATGGTACATGTAAGCTGGGTTTCAGAGAAATAATTATTAGGTTATTCTGAATTCATTCACGGCATTCAAACTAGAGTTTAAACTTTCCTTCAAGTTACCATAGGAACAAAATTGGCCACTTTGCTGGCCTCTCCTTTTGTAAGAGTGGGTGATACGGAAGGCCTGAAAGGAGTTTCTATGGCTGATTTTGAAACATAAAGAGAGAAAATATGTCATGGAGTCTGAAATGATGCACTTCTGGGACTGCAGCCTCCGCTCTTAGGAATCGTTAGAGAATTTGGGCCTTACCTGCCAGGCGTTCAACAATCCTCCTCAGAAAATGTCAAGTTCTCTGAGTATAGGAGTCATGTCTTACAATTCTTTTATTTCATCTAGCAATACTGGTACCCATGAAGGTTGCAGTAAAAACCTGATGATTTAAAGAACATGAAGTATGCACCCAGTGATCACTGTGAGAGTGATGGGCTCAGGCATCAAAATTAACACCAGCGAGGATTCTGGAATTTCTAGAGCATATCTTCTTTCAGTGAACCATCAGTGAGAGCTATCAATACCCAGACTGTATAATTCAGACACCATGTGTATGTGCAATAAAATCCTTGGATGAGTTGACCTATTTAAATGACAGATTCTTCTGGGTCAGTGATTTGCAAAATGGTGTCCCTGGACCAGCAGCATCAACATCACTTGGTAGAAATGCAAGTTCTTCATCCCCACCCCAGACCTCCTGAGCCAGTTACTCTAGGGACGGGGCCCAGCAATCTGCTTTTAACAGCATCCCAGATAATTCTGAGAACGTCTAAACTTTGGGAACCATGTAGTTATTGGTCATACCTATACTGATAAACATCGAAGATGTTATTGTGCTTTTCAGGCACTTGAGAAAAAATTCTGCTTGTCACTAAGTAAAAATAACTCCACCAAAAATGTGGGTTAGCAATGTCGATACTGATACCTAGCTCATTTTTCCTAAATGTAACAGTTTAATTGGGCATAGGCAAAATAATTATAAAATTAGCTCAAGAATCAAAGACCCATTTTTCTTTTGATAGTCATGGTTTTGTAATAAATCATCACTCTGCTCTCAAACAGCAATTTCATATCCATTTCACAAATACAGTTAGTTCATTTGTCACTGAGATTACCTGCAGGTGAGTTTTTAATGTGGCATTCATCTCTCTTAATATAAAGTTCTTCTTCCAGTACTTCCTTAATCCTCTTATGTGGTTCACAATATAAAAATTTCTTCCCTATAAAGACATTAATAAAATTGGTTACTTACCGTAAAATTTTCCCAACCTTCTAGCCATTGCACCTAAATGAATAATCATTTTTTAAAAAGACATATCCATGTATACAAATGTAGATGATTTACCCTGCGGACTCTTATTTTTGGGAAGATCTCTTTCATTGTAGCTTCTGGTTCTTTTGGGACTTCGCACTTCTATATAATTCCTGTACTTTGCGAGTAAGTTTAAGATACCTCTTTTAGGTAGTATGACGAAACATATGGAGTTTTCTTCATTAGCTTCAAGAAAACTTTCATTTATTCAATAAATTCTTACTAAAGACCCTGTCTGTGCCAGGCATTTGGCTAGGGGCGAGGGCACAGCAATGAATAATTCAGATGTGTGTATGGAGTCTGCAAGACAGATATATAACAGAACAGCCTCCACATTATTTAGCCATCAGTTTTAGAGATTGAACCTGAATGGTAGTGAACCACTTATGGGGATATGACTTTGTCCTGATCTCTAAACCTGGCCTTACAGGACATCCCTGCTATAGTGGAGGACTGTATTATTTGTTCTAAGTAGCTTAGCTATGTTTCTGTCTTTCTTTCTTTCTTTTTTTTTTAACAAGAAAAGGTAAAGTCACCATTGTTTATTCTTAGATAATCAGTGCATAACCATTTTATGGAATAGATGTATCCCTCAGGAAAAAAAAAATGCCCATATAATGAGTTTCTTGAACACAAATCTCAACTTCAAGTGGTCATCATTATAAAGCCAGCAAATGTGTTCTTCTTTATACACACAAAAATGCAACTCAATGAGTAAGTTTAATTGTTAGAAAAAGGAATCAATTAAAATAATGGCCTATCCTGGGCGGCTGGTTAGCTCAGTTAGCACGGTGCTCTTAACAACAAGGTTGCCGGTTCGATCCCCACATGAGCAGATGTGAGCTGCGCCCTCCACAATTAGATTGAAACAACTACTTGACTTGGAGCTGATGGGTCCTGGAAAAACACACTTAAAGTAAATAAAAGTTTTTAAAAAACCAAAAACTTAACTTTAAAAAAATAATAATAATGGCCTATTCTTTATATAACAGGCATTGTAAAACATGAGGAGTCCCTGCCTCTTGGGAGTTATAGCCCCAAATCATGAGCTTACCTTTCCCAACTTGTACCTCCTCCATCAGGGGCCCAACTGCACTCAATTCCTGAACCCAAACAAAGTAATTATTTCTCTTGTTAGACAGGAGTCAAATAAGGAGTTTCTACCCCTGAGCTATGGCTGCCTCTCCTCTTCTCTCCCTCCCTATCTTCTACCCTCCTCTCTAAATCCAGGTTTTACAATGTCTAATAGAACTGATCTTCACCATCATATTTTTCTCAATGATTCCACCAGTCAATAAAAGGCAATAATCAAAAAAATATTACATTTTAGATAAAGTTTGTTTTCAATTTGGAAATCCAAATTCTATATAGTCAGTTCACCTTAAAATTACGCACTTCAATGATACATGAAAATGGAAATACATTGCAATCAACACATGAATACTAATTCTTCTGCCCACTACCTTGTTCATAAACAGCTGTGTCCTCACATAATAGTAGGACCAAGGGAGCTCTCTGGGGGACTCTTTTCTTTTTCCTATTTATTTTTTTTATTTATTTTTCAATTACAGTTGACATACAATATCATATTAGTTTCAGGTGTACAACATAGTGATTATACATTTACATAACTCATGGAGTGATTACCATAATGAGTCTAATAAGCATCTAACACCATACGTTATTACAATATTATTGACTATATTCCCTAGGCTGTACTTTACACCCCATGACTATTTTGTAACTACCAATTCGCACTTCTTAATCCCTTCCCCGTTTTTATCCACCCCCTACCCCTCTCCCATCTGGCAACCATTAAAATGTTATTTTGTTTCTGTTTTGTTTGTTCATTTATTTTGTTCTTTAGATTCCACATCAAAGTGAAATCATATGGCATTTGTCTTTCTCTGACTTACTCCACTCAGCGCAATACCTTTAGGTCCATCCACGTTGTTGCAGATGGCAAGACTTCATTCTTTTTATGGCTGAGTAATACTCCATTGTATATATGTACCACCTCTTCTTTATCTATTCATCCATTGATGGACACCCAGGTTGCCTCCACATCTTGGCCTTTGTATACAATGCTGCAATGAACATAGGGATGCACGTGTCCCTTTTGAAGTACCGTTTTGGGTTTCCTTGGATAAATCCCCAGAAGTGGGGTTACTGGGTCCTTCTCAGTCTCTTGTTATAGCCTTTGTTTTAAAGTCTATTTTTCTGGTATAAGTATAGCTACCCCAGTTTTTCTGTTGTTGTTTCCATTTTCTGAAATTTCTTTTTCCATCCTTTTACTTAGCTATGTTTCTTCTGCTCTGTGCTATCTGACCCAACCTATCTCTCCAGTCTCTCCTGGCAGCCTTTCTCTTTTGCTTTCTGAGCTCCAACATGGCTCTTCTGCCCATTCCCATATCAAAGCTTTCGTACATTCTCTTTTTTTTTTTTTTTTGCCTGGGTAACTTCTAATCAAATTTCAGGTGTAGCCTTAAATTTCAATTCTTTAGGAAAACTTTCCTTGACTCCACAATCTTGAAATGCCTCTGGTTACTTTTCATCATACTCTCTTCTTTTCTCTTATTTCATTTCATTGATTGCAATCTGTACATGGTTTTGTTTACTTTATATACAATCACTTATGTAACCATTCGTTTAATATGCATCCTCCTTACCAGACCATAAATGCTCTAAGGGCAGGGATATTGTCTATTCAGTTCATCAGTGTCCTAGAACAGAGTTTGGCATAATCGTAGATGCTCAGCAAATGCATGCTCAAACAGAACTAAGCATTGTCAAGTTAGAGCTCAAAGACTATGCGCATGTCTACCCATTCAGCCTTGTGAACGTGAGAGAACCAGTAGTTCTAGTCTCAGTACTCAAAAGCTCAGTTCAAAGAACCATAGAAAACCTAAAGAACCAAATATTTCAGCTACTGAAGATTTGACTTTAAACTCACCAAGATATGGCAGACTAACCAATAAAGAACACAAATAAATAAATTTGGCTTGTGTACAGACTGGCCCAAATGGGGCAAGAGACCTGCTGCTTCTGGCCATGGCCCTGGGTCATTCCTGGTCACGAAGACCCAAGCATACCCTTAGGGACAAGGGAGAATTAGATACTTTCTGGGTCTCGTTCTTATTTCCCAAAAGTTAGGAGTCATATAAATGAGAGAGGGGATCAGCATTACTCCAGCTTAACTTTGGTTTAAACTTTTTTCACTAAATCGTGATCTTCAGGCAGAAATGGGTCTAAGAAGGAAGGAAATCTGTAACAGGTCAGTAGAGAGGAAGAGATCACTTGCTTTAAGTTCAAGTCTGACAGATTTCAGCCTTATTGCTATGAGAATTTACAGAGTAAATCACTAAAGGTTTTGAGGAACTGTGAACAATGGAAGAGTAGAAAAGAGCTGCTATAGGCAAATATTCCCTGCTCCAAAAAAGAAATGGAAGGAAAGAAGGGAGGGAGGGAGAAAGCAAGAGAGAGAGAGAGAGAGAGAGAGAGAGAGAGAGAGAGAGAGAGAGAGAGAGAACATTTTATAAACTAACATAGCAGCTTAATGTTGCTCTTCACCAACGTTTTGAATGGATTGGTCAACAGATTGATTGTGAGTACAGACAAGGAGGAGCTGTGATCACTAAATGTTAAGGACTGCTAAAAACAATATTATTCCAGACTAAACTGCTTTCTTTTGTTAAAAGCTGATAATTGCTACAATTTATTGAATGCTACCACGCCCTAGACATCTTACATATATTATCTCTCTCACGATCACCCTATGGGTAAGTATAATTATTCTCATTTTCATAGGTTTAAAAGTAACTCCCAAAAGTCACAAAACTCAAAAATTAAAAGCCTTGCCTACCTGACTCTGCCACACCCAAAGTTATTAGCTAGAGAGAGGTAGCCGGAATGTACCTGCATTTCAGCAAGGTATTTGAAAAAGTGTATTTGTAGGAGGCAGGATGCCCATGCCAGAGATGCTGATTGACACGTCAGGGGCTTCTAGAGACTCTACTTGGAACTGTTGGGATCATCATCTAATTTTCTAATTTGGATATAGGAACTGCCAACAAACTCCTCAAATGTAAGCATGATACAAACGTGGGGAATGGCAAACTCAGGACTACTTCTACAGAGAAGGGCTACTTCTACACCCAGAATGAAGTGCTATAATCCTTAGGATAGTATTGATGGGAATAATATAATGACTTGTATTTAGGATCAAACAAATGCACAAGTATATGATAGAAAAAACCTGGTTTAAATATTTTCCATTGAAGAAAGGGGGAAAAGAGAAACTATGGATGTCATAGACTGCATTTGTTATATGTGTTAATAATATAAAGCGTCTGCCAAAACATCTAATGTAATTTGTGATCCATTTAATAGAAGTGTGATGTTCAGATCAAAGGAGGTTATAGTCCCACCACACTATTCTGATCTGATTATACCTAGAATTCTGGATTCAGTGATGTAATAAACAGAAGAACATTGGAAGAGGTCAGCCAGCTTGGTGAGAGTGCTATGAATTATTTTAAAGGTGATGCTGAAATCTATGAAAGATTTGGTGGGTGCTCTAAATGCCACCTTTATATAGTTCAAGGTTGAAATTATATAATTTCGGTGGGAAAGAACCACACTTTATCTGTATGTATTTGAGAACAGCTCTGTGATGAGGGAGTAGAAGCTGTAGAGAGACTGAAGACATTTCCAAAAAAAGAAAGACTGAAGAATTTTCCAAAAAACATTTTAAAATTGAATGGGTACTTTGGGTGTGAACAGCCTGTCTCTACTTAGGCTGAGGCCCTAGACAGAGGTTTTCAGGGAGGCTGAGGCAGGAATTCTTTGTATGCCCTGACCCTGACTTTGTGAACTCCAGGATGTTTGGTCCCCTGCCTTAATTCATGACTCGTTTCTCTGCAAGCACTCAGGACTCAGGACTTGTTGAGTTGAGGAGTGAATGATTAATTCCACCTTTTACTCCTACAGCCACATTAATAAAGAACCTTTAAATTCTAGCATCTTAATGGTAAAAGTCCCAGATAGAACTTTAAGTTGGAGTAAGGAATTAGCGACTTATACTGAATACTTAAATATAATGAATTTAGTTGCTCTAAGTAAGGCCTCTCCATGCTCTTGATAATAATAAAAGGAATGAGGTATCATAAGCAGTCATCTTAGGGCTGATGCTGAGGAAAGAGGCCCTTCCACTGGAAGGTAGCAGTTCTGCGTGGCTCCTTGATAAGGTCTCAAGGGAGAAGGGTGTGTGGTCCCCTGAGGCACCAGAGCTTAGCTGCTTCTGTCCAACTCTCCCCTCTGGGGACGGCTGAGGCAGCTTCCAGAACACAGACCGCTCTCTAGAGAGGCAATCAAGGAGATGCTGCTGAAAGACTGGAAACCGCTCCTGCTCCTCGTTTGCCTATTATTTTCATGATCATCATTCCTTAGCACCTACAATATGGAAGAGCGCTGCGACCAGAACTGCCATTACTTATTTGAATATTGTTTGTGTGTTTGGCAGGGCGGGGAAGAAACAGCAGTGTTAAAATGTGGCCCATAGTTGTGAGATTCTAAATGGATCAGGTAATAATTTATGGACTGAGAGTCCAAGAGATGGGAGTTTAAGTGTTTTCAGTATTTCTCCAGCACTGACTGAGTGACAGCGGGCAAATCACTTTTTTTTTTTCCAGTCTAGACTTCAGTTTCCTGGTCTGTAAAATGAAGGAATTGGCAAAAATGACCCACATGGTTCCATGTGTATAAAATGTACATATATTATAAATTTCATATTTTATTATATGTAAGTTTTAAATTTACATTGTATGTAACATTTTTATCATTTATATTTTTATACATTTTTATATAGACATATGTATAATTTTTTTTTCAATACCTTTCAGGCCAATGCCACTTGTAATTAAGTCAGAGGCTACCCCGGCTCAGATAGCCTTTCGCAAAGGAGAGCTTGGGGAGATGGACAGGGTGTTACTGCCGCAGTGCCTTCCCTGCTGCCAAAACAGCAGCTCCACCCTCTGCCTCCGAAACCTTCACGGCTTCAGCCAGTTTCACTCTGGTTTCCCCCGGTTTCCCTCTCACCAGGTTCTCCCCCCGTTGCGTTCTCACCCGGGTTCTCCACACCGCGCATCCCTACGCGCAGGATCCGCGGCTGGAGGGGAACTCACACTGTTTGCCGGACTCCTGTAGGCCATCGACGCCGTGCTCCCCGCGTGCCCAGCACCCCGGCCCGGCCAGCTGCTCCCCGTCGCGGCCCTTCTCCGGCGCCGTCACCGTCGTCACCACCATCGCCTCCTCCCCACTCATAACGCCGGGGTCTTCGCGGTTGTTCCTCGCGGTTCCACTGCTGGCGTCCGGGAAACGCCAGGCGTCTCCGGTTGCCATGGTGACTGCGGATCCTCCCCGCCCTCAGACGCTCTCCACCGGCTTCTCCGTGGGCCTCCTTGGCGCCCAAGAAGGCCCGGAAGTTGGGGAGCTGCGATTAGTTACTGACCAAAGCAAAGGACTTGTCTTTAATCTTTCTTTCGTTCCTCACGCAACTTTCGCAAGAGAGGTTTTACTGTTCCCCGGTATGGAAACTGAGATTCAGAAAAACTAAGGAAATCATCTCAAGCTATTCAGTTAGGAAGTGGCAGAGCCGGAATCCCAATTCAGAAAAGTCCGGCACCAAAGCCCAAAGAATAGATCACCACCTGAAACAGGTAGGGGCGGGAGCAGGTACTGAATAGGTGAGTTCCAGGTAAGATCGCGGGTTTCAGTCACTCAGTGTCATGCTTGTTGTTTCCTGCTCCCTGCCTTTCACACAACGTGATCAAATAAATGAATGCTGAGGATTCCCAACTTTGGGATTGTAGGTTTTTATTATTGTTGTTATTATTATTATTATTATTATTAATTATTAAACAATTATTGTAGTTTCCAAGCACTCAGGAGGATATCAAGGGTAATATGACGACAGCTCTGATGGCCATTCCAGAGAAAGAGTTCCAAAATTTGCTTTGAACGGTGGACTAGGCACTGGCGTCAGTGCATAGCTTCCCAAGGGGAGTACTTCGAAGGTGACCGTAGTGATACTCAGCAAGGAGGTGTGTAGCACTTTTTCTAGGATGACTTCGCGAACTTAATTGTCAGACCTCGTATACCTAGAAATGAAATTGCTGAACGGTAATTCTATATTTTTAACTTTTTGAAGAACCTTCAAAACTTTTCAAGTGGCTGTACTAATTTACATTCCCACCAGCAACTCACAAGGCTTTCAATTTCTCTACATCCTTGCCAACATTTGTTCTTTTCTCTTTTTCTTTCCTCCCTTCCTTCCTTCCTCCCTTTCTTCCTTCCTTCCTCCCTAGCTATCCTAATTAGTGTGAAGTGATAGCTCTGTGTTGTTTCCATTTGCATTCCTTAATGACTAGTGATGTTGAGCATCTTTTTATGTGGTTATAGGCTATTTGTATATGTTCCTTGGAGAAATGTCTATTCAAGAATTTTGCCCATTTTTGAATTGTGTTCTTTGTTGTTGAGTTGTAGGAGTTCTTTATACGTATGTTTTGGATATTAATCTCTTACCATGGTTTAAAAATATTTTCTCCCATTCTATGGGTTGCCTTTTTACTTTGTTGACAGTGTCTTTGATTTTAAGATGTTTTAATTTTAATGTAATCCGATTTATCTATTTTTTCATTTGATACCTATGCTTTTGGTGTCATATCCAAGAAATCACTGCTGAATTCGATAACATGAAGATGTCCCCCCTATGCTTTCTTCTAAGAGTTCCATGGTTTTAACTCTTACATTTAGATCTTTGACCATTTGGAGTTAATTTTTGTACTAACGTTATAGTGTGATGTAAGTAGGAGTCCATCTTCATTCTTTTGCATGTGGGTATCTAGTTTTCCCAGAACCATTTGTTGAAAAGGCTATTTTTTCCTCCATTGAATTATCTTGACACCCTCGTCAAAGTCAATGGTTCATAAACGTGAGGGTTTATTTCTGGACCCTCAATTCTATCCCATTGATCTATATGTCTATCCTTATGCCAATACCACACTGTCTTGATTAACACAGTAAGTTTTAAAATCAAAAGTGTTGAGGCCTCCAAGTTCGGCGCTTAGTAACAACATTTAGTACTACTTTAATTGCTTTCATAGATGTTTTGTAGTTCTCAGAGCAAAAGTTTTCCATGTCTTGTTAAATTTATTTCCAAGTATTTTATTCTTTTCGATTGTATTGTAAATGAAATTTTCTTAATGTAATTTTCAGTTTGCTCATTGGTAATGTTTAGACATACAATTGATTTCTGTATATTGATCTTGTATTCTGGGGCACTGCTAAATGTATTTATTAGTTCTAATAGTTTCTCTAGGGGATTCCTTATGCCTTTCTATATACAAGATCCTATCATCTGCAAATAGATGCATTTTCACTTCTTTTCCAATCTGGATGCCTTTTATTTTATTTTCTTGCCTAAATGTCCTGGCTGGAATCTCCAGTATAATGTCTAATTGAAGTGGTGAGAGCAGACATCCTTGTCTTGTTCTTGACCTCAGAGAGAAAGCATTCAGTCTTTGACCATTAAGTATGATGTTAGTTGTGGGATTTTATAGATGCCCTTTATCAGGTTGAGGAAGTTCCCTTTTTTCCCTAGTCTACTGAGTGTATTTATCATGAAGGTTAGCTGTAACCATTTGCTGTGTTTTTTCATTAGTTGCTTTAGTGTTTATAGTGTACATCTTTAACTTTTTGCAGGCTACCTTCAAAAGATAGTATACCACTTCAGGTCTAGTTTAAGAACCTTCCGTTTTTCCCTTCCAGCCATTATATAATTGTTGATATACATTTGGAAAGTAAGACGTACTTGCCAACCTATATGTCATAAACTCTATAAAAATTGTTAATAATTTGTTTAAACAGTCAATTATCTTTTCTAAATACTTATTTTATAAATCTGTATTGTAACATTTACTTGTAAATTTAATCTGTGAGACTACTTAGGGCATTTTGACAACCACAAACATTTGAAATGATGTTTTTTATATGACTAGTAGTTTTTTTTAATCACCTTGATTATTTTTAAGTGTTACGTATACTTATATTGTTGTGTAACAGATCTCTAGAACTTTTTCATCTTGCAAAACAGAGACTTTATACTCATTGGAAAACAACTTCGTATTTCCCCCTCCTTTCAACCCCTGGCAACAACCCATTCTATTTTTTGTGTCTTTGAGTTTGAATACTTTAGATCTCATATGAGTAAAATCATACAGTATTTATCTTATTGTGACTGGCTTACTTCATTTAGCATAATGACCTCAAAAGTCATCTCTTTTGTAGCATGTGACAGGATTTTCTTCTGTTTTAACACTTAATAATAATCCAATTTATGTATATACTACATTTTCTTTATTCATTCATCTGTCGATGGACATTTGAGTTGCTTCCACCTCTTGGCTATTCTGAATAATGCTGTAACTGATGTGGGTGAACAAATATCTCTCTATATTCTGGATATTAACCTTTTATCTGACACATGATTTGCAAATACTTTGTCCCATTCTGTAGTTTCCCACTTGAAACGCCTCCAGATTGCTATTATTTATCTTCTGTATATTGATTGTTTCTTTCCTTATCCCTATACTGATTATTTAATTTCTATTCAAAAATATAAAATCCTTCCCTTTGCCAAGCTAAATAGTTCAAGCTTATATGATTCTACTTTTCCTTTGTGACCTATTTTCTTGACAAGATCATTTGGTCTCCAGTTGCTCACACCCAATTCACTTTTTAATTACCAATAGTCTGTTTCCACTCTCACCACTTTATTGAATTCAGTCTTTTGAAGGTTGGCAAGTACGTCTTACTTTCCAAATCGAGATATGCTCTCTCCTGTCTTTTTACCTCTCTCACAGAATTTAACAGTGATTTATACCCCATTTTCCTTGAAAGTCTCTTCTTGATTTCCAAAACTGCATTTTCCTGACTTTCTAGCTATCTCTCTAGTGGTCATATCCCTGTTACTGTCACCATTCTTTTCAGCATTCCAAACTCATCAATTTAGACATTCCTTCATGTCCCCTCTTTGCTCTTTGCTCTCCTCTTGCTATTTCATTCCATCCCAACACTGTTATTAGCACCTTAAGGTGCTGTGCCTCTTAAATATCTTCAGAACCAATCTTTATCCTGACTCCAATCTCACATTGCTAACTGCTGGTTGATCATCCCAGTCATGAAACTTCGGAGCAGTGAGAAGCTGAGAGATCATCTAATCCAGTAGATTTCAGCACCTAGAGACAGAGCAGATGCTCCTTTATCTCAAGCAGCTGCACTTATCTCTGCATTGTTTGTTCATTTAATAGGTATTTATTGAATGACTCCTTAATGTCTTATAGACATTAAAAAGGTATTAAGATATTATGAATAATTTGATGCTAGTAAATTTGACAATTTTAATGAAGTGTACAAATCACTTAAGAAAACACAACTTTCCAAAATGGGCACAGGAAGAAATATAACCTTAATAGAAGTAGTTATAGAAATATAACTACTAAAGATACTGAATTCAAAATTAAAACCTGTCCCACAAAGAAAACCTAAAGCCTCACTATTGAATTCTTCCAAACATTTAAGAATGATATAACAACAATCCTACCCAAACTATTCCAGGAGTTAGAAAAAAAATGTTAATATTTCTCAACTTGTCTTTATACAAAATCTGAAAGAACACTACAAAAAAGGAAAAGAATAGGTTAATTTCCCTCATGAAGACTTATTCAAATACTAAATAAAATATTAGCAAATATAACCTAGCATGTTAAAAAATGGATAACACCATAATAAAGCTGTGATTGTTCTAGAGATGCAAGATTTGTTTAACATTTGAAAATCATGTAATGTAATTTTCTGCATTAAGAACATTTTTTAAAAAGGAAGAAATTAAACTGTTTTTATTATTAGTCAACATGGTTGTGCACATAGAAAATTCAAATGAATGTATAAACTATTAAAATTAATAAACTTATTAAGGTCACTGGACATAGTCAATAAAGAAAAATAAATTTTATTCTTCTATACAGCAACAAATAAATAGAAAATGGAATGTAAAAAACAGTATATATATAATAGCATTAAAAGCCACCAAATACATAAGAATAAATCTAAGAAAAAACCTCCGCTTATATACTCTAAAACATTATCAAGAAAAATTCATGAATATCTAAATAAATGAAGGAATATGTTATTTTCAAGAATTGTAACAATATTATAATGATGTTAATTTTCCTCATATTGATGTATTATATAACTCCAATCTAAATCTCAGCAGGGCTGTTTCAAAATAGAAACTGAAAAAGGATTCTAAAACTGAAAAGGAAACGCAAAGGGCCAAGAATGGCAAAAGCAACCTTGAAGAATAAAAGCAAAGTTGGAACATTTATATTACCAGATAGCAAGATTTACTGTCGAGCTACAGTATTAAAACTGTGGTATTGAAGGAAAGCTAGATCAATGGAACAAAATAGAGTTTAGAAACAGACCCAACTATAAATGATCACCAGATGTATAACAAAGGTGTCACTGCAATGTAGTGTGTGTATGTGTGTGTGGGTGGCTGTGGGGTGGTGGTGGTGGTAATCTTTTTAATAAGTGGTATTGGATAAATTGGATATTCATATGGGAAAAAATGAACCTTGACTCCTATCGCACACTAAACATAAATATCAACTCAAAATGGATTATAGCACTAAAGGTAAAATCCTAAAGTTAGAAAAGAACAATGAAAAATATGTTCATGATCTTAGGGTAGCCAAGCATTTCTTAAAAAGGAAACAAAAAGCGCTAACCATAATGAAAATTGATAAATTAACAGTCATTAAAATTAAGATATTCTCTTCATGAAATCACCATTAAGAGAGTGAAAATGCAAGCCACAAATTGGAAGAACATTTTTGCAATCCATATATCCAACAAATGACTAGTGTCCAGAATACATAAAGAACTCCTACAAATCAATAAGAAAAGGGCACACAACCTAATAAGAAAATGGAGAGAGATGAACAAGCACTTCACAAACGAAGAGATCTAGGTGGCCAATCAGCACCTAAAAAATTGCTCCACATCATTAGTCATCAAAAAATTGCAAATTAAACGTACAATGAGATATTACTACATACCTACTAGAATGGCTATTTAAAAAACCCAACAAGGTGGCAGTAGGAAGAGTTGGAAGGATATAGAACAATTGGAACTTGCATTCATTGCTGCTAAGAGTGTAAATTGGTACACCATTTTGGAGAACGGTTTTGACAATTTTTATTAAAGCTGAATATAAATATACTCTATGGCCTAGCAGTCCTAACACTAGGTATGTACAAAAGTGTGTAATGTGTACACCAAAACCATATTCTAAAACATTCATGCCAGCACTATTCATAAAAGCCCCAAACTGGAAAGAATTCAAAGGTCCTTCAGAAATCAACAATGTGTGTGTGTGTGTGTGTGTGTGTGTGTAGTATTGTGTGTGTGTATAGTATTGTGTGTGTGTGTAAAGTATTGTATGTATTAAATCATGGAATACTCTACAGCAATGAAAAAAACCTCTGCTACATGCAAAAATATGGATGAATCTCATAGATGTATTATTGATTGAAAGAAGCAAACACAAAAATATACATAATAAATGACTCCATTTATGTAGGCAAAATGAAACAATTGTGACAGAAATTAGAATAGTGGTTCCCTTTCAAGGAGCACTGAGAGGGAGCACGAAGTAGACTTTTGGGTTGCTGGTTGTGTTCTATATCTAGATCTGGGTCATAATTACATGGGTGTGTTCCCTCTGTAGAATTCATCAAGATTTCTGAACTTTACTGTGTTTTCTATACCTCTACAGACTATATAAAATTAAGCATATTTTAGTTAGAAAAAATTGGTCTGAAAATTATTTTACTCATAAAAAAGTGTGGTTTATTTTGATCAAATAATAAAGAATTATGCAATTGTGGGTTTTTTTCTGTTTTTGTCTCCAATATCAAAAGCTTGGAGATAATTTAATTGTCAATTGAAGTAACCATACTATTAATTTAGGTGGTGTATTTCCTTTCTTCTCCTAATGCCTTTTGGTTTTCTAATCATTATATGTCTGTTTTCAGTTATGCACCACTCAAATTTTGGAGGGATAAATTATTGATAAAAATTAGTGTAAAATTTGCTGTTTTATCTAGGGACTGTTACTACTATTTTTCTTTTTTTAATTCCAAAAAAATTAAAAATGAACAACAGAAACAGGACGACTTGTCCTTCTTTCATTTTAATTAAATGTAAAAGACCAACATATCCACTAGATGGAGGCAAAACCCAAGCCTAATTTTTTTTTCGTAAAAAGTTAAAAATTATATTTAATGTAAAACATCATTGAGGTCTTTATCAAAGAAATAAAAATTTAACGTATTACTAGAGTTAATATATTACTTTGTATTACTTAACGGTATATTAGCAAAAACTAAGTAGACTTTTACATTTTGTGATTAATCCTATAGATTTTGAATACATCTACAGAAATCATCTCAGTCTTTTCTGCTTAGTAACAAGGCAATTGAATAAGCAATGGATGATTAAATGTATTGCTTTTTTCTCTTCAGCTAAGTATTAGGTTGGTGCAAAAGTAACTGCGGTTTTTGCAATTATGTTTAACCTTTTAAACTGCCATTACTTTTGCACCAACTTTTGCAATTATTTTGTTTCCTACCCTATCATTTAATGGAAAAACTGCTCCTTCCAATTACAAAGGGCATTTTACTCAGGATTTTAAAATTCCAGTGAATTGGTGAAATCTATGTTTTTGGATAACTCACTGGACTCTGCAGCCCCAAGGGAGATACATCCTTAGAATTTGATGACGAGGTCCTCATATGTCCCTACTTGCTATGGAAAATGAGAGGATGAAATTAGTTAGCGCTGGATACCTACTTTTAAAAATCAACTTTATTGAAGAATAAGTTATGTGTAAAAACTGCATTCCATTTAATGCATAGAATTTAATGGCTTGGGCAGGTGTAAACATCTGCAAAGCTACCACCACAATCAAAATACAGAACATTTCCACCATCTCCAAAAGATTCTTTCTGCGCTTTTGCAGTCCTATTGCCATACCTGTCACCAGGCAACCACTGCTCTGCTGTCTAGAAATGAGTTAATTTCCCCCCCAAATGGATATTCAGTTGGTCCAGCACTGTTTAAGAAAATACCTCACTGAAATCTCTAACAATTTTGTCAAAAATAAATTGAGCATTTCTATCTGGATCTATTTCTCGACCCTATTCTGTTCTATCGCTCTATATGTCTATTCACCCAATACTACACTGTCTTGATATTGCTGTTTCACAGTTGGTTTTGAAATCAGGTTGTATAAATCACCCAACTTTATTTTTCGTTTTAAAAATTGCTTTGGCTCTTATGATTTAATGGAATTTTTGTTTGTTTGTGTTTTATGATATAAAAGGCAATTTATTCCTAATAGTGGTACATTTTATGCCCTCAAACACTGTCATAAATAAATGATGTAAAATAATATTAAAGAAAATGGAATTTTTTGTTACGATTATTTGATAGACTAACTGGTGGTACACGGATAGTAACATTCAAGGACACGATAGATGAAAAGCTATAATATTTGAATGTGAGCTTTCTGGAAACAGTTCATAACAATGGGTGATTTACTTAAACTTCATAAGCCCAATTTCCTCATGTGTACAATGGCATCTGCCTTACGGGGTTACTGTGAGCACCTACAGTACAGTTGACACACAGTAAGCACTCAATTGTTAGCCATGAATATTATCACAGTGGTTTGGTGTATCACATCTTGGATATACAAGAACTTTCATAAACAAGATCAGATGAGATTGCTTCATTCGTGCATTACATAAAAGATGAGTGGGGAAGGAAGGCTGATTAACAAATGTAGAATTTTTTTAAATGTAGAATATTTTTACATTATGGTTTTGACATATTTCATCTTATAATTAATTTTTATTTTTATTTCTTAATTTTTATTTTTTTAAGGAGGGCGCAGCTCACAGTGGCCCATACGGGGATTGAACCGGCAACCTTGGTGTTATTAGCACCGTGCTCTAACCAACTGAACTAACCGCCCACCCCAAGAATTAATTTTTAAAGTGAAAGTAATTGCCAAAATAAATTATACCATATTATTTTTCTATTTAAATAACTAAAAGAATTTTAGATCTGCAATGACATTAAGAGATTATCATCTATTTCCCCAGTTTTATGCCTGGAACCTGTTAGCTCCCTCCCCACTTCACGCTTCTCTGACAAAAGCTGTTCGCTTTGCTTATCCTTCTTTTCTAGAACTAAAAAGGCTGTGTATCAACTTTATAGCATTTTATCCAACAATGCAATAAAAAATTTACACTTTAGTGGAGCAACCTATTGAAAATCAGGATTTGGTTATCATTTCCATTAATACCCAGAAGTTAGAATTTCTCTAAATTCATCTGATCTAAGGGGTACATTTCCTAGAGGCCAAACCTGGGAGTTTTTCTTACAAATGACACTGTGTGGAAGTTTTCTTACCCTAACTGTACGTTTTAGCCCAATTTTTAAATGTGTTTAAATGATCTCATTAATAAAATACTAAAAATTTTAAATAGAATTAATGATTATGTAACTTTTGAATGTACACTGATGAATATTTGGAATCAAAGGAGAAGGTGCTTTAAATAAAATGTAATTGCATGCTAATAAAACAGCTTTGAGGCTAGCCAAGTTATGAAATCTCTTGCCTTACTTTTGATGACATAGAACAGGGCACGTTCAGCAATGTCTGGAGACATGTTTGGTTTTCATAAGTGCGGAAGGGAAGTGGGAGGTGCTGCTGGTGTCTAGGGAACAGAGGCCAAGAGGGCTACTCAAGATTCTGCAATGCACAGGATGCCCCACAGCAAAGAACTGTTTGCCTCTAATGTCAATAGTGTGAGAATCCCTGACATGCAATTACCTCTCCAGATGGACTCCAAAACCTCCTCACTATCTAAGGGTGAAGAATAAAATCAAAAGAATGGATGAAAGGACCCTAATATACGATTCTTCCTTTTGATTCTTCTTACAAGACTTGCCTGTCTTCAAATAAGAAATATGCAAAAGCAAATCTGAACTCGAGTGCTTTTTGTCTGGTAAGTCTGGTATTACGTCTTAGTAGGATTTTCACAGCACAGCTACGTCTTGGTCCTAGAGTTGATCCCTTCAGTAAAGATGTTTTCTATTTGAGTTATTAAATTTGGGTCTGGAAAACCCTGATAGGCATCTGAGTTTTTAAATAATGGTAGGCTCACTTTCTCATCTTTTTGGTTGCTAAAAGTTGCCTCTGTTTAAGGCAGCTGTGTCTGAAAACAGAATTCTAATGACTGCTCGAGAGACAGTGCCCCTAATAAACTCACATTAATTCTCCCATGATATTTTCTTAATTTTCAACTATTGTACATCTAGTAGAGATGAAAAGCTGAACCTATTATAATAGAAAGGGAAGGAAGGAAAATAAAATTAGGCAGCAGCTTGCTTTTCGATTTTTATAAGCTATATATTTCATTAAGCAGATTTTCTGGCCTACAAACCCTGTCGTCATGGGCATGGCAATTTCATTAAATTCATAGTGAGAACTATTAGATTTACTTCAGTTTTGATTAATTCAAGTGATAAACCAAAAATGAGTATTTTTGTGTTTTTATTCCATTTGCTCAGTGTTAACAAGACCCACCCTGAAAAGGGGGAAAATTTGGTATAAATTCACAGAGAAACTCATTTGATAGGCCCTGAGAAGCTGCACATAGAGTGAGCAATAAGCCATTCTCAGTTTCAAGGTCCTGGATCCATTCTGGAAATACACGTTCACTCAGAATCTCTTATCTTTTAAATTCTTATAATTATTTGCTGAAATTCTTTTGCTTTATTTTGCTTATGTCTTGAGGTTTTTCTTCTGTTGGAGATCTTTGACACCTGTCAGGGGCCTTTTAAGATGGGGTAGTTGTTTTCTAGGTGTGGAGATGTTTAGATTCTTGAAAAACGCTCTATGCTGCATACTTTACTGGAAGCCATAAGAGGGAACTATATACAGGAATATAAAAGGGAGAGTTTGGGATCTTCAAGGATCCAACTATCCAAAACAGGAAGGGCATTCCTGCTTGCAATGCTGGGCAAAGGAACCACTCAGTACCACGTTTTGAGTACCTATCATGTAATAGGTACCTTATATACATTATAGCTCATTCCTTAGAAAACTGTAACAAGATAGATATTATCTCCATTTTATATGAGACACTGAGGTTATTTACCCAAAGTCACACATGGGTGGTAGCCAGGATTTGAACTCAGATGTGTCTGACTCAGAGTTTAATGCTCTTCCTCCTAACCATTCTGCTGTGCCTCCAGGGAACATTTCAGGTATCTGGACCTGCACTGTCCAATAGAAAAGCCACGAGTCAAACGTGGCTAGTCTGAACTGATGTGCCATAAAATACATAAAATATTTTGAAGACGCATACTATCAAAAACAGTAAAATAACAACAGTAATTTTTAAATATTTATCCCATGTTGAAATGAGTATTTTGGATTATGTTAAATAATATGTATTATTAAAACTAATTTCACCTGTTTTTAATGTGGCTACTAGAAAAAAACTAAATTACATATGTGGCTCTCATTGTTTCTTTGTGATAGTACTGATTTAGACTATTTCTACTTAGGTTCCCAGAAGTGAAATTTTAGGGCTCCAAAGGGAAATTTTTAGGAATTTCAATCATCAGTAAGCAGCACTCAATCCTTCTTAGATTACTGTCTTCTGAACTTAATAAACAGAGATCTTAATCTCCCTTTAGAGAAAGCACTTCATATGACACACGTTGAATGGTTATCTGGTAATCCTATAGAGACCAGAGCATCCCACGATACTAACTACTGTAAAGGCATAAGCAGTTGTTTTATGATCATATTTTGTACCTCCCTGAGCCAAAGCAGTTCCATAAATTCCTAGAGCCATTTCAGGTAGGGTGAAGGTGGTATATGTGATCAGAAATCCAAAATTAATCCAGAGGTTTCCTTTTGGTATTGGACATAAGTCTCAAGAGCAAGGGTTACTTCTCTGGGCCTCTTTTGATCATGATTTAGTATAGTTGGGGATGTGGTAATTGATGTCGACAAATAGAAATAAATGGATGTTTTCACATCCAAAGACTCTAAATCCCATCACTGTGGTAGGTTGTGGGCCAGAAAGTCCCCTGGAGAAGCGTATTTAAGATTAAAAAAGCAAAGCCAACTAATTTCACGCTGGGCATAAGAATTATGATGTGTCCATTGAACAATGACAAAAAGTTACCTCTTCTTCAAGTGTGTAACTTAATCACAATTAAGCCCTTGGTTGTGAAAAACATAGATTTTTTTAAGTCTTTGGGTAAAGTTTGTAGGATTAGAGAAAATTTTGTTTGCAAACAGCTATTTAGCCTTCTTAAAGCAAATTGGAAAGTACAGGTAAGTAACATAGTCAAAAGCATTAGTAAATACCTCTGCAGACAGAAGAGTCTACTAAGGAAAGTAAAGGAAGCAATCTAATTTCTGTCCTCAGGGATTTCCATGCACTGGTTGTGTTGAGGCCTGGAAACAAGGGAGTAGTCACATCTTAGCTCCTGATCCGAAATGAGGTGGCTTCTTTGGCTCCATACTTAAGTGGGACACTTACATAATATCATGGATGCAACTCATTCCCAATTAATAAAGGAGCTATTGGCTCTGGGATTTTAAGCTAACTAGGCAGTCTCAATTAGCAGTCTACTGGGATAGATGGGGTCCTATTCTACTGTCACTATCAGCTTACCTGCCATTTGGTTTCACTAAATTGGGCCAGATCAAACAGAAAGTGACCTCTCACTTTCTACCAAAACTCCTGTCATTGATGTTGATACCCTGAAACCCAGGCATCTCCTCGCCAGAGATCACGAAAAATTGAAGCTCTCCTAACTCTTGAGATCCTGTTTATCACAATGATTCAGTTCATATATTATTTTTAACTTTTCTGAGATGATCCAATTTTGTTCTAAGCTAATATTGCCCCACATATTTGATTAAATAACATTCTTACTTAGTCTAGGATGATTGGGTCCTAAGGGCTGACTCAAAAGAGACAAACCTTGGTGAACATTTAAAAATTATAACTGAAGAGCCACTGATGTAGTTCCCTTTCTCTAGTGTGTTCTTGTGTCGAAAAGTTAAGGGAAATCCCTTTGGGAATAGTCACAGAGGGGCTAGGTAGCCAACGGGAAACCACTGCTGGAGAGGCGCAGAGTAGAGATTAAATAAATGTATGCTGATGAATAAATATGTTATGGATCCAAGGAAGATGTATACAGGTAAAAAAAGAATTCATGGCCTTTTTTGTTGTTTGAAACTTTTATTTCTTTGAATACTTGTATTTATGCTTTTGTCACTATCCACACTGTGGCTTTTTTAAAAAGCCTGAGCCACTTTGTGGTTCTAGCCCTAATAATCATCCCCTCACTCGTGGAATTCCTTTTCCCTTGTCTCTTTCCCTTTATAAGGTTTGTATAAAGTGAGGACCCTAGAACAATCAGTACTTTTTGTGAACTTGAGAGACTATATAAGCAGTGACCGAATCAGGAGGCTTAGGCAGGTAAAACCAGCAAGATAGTAGATACATTACGATCTCTTGGACCAAGGTATCATTGTGTTCATATCTGAAAGGTCACGCTGACTCACCAGGAGAATAAGGATTATGTAGGTGGACCCGGGTGAGGTAGGACTGTCCATAGGATTGTGTGAATTGTGGTAGGGGAGGCAGTATACAACATTCATGGATTAAACACCCAGCTAACTACTTTCCTGAAATGGTCTAGGTTCTAAAAGACAAACATCGTGTTTTTTTAACTTAGGAAGATTCAAGACACTATGTTAGTTCTTACGGTTTAAAATTAAAGCAAATGGCTATGGTAACACAGTGGAGAGAGCTGAACTGCACCAGTATACTGAAGACTTTTAAATTAAATTCTGAGTTACCTTACCTTATAAAAATACATGTCAGTATACTAAGTACTTTCACAAAAACCTTTAACAAAGATCCAGGATGGGGAATATTTAAAAATACATTTTTCTTGGATCAGCACCAAAAATATCATTAGTTTTCCATACCACCCGTGACAGGTTTTTAAGTATAGTTAAAATTATTTCTGATAAAAATTACACACTCCACAGAAATCATTAAAGATCAACGCAAACAACTCTCAAAACACTTCTGACATCAAGGTCAGGCAATTCACTTGGAAGGAATTTATATAATGAATACCACTGAATATTTTGTTGTAAGATGTTTGATGTCAACTTTGTATTACGGGGATTTTTCACATCTCACACAGAAGAGGCACTGGTACTTCGAAACTTAAAAGGATCAGAAGCGTTAAGACTGAGGTGAAGAATTTGTGCAGCCTTCCACAATTTCAAAGAGGTACTCATAGATACTGGTCCTCCTGGCGATATCAAATGCTGTTTCTTCCAGGTTGTTCTTCAGACCTGGTTTGATGTAGCGGTTCATCAGGAGAAGTTCCAGGGTATCTTTGCTGTCTCTGTTCCCAGCAGCGAGATGCAAGGGGGTCAGGAGGCCTTTTGTTTGGGCATTGATATCTGCGTCATGCTGAAGCAAGAAAGAAGCTACTCTAGTATTATTCCACTTACAAGCACTGTGCAGGGGTGTCCAGCCATCCACGGTCACCGCGTGCACATCTGCTCCTTGTGCTATCAGCTCACGGACAACATTTAAGTGTCCACTGTAGGCTGCGCGATGAAGAGGGGTGTACTTATCCTCATCTCTAGTGTTCACATGCGTGGCCTTTTCAGCAAGCAGTCTCTGCACTGTCGTCAGCTGAGGAGAGAAAAAGACGTCTTTTAAAAATCCAGCTAAAACTGAAAAGTACACCAAGAAAATTCAGCAGACTAATGGTGCTATTATAGATTTAATTAAGTTAAATAAAAACTTCCTTCTTAGCAGATGACTTTAAACTGAAAGCAAGATTTCGTTCTTGGAGGGGAGAGGGCAACTGATTTAAGAATGAACAAGTTGGTGTTAAATATAAACTGCTGATTCTAAGAATGTGATTCTCTGACTATCTAACCATGTATTTACTTCTGGTCCAATTAAGGCTTACTGCACAAACGCTTTAGTCCTACATGAGTAATACAGGCTATAACTGTACTTAGTATTTTATATGTCTGCTGTGAAGAAAACATAGTAACAGATTGATTTTTCTGTAGTAGGAGTATCATACACATAAACACAATGTAAAAACTTTTAAAAATAAACTTTATTAGAATACAATGGTAACGAAGAAATATATAAAGAGCTCAATTCCTTCTAACTAAAACAACCTTAGACATGTGTTTTCAGGAAGTGATCTTTAGTTTGATCTATGGACCTCTGGTGGGATAGTGTGCTCGTGAGCTA
Organism: Rhinolophus sinicus; assembly: GCF_057876585.1. Classification (NCBI taxonomy): domain Eukaryota; kingdom Metazoa; phylum Chordata; class Mammalia; order Chiroptera; family Rhinolophidae; genus Rhinolophus; species Rhinolophus sinicus. The sequence goes on from NC_142514.1 coordinate 123,638,489, forward strand.
AAAAGCTATCCAAAAATGCAAGACCTTTTTAGTTATGAGTTTACTAACAGAGACATGGGGGAACTTAGCAAAACAAGGCAGAAGTGGTTGAGTGGAAGTAGACTTTTGATGTTAAATTGGATCATCCTACTTGTATGATCCTGGGCAAATTAATATTCCTGAATCTCAATTTCTTAATCTATAAAAAGACTATTATTACCTATCTATAGGGATATATGAAGATTAAATCAATAATGTAATAAGGCATATTGTATAATTGGAATTCAATAAAAGTTAGTTCCCATCCTCCCTTTCCTAAATACTTGTCTCTACGATTATCCTAACGGTTTAATATAAATGATTTAAAAATAGAGATGATTGCTTGTGATCTTTATAGTTAATTATCCTTCAAGCCCCCCAAATACCTAATTCTTTGTAGCTTAAGATGTGCTTTCATGTACATTGCCTCATTTGATCCTCAAAAACCTGCATAAAAGAGGCAGGTATTATGGTGGCCATTTTTACTGATAAGAAAATAGAGGTTCAAAAATAGGATTTGCCCAAAGTTACAGACCAAGTAGAGGTTCAGGGAGAGGTGTTCTGGCTCCAAATCTAATACTTTTCCTACAATACTACGGTTTCTTTCTTAATTGATAAATTTTTTTTTACCCGATTTTTTTCGGCAGCCCAAAGGAGCAATTTGCTAGGATCTTTTTCCATTTTTTTTTCTTGCAATTGATACCACTCTTCAGTTTTTTCATCTTGCTCCTCATCTTCATCAGAATTCCCTACCCAGAGACTTTGGGTTCCAGTGGGAATAAGGTGTCCATGTGTTTCCAACAATTCAAGTTGGTTAAAGTGTTCAGAAAAGTCCAAGGAATTCTCTGGGTCTGGTTTTCCGTCATCATTTACTTTCTCTTTTTCCATTTTTTACTACAATTCTAAATACAAAGCATTTCAAATCCCAGGCTATAAATAATCTTTTTAGAGATGAATTATGACTGCTTTATTTTATTCATCAAGATCTGAAAACAGAAACAAAAATTATTAGCAAAACAGTAATTGAAGGTTTATCAAAAGCACAGGTAAGTCTCGCAAACACACACAAATAAACTCTGTCTAAACTCTTTGGTGTTTCTTGACACCCTTTATATTCACTAAATGTTGGAGCTGATAATTTTAGTTATCTGTATCTTTAATGGCCTAATATTAATTTTGTTTTGTTTTCTTCTACTAATTCAGTGGCTATCATTGTACAGGCATACTTCGTTTTATAGTACTTCACTTTATTGTGCTTCACAGATGTTGCATTTTTTACAAATTGAAGGCAAGACCCTCCACCAGCAAAAAGATTACAATCGGCTTTATTGTGGTGGTCTGGAACCAAACTCACAGTATCTCCAAGGTATACCTGTACTTATTTTGAATCTATTTGTTTAGATACTTTCGTATTATGCTAAGAGTGATCAATGCTTGAAGCTTTTAAATTATAATACAGACACATTCATGATTTTTATAAACTAGACATATAGATACGATACAGCAGAAACAAAAACTTTGAGCTCCTAAAAAACTTCAAAGAATCAGGGATTCTTAGAGCTGGAATAGCCTCTAAAGGACATCTGTCCCAATCTCTTATCAGGACAGTATCTTTATCATGACATCTGTAATAATTATCCTTTTACTATTTTAATAATTTCAGGCTTGGAAAAATTCACTGCTTTAAAAGTGTTTCTAGTCTTTGATAGAGAACTATAGTTCTTAGTTAACTTCTTGTTTCGTAACTGAATTTTGGCTATCATTCACTCCTTTGTTCAACAAATATAAGCAGAATGCCTGGGATGTGCCAGTCTCTGGGTACTGGGATTCAATAATGAACAAAGTCCATGTCTTAACCTCAAGAAGCTTACTGTCTAGTTGGGGTGACTGGCAAAGACAGGGGGGATAAGCACTAAGATAGGGCCACATCCAGACACAATGAGTATGCTGAAGAGTCATAATTAACCCAGTCCGAAAGGATGAGGGCTTCCCAAAGGAAATGCTTATTCTGCTAGCCTGCCATATTAATTTACAAACCAATATCAGCTCAGAGTTACACAGTATAATTAAACTTTAACCTAAGAAAATAATAGATATTTTAAAAATACCATTTCTATTTATTGGAGTGATCACTATGTCAGGTTTACAAAAGTCTAATCACTATGTTGTACACCTGAAACTGATATAATATTGTATGTCAACTGTAATTGAAAAATGTATTTATAAAAATACCATTTCTCAGCCTCCCAACTATACTATTTGTTGCAACCTTACCAGTCTTGCAGAGCTCTTCTCAGATGTTACCTCTTTCATTAAGTCTTTCCTGATCCTCCAAATTAGATCTCTAACCTTTTTTGTGCTACATATTGTCTTATTTTACTACTAATTTTGTTCTTGTTTTAGCCTCTTAAAACATTGTAAGTTTAAGGATAGGGACCATATTTAACATGTATTTATGTCCCACTTTCATACAACAGGCATTCAGAAATACAAAATTAAATTTAATTAAAACCCTATCGCTTGATTTTGACTGGAATGGATTCTGAGAAGTTTGCGTTAGTTATACCCCTAAGAAATTTCTTTCTTTCTACCTAGTTTTGTAAGTTTAATAGTATTCATTCTTAATGCAGCATTCGAGTTTATTACTAGTGTCAAGAGCATTAAGCTTAAGTTTAAATCTATCACTCATGAGTAGTACCTTCTCTGGGCTTATTACTTGATTGTAAAATGTAAGGATTTCACTAAAGAATTTCCGAGGCCTGTCCAGCTTTTCAGTCTACCAGCAATACTATCAGAATTTTCTTGTTTTAACAGTTCCCACTTTTTTCTTTATTCACAACCTCGTCTCTGAATCTTGCAACACAAAAGTGATCATACATCAACACATAAAACAATGCCAGTAAATAACATAAAATTCACTCGTTAATTGTAACAAATTATAGCATAGCTCGAGGCCCCCTTTTCCGTTTTATAAAGCCCCCCTTTTCATAAGTTTTTAATTTAGTGCTCCAGATACAATAAATTACATATAAAATTTTCTTGGTGAATTTGATTTAAAAAGTTAAACCCAGGTCCATCTCCGATTCAGGATTTAAAAAGTCAATCAGGAATCTTACTTGATGATATTCCACCGGGAAGAAATAGGGTGTCTTAACTTAAAGGACACATTCCATTTTGAAAGTGATCTAATTTGCCAACTCCTCACAAACAACTCAGGGACAGGCAGGGCCATAAACCCCATTTTACAGGTGAAGGCGCTGAGGTTCGGATAGATTAAAACAACTTGCCCTAGATCAAGGAACTTCAATGGAACCGAAAGCCCAGATTTTCTAAATCAAGATGCACACTGTTGTTTACTGCACCGTATTTTAGTGCTGCCAGCACAAAGCAATACAGATGTGCTGAACCCGAGATCCAGGGCTAAGCAGGGAAAGGCTTGTAAAACTGAGGATCCGAATGTTCTACCTCTGGGGAGTCGGAGTAAGGGAGGCCACCAGTCCCGGCCCTCCGGCAACCGCTGGTCACTTCACAGGCCCGGGCGTCGCTCCGGCGGCCTTGCAAACAGCCAAGGGCGCAGTAGCGCTTCCAGCCCTGCCTGGGACCCACGACGCAGCCGCGGTCGACAGGTAACCCACCGCTACAGGCCCGGAGTTCTTAGGTGGCACAACGCAACACGGAAGAGTGCTCCCGGGGAGGGAAGAGCTACCCACCGCACACAAGGGAAAATCGCCGCCGCAAACCTCGCTTCCGGGGTTCGTCCCCTCGGCCCTCAGGATTGGCTCCTGTTCGAGGGCGGAGCCTCGCTGCAGTTTTCCTTGCGCTCGCACGGCTTTCAGCAGCCAATGAAAACCGAAGAGGACTTAAGGCGTTGTGTCATCAAAAAGGTATCGCGAGAGAAAGAACTGCCTTTTTCTCTCCCGCGTAATTCAGGTTCACGGCCTAGCGGGTTCTCAGAAGCGATCTCAGGTCGTGTCGTGGCTTGTCTGCTTGCGAATAAATCGCTCCTTCTTCTCCGGTAAAAGACAACCTCGGGTCCCGGTGCGGGTGCTTTGGAGAGTCTAAGTGTGAGGTAATTTAGGAATCGTGCCCGCCTCCTATCTGTGCAGGAACCCGGGTGTAGCCCCAGAGTGGATTGAGCCTCTGGGGAAAACGGGCCGAGTGGGGTGGGGAGGGGTGCTGGAGCGTTACGCGTTCTGGCGTCTAGGAGTCCAGTGGTGGGGGCATAGCGAGGTTTGCAATCCCCGAGAAACTGGGAATCTGGACGTGGTGGGGGTGGTTTCCCGTTAGCAGCGGCTTCTCCCCAACTATGCTGGTGATTTTCACTGGTTCTATTGGCGCCTCAAGGTGTTTCTCCGCAGACCACGTGTTTCTGTTTATTTACATTCGTTTTCAATTTGGGGCCATTCTCTTTCCAAAACAAGCCCATTCCTTTAGAAAATCTTGAGTTTGAGTGGAAGTACCTACAGGGTCGCCTCCGTGCTCCAGAGTAGCATATACAAGCACCTTAAACATTTCTGTACATCCAGAGTTTTTGTGCTGAACCTTAATTACTGTGTGTCACCCTTTTTGCCCATTCATTTAAAGTTTCCCGTAGGGCAGGGAAAAGGAAAATAGGAAGTGAGCTTAATCAAAATGGTGAACCTAGAATGGCACTGAAGATGGGCTGTTTTCTATAATTTACTTTTAAAAGTATAGTAGGTGCTTAGGTGAAAATGAAACTCTTACAAAATTGACAGTCTGCTTTTTTACAACGTGTGTTTTATAATAATATAATTTTGTTTTTAGAATTTGGAATCGAGTGAGTTTTCTGACATTTCAGCGCAGAACCCAGTGGTACTTGGAGAGGAAACTGGTCCTAGAGGAGCTGGACTGATCATAGAAATGAGTCGTTCAGATGCCCTGTAAGCACCTGTCTTCTGGAATCTTCTTTGTTGCTTAGGGTTTCTAAAGGTCATCAACTATGATCACCCTAAAAGAAATAGCGTGACTATGAACAGAAGTGACAGTCACCAAAAGAATATTTGGAATGGTTAACATTCATACTAGAATGTTTATTAACTAAAAGATAATATACAGCTATAGATTGGGTCTTGCAGTAATTTGGTATCTATTGCTATTGTATGTACGTTTATGTTCTTAGGTTTTGTCTTAAAATATTGAAGCTATAAATATTCTTGAACTTTTATGACAAAATCTGAGTGGTCAAGACAAGTCTGTTGTACAGATTTTTAGAGAAGTAAATGGCTCTAGTATTGAATAAATCAGAAATGAATTTGAGTAAAATGAAAATAAATAAAAGGACAAGAAACAGTTATGTGGAAAAAGCTTTAGGCTTGGAATCTTTTGCCCTGGTTTTAATTCCTTTGTTAAAATACTGTGTGACCTTGGGCAAATTAGCAATCTTCTAAACTGCTTCAGTTTCTTCATTTGTATAATTGGAATAAAAATGCCTTTCTCAGATTAATTTTGATGTTTAAATGAGAGACTCATGGGACAATACTGTGTAAGTTGCTATGGAATCATAGGGTAGTAATTTGATCTGAAAGTATTCTGGTTTCTCCGTGTGTACCTAGGAGTCAGAACTATGTGCATATTATTTTTAAAGTTTCTGAAGATAAATCTTTTCTGGAAAAATATCTTGTAAATAAAGATTTGAATTTTGGAGATATATATGAAAGATTTTTTTTTTAAGTTCAATATGGTTCCAAGAAAATAGCTTGAGTGTTAATCTTGAGTTTTAGTCTTGTTTCTACCACTTAGTTGTGCAATAACTCAGTTAATTCTCAGTGTTTAGCCTTCTCATTTTTCAGAAATAACAATACTTACCTCTTCACATGTGAGTTGATATGAGATTATAGATACAAAAATATTTTAAAGAATGTTAAAAATTACATTAAGTTTAGAGAATATTAATAACTTACATTATTGCTTCACATGAAAATACCTTTGAATACTACCAGATATTTTTTTTTCCCAAAGATTTTATTGGGGAAGGGGAACAGGACTTTATTGGGGAAGGGGAACAGCACTTTATTCGGGAACAGTGTGTACTTCCAGGACTTTTTTTTCCAAGTCAAGTTGTTGTCCTTTCAATCTTGAATAGTACCAGATTTAAGTGGAATTGTAATAATTGTTGTGTTACTTGACCAAATTGTAAACAAAAAACTAACTTTGTGCAGAGAACATAGTCAAGCAAGTGTCTTCAGGGGCCTGAATGTAAGTTACTAGCTTATTAAGAAAAATTCTACTTATAAAGTAAGAGGAAGGGCTTTCTGGTTACCTCTGATTTTTTTCCTGGAAGAGTGCAAAATAGGCACATAGCAATTTTAGATATGGGGTCAAATCTTCTTGGGTTTTTGCTGTGGAACAGAATAGGAAAACAATCAAGTTTTCAGCTCCAGGGTATAAATGAGTATATAAAACTGGTTGTAATAAGGCTGTAAATTTTTGAAGTAGTCACAGACCTTTTAAAAACTCATATATATTTGTTCTGTATTGAATTAGGGGTAGGCAGACTATGTGAAGTTAAAGAGCTGTTAAATACTTGATATTTTCAGAGTTAAGACTAGAAAAGTGGCTTTACTTCATAACTTGTTATTTTATAAAGTTGGGTTTCAATTTGCTTGAACATCTTTTTAATATACTGAAACATTTCTTCTTTTTTAATACAGTGATGATGAAAATACATTTAAAATCTTAGTGGCAACGGACATTCATTTGGGATTTATGGAGAAAGATGCAGTCAGAGGAAACGACACATTTGCCACACTTGATGAAATTTTAAGACTTGCCCAGCAAAATGAAGTGAGTTTGGTTTACATTTTTACAGTTTCTACAGTGTTCCCTTACTTAGCAGTGTTTTTTCCTCTCTTAAAATTAGAGGTTTGTTTTATAGGCTCATGTTACCTGCTTAAATATCAATATACTAAAAACTCAAAGCAGGTCTTGTGTGCTTTGTGCCCTTAATTCAAGTAGGAGCTACTTTTGTAAATAGTCTAAAAAAATTTACAAATATTTATGGGGTGTTTTCTGAGTGCAGGATCCTGTGGCAGTTTCTGTTTGAAATATAAAGATGACTGTCACAGTTTCTATTTTCAAAGAACAGTTTGCGGACCGGTATGTGAGATAAGACAACTGTCCAAAATGCTTAGAGGCAATGTCATTTGTGCTAAGAGCCATAAGAAAATTATAAGCAGCCTTTCCTGGGAGTTTAGAGGTGGAAGAGATCATATTTAGATGAGGATGGTGAGATGAGTTTAATTTTGGACTTTGAAGGCTTTTGGTAGGTGAAGAGCATAGAGACTTTGAAAGCTTTTGGCAGGTGAAGAGGATAGAGAATGTACATTTCACAGGAAGCAGGAGGAAGGCCTCAGAAGTGTGTGTTAGGAAAAATGCAGGTCTGTTTGGCTCACTGGGAGACCATGTTTTAGAAAGTATGCTGAAAGACCAGAAATGTGGTTTGAGCTGCATTAATAAGAGCTTCCAATGCCTGATTGAGGAGTTTGTACTCCATCTCCTGGCGATGGAGTACAGCCTGAGTTGGAGACCACTTTGAGGCTTTTTCAAAGTTGTAGCATGGGATGGAAAAGTGGAAGTGAATGCAAGAAATATTCCCAAAATACGATTTGCCTACTTTGGTTAGTTGTAGGGGTAGGGATGAGGGACAAGGGGATGGCAGTGACTCTGAAGTTGGTTAAGTTCGGGTGAATGGTGGTAGCAATAATAGAAATAGGTTCTTAATAAGGAAGAGGGGGGAGCAGCCGGGAGCTCCTGGTTTCTGAATGCCCAGTTCCCAGAGCTGTTTGAAAATCGCGCCATGGCAGAGCCAGCGGGTGCTTGAGGATACAGACACTGAGAAACACGTACAGGCGTGTCGTGGTCAGGCAGCTGCTGCGCTTGATTTCTTTTTTTTTTTAAACGCAGCCACAGGTGCTCCTCACTAGTGATTTCCTGCCCTGCATTTTTTTTTTACTTCACATGGCAGGAGCTTCACTATGTCATTGATAATCACACTAAAACCAGTATAATTTTTAATGCTTATGTGGGAATCTTTCACAGTTTTCCTGAACCATATTTTAACACTACCTGTGCTTTCCAGTGTTGCTCCTTCATTGTGCCACGTTGCTCACTCGGGAAGTGGGTGTTGTGGAAATGAACCCCACCCAAATAAGGACACCCAGAGACCACTGTAGCACGGGGTTCACCCACCATCCCTTGTGTTTGGTAGAGACTGTAAGGCAGGCAGGGAATGGGGCGATTTATAGTGAAAATAGGAAGATTCTCATTGGAGATTATGGGCTGGGGGCAAAAAAGAGAAACAGTCATTAGCCAACCATGTGGGCTTGTTACCACAGAGGTTGTGGGTCAGAGTGCCACCGTCATGTAGGCTGGCTTTCGTCTCTCTGAATATTCATTACCTACGTGTCTCTACGTCTGTCTTGTCTCCAGATAGCTCCCTGACCATGGGTAGAGCTTGATGAAAGTCCAGGGGCATTCCATGCAAAGGCTTTGAGTTCATGCTGTAAGTTCCTTTGCAGGTAGAGTTGTGCTAACCACTTATACTCACAACAGCAAGGGTCAAAGTGCAGATGTACTTTTGACGTCAGCCATGCCGTTTCTGTTTTTATAAAAATATAAATCTGATTGGGAGTAAACCAGAATCCGTTATCATTAACGTTGTAAAGTGGGTTCCCAAACCCAGTTCCATAGTAGGGCAGAGAGCATTTTCCCCCACCAACAATTTTCATACACCAGCAAGGTCTCAACTCAATCCTGACGCCATCTACCCGGAGATGGCATCAGATTCCACAGATTAAGGGTTTAGTCCTACAAGACACATTCTTCAGATGCCGGCCCAGGCTCTGTGCTTCTCACCAGCTGGATATAGATGGGTGGTTCCAATGACCCCCTCCAACTCAGAATTACCATTTGTAAGCCCACATTGTTACCTGCACTTCTGACCCACTGGCTATAAATCAGAGGTTCCCACACCCCCTCCTTGGGTTAAATTAATTTGCTAGAATGACTCCGAGAAACGTGTTACTTGGCTAGATCACTGGTTTACTGTAAAAGGATAAAAATACATAAATAGATACAAATAAATGCGGAAGAGGTACTTCTTTATGAATTCTGATGTAGACTATTTGAGTTGGGAGATTCCAATAGGACGTTCAAGGAAACATTCCAGCAGGCAGTTGAAATGTCAGTGCCAGAGAGAGCTGGGGAATAAACGTAAATGCTGGTGACTTGCAAATTAATATCTTCAACTTTGACTTTTTCCTCAGAGTTCTAATCAGTTTATCTACAAGTCCTTTGGTTTTTCCTCCTGAAAATATATGGAACGTTTCCACTACTCCATTTTCATGCCTACAAACTTAGTCCAAAACTTTTATCATATTTTGCTGGACCGCAGTAGCTCCCCCTTGGTCTTTCAACGGTCATCCTTTCCCCCTACATCTGTTCAGCATAGCAGCTAAAGTGAACTTTCAGAATCATAAATCAGATCATATGACTGCTGCTTAAAATCTTGCAAGTGGCCTTCCACTGAATGGAAAATGAAATTGAAACCACAAGGCTCAACTTGATCTGGTCCCTGCTAGGATACTTCATCTCCTTACAACTCTGCCGTGTTCACTGTGCCTCATCCACACTGACATGTTCTGTTCTGAGACCTCTGCGTGTCTGGTTCTCTCTGCTTACAGCGTCTTGATCTTGGCAGGGTTGGGTTCTCTGCAAGTTTGAGCTTTCTGGTGAGGTCTTCCCTGATATCTCCAAACACTCTTTTATCACATTACTCTGTTTATTTTTTCATAGCACCATGTGAAAGAATTGGTTGAATTGTTCAATGTTTATTATCTGTCTTTTCCACTAGAAGATAAGTAAACTCCATAAGAGTGAAAAATCTTTTCTGTTTGCTCATGCTGTGTCCTGGTACCTAGAAGGGATCTAGAAGCAGTAGCTTCTCACATATTTGATAATGAATGAGGGAATGTTTAGAATTATTTCCTTTTAAGACGGATTCCTCTTTCCCTGAGGGCAGACAAACGTGCAGCCAAAGGAGGTCTGTTTCCTGCCAGAGAATCCTGTGGCCTTTCTTTTCTAACTCTTAGGTGCTAAAATATTTCTTTCCCTGAGCATAAGCTTTTTTTTCCTACTCTGTCCTTTCCTTCTATTTCCTCATGTTTCCCTTCCCTGCATCGCTTAATATTAACTGCCCCCGCCCCAGCCCTGTGATGGCACTTCCAGATACATAGTATTGTGTTTACTGCTTGTCTTCCTGACTTTTTAAGCCCTCTATTTGTGGGCCTATGCCACCTAACCAGTTTATTTCTACTCCTTAGTTTTTGTTTTTGTTTTTTAACTTTTAATTTTGAACAGTGTCAATCCTACAAAAATGTTACAAGAATGGTACAAAAGTTTCCTTTTCACCCAGATATTCCTACATTTTACCACATTTGCTTTATGCTTTCTCTTTACACACACACACACACACACACACATTTTCTGAACCATTTGAGAGTAAATCACATATATAACAACCATGTACTTATCAAAACCAGGAAATTAATATTGAGTCAATGCTATCCTGTAATTTTAAGATGTTATCTATTGTCTCAGTAATGACATAGCAATCTGGGGGCAGGTGGGGAATAATCAAGTCCCTGTCCAGGATTACATTCTGCATTTAGTTGTCATGTCTCTTGTAATCTGGTACATTTCCTCAGTCTGCCTTTGTCTTTCATGACTGACATTGTTGAAGAGCACAGGCTAGTTATTTTGTAGAATATTCTTCAGTTGAATATGTCTGGCATTTCTTTATGATTAGATTCACTTTGGGCAGGAATAACCACTAAAGCAAGTTGTGTCCTTCTCAGTGTTCCCTGGAGTAACAAACCAATTTTTAAAATATTTTTAAAAATTTTTTACTTGTGGTAAAATACGCATAACAAAATTTATCATCTTAACCATTTCTAAGTGCATACTTCAGTAGCATCAAGCACATTCACATCGTCATGTAACCAATCTCCAGAACTTTTTCATTTTGCAAAAGTGAAACTACCGTTTAAACAACTTTTTCTTACCTCTTCCTCCTAAAATTATTTTTAATTTGTTTTGTTTTGTTCTATACTGTTGATTACTGTCATTTTCTTCTTTTACTTAAATCGTGTTCATTTTTGAAGACCTAGCTGAAATTCCACATTTTTATTAAAACTTTTCTGACTACTGTAGGAGTGGAAAACTTTCCCCTTCTTCCTGTCTAGGTTCTTTGACTGGTCTGATAATTAAATTGACATGAGACAGATTAACAAGAGAAAACAAATTTCATATATACGAGAGTCCCATAAAAATATCAGACTCCCTAGTAGTCAGGTAATTGAGGCTTATGTGCCATCCTGAGCTGAAGGAGAAAGAGGGTTGGTTGTCTGGGGCACTAAAGGGGAGGAAGGCACAGGAAGATGGGATGAGCAAATGTTCGGTAAACAGATATCTGCCATACAGATAAGTTATCTCTGGCAGCTGATAATAGCTGCTTCCTAGTATAGGCTACCTATGGAAATCCTTTTAGGCAGTTCAGGGAGAGGTAGAACAGTTTTTCCTAAGTCTGCTGGGTCTTAACTGTCTTCAGCTCAAAACAATCACACACGCCAAAGTGGGACATTTTGTGGGGGAGTATTCTGCTCCCCCTCACTGCTGTAGCCCACATCAAGTTTCTTTAGGTAGATTATACACTTCTTGAAAGCGTTGGACTTTTTTTCTGTACGATTTTCCTCCTTCTCTCTGGTTGCTCCTATAATGTTCTTCCTCAAATCTGAGTTATCCTTCATAGTGCAACTCAGATGCCACCGTGTGTTAGCACATCCCTCCCAGACTCACTGTCCGCAGACAAATTTTCGCCCCTTAGTTAGAATTCATTGTAAAGTCATCTCTGCTCCTGGTTTGTTCATATATCCATTCTAGTGCACGGCAGAGTCTGACTTATCTTCAGATGCGTAACAGGTTGTCTCCCATTAGATTTTGGACATTTTTTTAGAATAGGGATTGTATTTTATTCGTCATTGTATCCTCAGGGTAGTATAGGGTATTGCACATTGTCAGTGTTTCATGAGGGCAGGGACATCATCTATTTTGTAGATTGCTATTTCTTCAGCTGCCAGTGCCCATGGGAGCTCTAAATAATTGACGAATGAATTGAATGAATAATTTGGATTGAATTGGCTCTCTCTAGGTTTTGTTAAAGTGCTAAGTTTATGTTTGATGTGACTGACAAAAAAAGAAATGTGATCGCTTTGGGTTGCATGAGTCAGAGTCTTGGTATAATAATTTGAAGGTGGCTTTTTGAAGGTGGGCTAGGAACTTAGTTGGAGTCAGATTAATCACCAGATTGGAATGGAATGTCCTTTGAATGAATAAAATTTTAAACTTCCATATGTAATAGTATCACATATGATATTTTGTTCTATATCTTTCATCTATAGTTTAAAAACTTTTAACTATAAAACATATTAATTTTAATACTATTTTCTGTTGATTAGGTGGACTTTATTTTGTTAGGTGGTGACCTTTTTCATGAAAATAAGCCTTCAAGAAAAACACTACATACCAGCCTTGAGTTATTAAGAAAATATTGCATGGGTGATCGTCCTGTACAGTTTGAAATTATCAGCGATCAGTCCGTCAACTTTGGTTTTAGTAAGTAAGTATTGTTAAGTGCTGACATGAATATTTCGTTGTGTATAATGTTGTCTAAGACTTAACACTTTAACAATTAGTCATTTCACCTTTTATAAGCTATTTTCATAGTAAATGTAGTTCTTTGAATTTTCTATACATCTTTATATTAATTTGTATTAACCTAGTAATGGTGGGACTGTGTATCTTCTCAAATTTTTATTGTACATTTTGGTATCCTCTTCTGTTCATGCTTTGTCCATTTTAAAAATTGGAATTTTTCTATATTGCTACTGACTTTGCTGAAGTTATTTATATATTCTAG